>NC_083468.1:11791764-12119264 GCF_030014155.1 Tachysurus vachellii | reverse complement strand
GTCAACAATTTCCTTCGACCACTCCGCATGGCTGCCAGTTCCAAGAAGCCACCTATTACTCATGATGATGTCAGCAGCATTTTTCTCAACAGGTACTTGAATAGAGAATTTGCATTGAGAGTTTTATGTAACAACTTTGTCCACTATCAGATAATATTTTTTTATTTTCCACTGTTTAAATTTACAGTTTAAAACTCTTTTGACAGTTTTCAGTGTGTGACTGAATCCTTAACAACATATAATTTTCAAATGCCTGTAGATTTTTACTGCACTTCTACACTAATTCACTAATAAAAGATCTGCAGTCTTTTTTATATAGCTTTCTATCTTTTTATGCAGTTGCTGTATTTTCTTTCCCATGTCACTGCATTTTTTGTAATAAGACAGCAGCCATACCATTTACATTTGATATGCTCAAAATCCTCACCAAAAGAGAGAAATTTAATTAATGGGCAACAAGTTCAAATTCAAATTAAATTTATTTGTTTAGTGCTTTTAACAATTCACATCGTCTTAAAGCAGCTTTACGGAAGTATAGAAACAGAAGAGAAAAAAATTAAATATATATAATAATAAGAAGAAATGCTCTTCTTACATCAATACAAGATGAGGTCAAAGGTGAGCCATCTTCCATCTCAGGTTTTTTGTGACATGAGCTGAATGACTCTGAAATTTGGCATTCAAAAACATATTGCATAAAAAAATAAATTTGACTGAATGAGCACAAATTTTTATTTCATGTGAACAAACAATACAAAAAAAGAAGAAGAAGAGGTTAAAATGATTTGGATGATATGTGGAGACTGTACTGGAAAAACATTTAATATCAAAAATCTTTTTATTTTGCACAGACAATACACAAACAAAATGATGTGGTATTGCTAATTTTATGATTATGTGGGGGGCTAAATTCACAGTCCTTTTACTTCCTATGTGCATCACTGAGCCTTAGGTGCTCATGATTTTGTTGATGGTTCACTGGTTGAGGTTTCACCGTTTTGATTTTAATGTTATATACCAACCTGGTACCAAGAACTGCAAGGAGGATGCCCTCACCTGTTGCCATGACCTTCCACAAAAACCTTTAGTTATAGGGCCCATTTTGCCTCTGTTACTCATAGTTCCTGTACTCCCCACCTCTTCAGTGTATACCAGGGAAATAATATGTGCCTGCCAACTTCCAACAAAGCATCTTCCAGTGGGTACACACCTTGCCCAGCACTGACAATCCTGGCAGTTTGCAAGCACCAGAGGGTAATATTAACCTCACGCCAGGATATCATGTGCAGGCTGATGGACAGGCAGAATGACTCATTCAAGATCCACTCCACTGGCTTCTGGTAGCTGCACGTATCAGATTCAAAACTAATGCTTGCTTACAGATCCAAAAATGGACCAGCACCCTATTACCTCAAAGCTCTTGTCACTGCTTGCACTGCACGATGCTGATCTAAGTAGATAAGATGTAGGAATACAAAGTCTTTTCTGTTTTGGCACTGAGGTCATGGAATGAACTTCATGTAGATGTCCGAGCACCTGAGTCATCTTCATATGGTGGGTGAATACCTACCTCTTCCACACTTAAACTAGCACTTATATATGGCGTTCTGGAAAATATCTGCAGGAAATTTCTTGAGGTTTTATGAGACAAGGCAGAAAACTAACTGCGGTTAACCAGCTGCTCTTTCTGAAAGCACAGTTAATCTAGCCTCATTTATATTGTAGGATCGCTGCTTGTAGATACTTAGCGGGAACAGCACTGAAAGAGGAAAGCAAGCGTCTGCAAACTCCTACAGCAGAGTAAAATAACGTACTACAAATATATTGTATAAAATAAATACCTAAAATATGAATCACACAGTATAAAGGCTAAACTTTTTATAACCTTCTCATTTTAAGAATGGGGGAAATAAGATTTGAGATTTAATTTATTTCTTTAAGAGAAAAAAAAAAAAAAAAATATATATATATATATATATATATATATATATATATATATATATATATATATAATAAGAATAAGAAGAAAAATAAGGATAAAAGTATAAGTATAAGTAAATATATACAATGAAAGTTTAAAATTAATTAAAAAAAATATATTCATTTAAAATTTAAAATACTGTGTATCTATCCCTATCTCAAATGACCTGGATGTGATGGCAGAAAACTCTCTGAGATGATATTAGGAAGAAACCTTGAGAGGAACCAGGCTCAGAAGGGAACCCATCCTCATTTGGGTGACACTCTACAGTAAATAATGTAAATGTAAATAATTGTCCTTTCTACAACAGTTTATAATAGTGCAACCGAGAGTTTGCAATTAATCTAGAAAGAATTTTTTTACTGTGGAACTTCTTGTAGACCTGCAGTAACAGCAGGATTATTGTTAGTTGGTCTACAAATAGACAACAGGACGCATTTCTAAAAACCGTCAATGCATCCTGATATAGCTTTAGTTTATCATAACCATCCTCATACCACTGATAGTTTGGACCCACTGAGTTATAATGTTGAACAACTCTATGCCACTGTCCCTTATGGATTAAGTTCTTTTAGCAACCGCACAATGTCATCACTTTTAACACACAACTGGCATTTCAAAGTGCTAGCCTTGTCTGGTAACTAAACAACTCTCCTGGTCCAAGCAGCTCTGCTCTTATATCATTTATTCATTCCATCATTTAACCTGGGATAGTTTTGTTTTTCGAAACATACCTTTATTCCTCAAGTGTGTTTTTTTGAGATTGCAAACTAATATTTATTCCATAATATGCTATCACCATATTAAAAATCTTGGCATATGAATGTTCTTCCTTTTCTTGCATGACAATAAAAATTTATATTTGCTTAGATTTAAAGTTAATGCAGAACTCCACACAAGTAATGTGCAGATTGTGGTTATATCTGTAGGTGCTGTGGATAATCTGTGGGTTGGGTAATAAAAAAGTTATTAAAATATTAACTACATACTCTAAATATCTGTAACACATGTTTTGTGTTTTGTCTTGTGTTTGGTTATCCATGTCATTTATTTTGTTATGTTTCTTGTCTTGCTTCCCTTGCCCCATGTCCTCCTGCCTTGTGTACATGTCATGTTCTTATTGGTTATATTGTCATGTGTCATTCTGTTCCTGTTTTCATTGGTTGTTCTTAGTCATAGAACAAGAACTGTTCTGGTTTGTTACTGGATCCTCTGCCTCTTTGTTCTACAGGGATGCACTTATTTCCAGGGATTTCAGAACAGCGTAACAGATACTGTGTCATCAGGCAGGCGTGGCCTATTTGATAATCTAACCCTAACCGTAGTTTTTGGTTGTTTATTTTTTTCCAAGACCTCCTGAAACACTCCCACTTTACGTTGTAGTAACGAAACCCCTGGAATTTAGTGAATGCCTTGTTCTACGCACGTGACAGAACAAAGAGGCAGAGGATCCAAGTGCAAGTAAAGATTTTAATAAACACAGCACAAACATGACGAGACGAGAAACACTCAACAGCACACGCAACAGCAATAAATGGACAACAACCGACAAAGAACATGAGAAACACTCTGGGTTAAATGCACACGAGGAACCCAAAAATACTGGGGTGCATTTCTGCATCAGACAGCTGTTTGGGATGTTGTAAATAAGCAGATAGATTTTGTCGGTGAAAAAGCATCTCAGAGCAGCCACAGTGGTGTCCACTTCTTTCGGGTAGCCAAATAATATTTTTTTTTACTTGGTTCTCCATCCTTCAATGTTTGAACATTGTTGGGTTGTAGTTGGGGTGGAAAATGTTATGTACACATTTGAAAAAGTAGCTAATTTGCTCAAGATTTAGGCCCATATTCATGAAAATTCTTAGAATTTAGCCACTAGGAGCAACTAAGATAATTTTGTATGTAAGTGTTTCCTCTTAAATTTAAATATAAGATCCTAGTAAAGATAAAAGTATCCTAGCAAAGATAAAAGTTATTCACAAACATCTTAACCCTTAAAAGAGCTCATGAGTTCAAAAAGTGTTAGGCGTAGAGAGAAGGATTTTGGTGTAGGACTGGTGAGCCAGCAGATTCCGTGGTCTCCCTCAAACTTTTTGCTAGGGTAAAGGTAAATATAGGGAAAGCATCAGGACCATGACTTGGCCATCTTTTCAGACTTTGGTGCTGATGCTGAATTCATGGACGAGGGATTGTCCCACTAGCTGGGAATTGAGACTGAAACCCTGCCATCTGCTTTCCTGGTCCAAAGCCTAGATGGTCATGTCCTTTACCAGGCCCTCTGCCGTACTAGACCCCTCCTCGTCTCAGTGGGGGAACAACACCAGGATGGGAACATACAGATAGACCCAAACCAGATCAAAGCTATGAAGGACTGGCCAAGACCTGTGACATGAAAGCAGCTGCAGCAGCTCCTGGGGTTCTCCTACTTCTACATATGATTTATCTGTGGCTACAGTGCCACCCAAGCTTTGCAACTTCGGCTTTCTTTGTAGACCAGTCCTCTAATCCTCTGTGTTGCCTGATGCTAGTAACTGAGATAGGGTACAGCAAAAACGGTGGTCCAGGAAGAGGAAGCACAGTAAGCAGGCGGGTGTCCGTGCTAGGCTAAACACTATCCCTAGACAGTCAGCTCTCAGATACATTCTATTCTCAAATTTTGCTCCCTGGACAATAAAATGGATGACATTCTACTTGAGTGGACCACATTATGAGAGTTTAGAAACTGTTAATTATCCATCAGCATGTGGACTTTGCAACGAAAGGAGCAAGCATGCTGGATCTTGTTTACACAAACATCCCCATATATTGTGCATAGCCCCAACCCATCTCAGCTATTTAGACCACATCTCTGTTTTGCAAATTCCAGAATACAGACCACTCATCAGACGCTCTAAACCGTTTCTGAAGCAGGTGAAAACCTGGCCAGCAGGAACCATGTCTCCTCTTCAGGACTGTTTTGAGTGCATTGACTAGAACATCTTCAGGAAGGACGCAACCAACGACGATTCCATCAACTTGGAAGAGTACACAGCATCAGTGACCAGTTACATTGACAAATGCATTGATGGTGTCATGTCTCCAAGACCATCACCACATGCTCCAACCAGAAACCATGGATGACTGCTAAGGTGCATGCGCTGCTGATGTCTAGAGGCTTAGCCTTCAAAGAAGGGGACGCCCTAAGAACAGGAAAGGTTAAACTGTCCAGAGCCATCATGCCCAGAGAATCCACAGCCACTTCCAGGACAGTGGAAACACTCAGTGCACGTGACAGTGCATTCAGACGATCACAAACTACAAGACAGCTTCACCTGTCTGTGACAGTGAACGTCTTCCTCCTAGATGTGCTGAAAGACTTCTACCCTCAGTTTAAGAACGATGTAGCATCGAGGAAGACCATCCGTTCCACCAATGACCAGGTACCAGGGTCTATCCATGGCCAAAGAGAGGAGAACTCTGTTAACCTGACGGAAGGCTGCCAGGCCAAACAACAATCCTGGCAGGGGCCTCAGGGAATCTGCAGAACAGCGAGGGGATGTCTTTGTTCCTATGTGCCTCAAGACAACCACCATCGTCCCCATGCCAAGAAGTCCACCATGTCCTGCGTCAATGTCTATCGTCCTGTCGCACTCACACCCATTGTAATGAAGTGCTTCGAGAGGCTCATCTTGAGGAACATCAAGACCCAGCTACCAAGACCCCCTGCAGTTTGCGCATCGTTCAAACCACTCCACAGACAATGCAATTGCCTCTGGCCCTTACACTCCCAGATAATATAGATACATATGCATGAATGCTGTTCATAGACTTTAGTTTAGCATTCAACACAATCATCCCCAGCACCTGATTGAGAAGCTGAGACTGCTCAGACTTAATACCTTCCTCTGTAACTGGATCAGCATGATTTTAGTTTTTAATCCCATATCTCATCTGAGTAATGATTGAGAATACCTTATATCAGCTGAAAGGTATTATTGGTCAGTTTTGTTTATTCGGTACAAAGTCATTGCTGTTTTTATTCGTGGAAGTGCTGGCTTGCTCTTGGAGAGCACTTTAACTCTGAAGCATGGCATGATGCACATTACTGTATTTACTGCATGCTATGGTAGAGAGATTCCAAAAGAAACCCTAAATAGTTATATTTGGGTGGATTGAACGCTTTAGTGACATATAACTTTTATAACTATACTAGATAAATGAATCATAAAACAGTTAAATGGTGTGGTGTTATAAAACAGATTTTTTGAGTTTTTAGGCTTTCAGTGCATGAATTCAAAGAGATATACTCTATAAAATTGTATAATTTTGTCAGGCAGAATTTAATTTTTTTTTGCTGTGTTACATATTCTCTTACTCTGGCCTGGTAATTAATTTATATTACGTAATATGTATATATATATATATATATATATATATATATATATATATATATATATATATATATATATATATATATATATATACACACACACACACACACACACATATATATATATATATATATATATATAAATATATATATAAATGTGACATTGTTCCATAAATGACCACTCTAAACAAACAACTAAGATTCTGTTTTAGGCCCATTGCTTTTCACAATATATATGCTACCCCTTGGTGCAATTATTCAGAAACATGGTATTGGCTTCAACTGTTATGCTGATGACACGCAGCTATATGTTTCAGCTAAGTCAGATGTGAGTCACCAGCTTAATAATATTGAAGATTGTGTGAAGGCACTGGATGCCTACTAACGTCCTCCTGCTTAACTCATTTGAAGCTCACATACTGTAAATAATACCACAAGGGTAGCCTTCTTTCATCTCAGAAATATTGCTAAGATAATAAATATGTTGTCATTAAATGATGCAGAAACACTAGTTCATGCATTTGTTACCTCTAGTTTGGATTATTGTAATGCTTTACTGTCTGGATGTTCCTGTAGGTGCATACACAAGCTCCAGTTAGTCCAGATCGCAGCAGCTAGAGTCCTAACTAGAATCAGAAGATATGAACATATCACCCCTATCTTATCCTCATTGAAGTTCCAGTCTTCCAGTCAAGTTTTGCATTGATTATAAAATACTATTATAAACCTAAAAAGCACTTAATGGTCTCGAGCCACAGTACCTGAGAGATCTTTTGGTTTTTTTGTGATCGGTCACACCTACTTTTGGTGCAGGCTATTTGGTAGTACCTCAAGTACAAAAGGCTGGAGGGTTAATGGGCATAGAGTGTTTGGTGAACTGGTATGTCTGGATGCTGTTGGCTTACCACCTTTGCAAGTCACTCAGGTTTGCAGACTGTGGAGTGGTGGGACCGTTTATATCCCAGGACGCCTTCTGGCTCTAGCTTTTTAGTTATGCTGTCATAGCTAGTCTTGCCGGAGTCCTTGTCTGCACTTTGTACATATTTTACATTGTCCATAACCTGAATACAGTCAAGCTATATATGCCACTCCCGAGCTCCTGGTGTTCCGAGTTCCTAGCCTGATCACCTCTTCTTATGGAGCTACTTAATCAATGCTGATGTTCTACTGCTGGCTGGAGTTGGCCACAGTAAAAGCATAGCCATTGTCCTCATTCTTTGGTGGATACTCATGTGTAAATAATCTGCATGGCTGCATTGTATTCTTGGGCTGTGTGTAGTGGAGTTTTGGTTAGGTAATTTATTGTTATTGCATTCATGGGACATGAACTATATAAAGAATATTATCAAATTTGACTGCAGTTGTCAGTTTCTTGTACTGTTTATGTATTTTGTTGGTGGTGTGAAGACTGTAGAATTGGCCTTGAAAATCCTTTGCTAGGATTCAGTTTAGGCAATTCAGTACTAGGGACTAGCTTTTCTGTACAACAATAGGATTCAATCTACCTCTATACATCCTGATACTCATCTCAGACTTGCATCTTTACATGATTCCTGATTTTATGGCTCAAATGGTCCTGGAGTGTAAATGTGGGGCCTTTCATGGAATTCTGCTTATTACTGTCGCTGTACAGCTTTATTTACTCCATCACTGCCTTCAAAGGCAGACAATCAAAAGTGCTGGAATAAGGAAAATTTACAATGATTATTTAACTTTTTCCTACCAGAGTACATCACTATGGGGGGCACGGTGGCTTAGTGGTTAGCACCCACGAGTTCCCACCTCTGCCTTGTGTGTGTGGAGTTTGCATGTTCTCCTCGTGCCTTGGGGTTTCCTCCGGGTACTCCGGTTTCCTCCCCCGGTCCAAAGACATGCATGGTAGGTTGAATGGCATCTCTGGAAAATTGTCCGTAGTGTGTGATTGCGTGAGTGAATGAGAGAGTGTGTGCCCTGCGATGGATTGGCACTCCATCCAGGGTGTATCCTGCCTTGATGCCCGATGACGCCTGAGATAGGCACAGGCTCCCCGTGACCCGAGGTAGTTCGGATAAGCGGTAGAAAATGAGTGAGTGAGAGTGAGTGAGAGTACATCATTATCCCATTCCACTATTATACGCAGAAACGTAAAATAAATTCTTATTTTTGTGGTCTTGTGTTTGCAGTGAAACCATCATGTTTTTACACCAGATATTCTATCAAGGCCTAAAAGCACGAATAGCAAGCTGGCCAACATTAGTATTGGGTGAGTGCTTTTCAAACATTAAGTCAAGTATACTGTCAGCCAAATTTTTTATACATTGCTGATAAAGTTATGACTAAATTGTAACCAGAGATTACTTATCCCTTTATTGTCTTTGACCATCAGCTGACCTCTTTGACATTCTCCTGCCCATGCTGAACATCTACCAGGAATTTGTTCGCAATCACCAGTACAGCCTGCAGATCCTGGCACATTGCAAACAAAACCGTGATTTTGACAAGTTGCTGAAGCAGTACGAGTCCAAGCCTGACTGTGAGGAGCGCACTTTGGAGACCTTTCTTACGTATCCCATGTTCCAGGTGATGATTTTCTTTCTTATCTATCTTCCATTACTCTCCATTTTTCTTTTATTCTAAACTCAATTAAAGCTGTAACCAGCGATATAAAACCAAAACTGTCTATTTTAACTTAAATTTATGCAGTTATCCAATCAGTCAGTTATGTGGCAGCAGCACAAAATTTAATTCTTGAAGATTCAGGACAAAACTTCAGTTAATGTTCACATAAAACATCGGATTTAAGAAAATCTCTATGATAAAAATTATGGCCTTGTTGTTGATGCATGTAAAAAAAGTAATTTTCCCCTAAACCTGATAATGGCAACAACTGCAATCAAGCATTTGTGATAACTAACAATGAGTCTTTCACATCAATGTGGAATTATTTTCACCCACTCTTCTTTCCACATTGGAGGGTTATGAAGCATAAACGGCCTGTAAATGCTAGTGAAACACATTTTCTTTGATTCTGATTTTGAAACTCTTGACTTGTATTTGCATGGTTTTATGCATTGTGCTGCTGCCAAATGATTGATATGATTGAACTGTAATTCAGAAAAGATGTACTGGTGTTTCTATTAAAGTAGATGGTGGTTGTACATTTGTTCTGATAAGTATAGCTGTATGTAGATATCTTTCTCTTTTTCTCTGTGTGTTTTCATCTTCTCATCTTTACTTCCTTGATTTTTGTGATTTATGCATTACAAATAGCATTATTGTTAATGTTATTAGGCTAGCATTATTACAAGTAGTTACAAGCATCTATGTCATATGTTATAATAAAATGCATGTTGCATAAAACTCAATGAGAATTTGATAGTGTCCCATGAGAGCTAAAGATGAAGGATGATTACATCTATGGACAAACCTTTGATTACATCTATGGACAAAGCACCATTCTAAGCTGCTGTGTTTTGTCAGGAATCAATCACCACTACATTTTTCTTCTATAGTAAGCTACAAGCTGTCACCAAATTATTAACCAATTTCTGTTTCCATATTCAATGTGACAAGGACATTTTAAAAATATAAAATCTGTTGAGGTCCTGACCTCATTGTCCTCATAGTTAGTTATAGGCTCTGCCCTAAGCACAAAAGTGCTTCAGTTCATTTTATGTTTTTTCCACACAGATACCACGCTACATTTTGACTCTCCATGAGCTATTGGCACACACACCTCATGAACATGTGGAGAGGAATAGTCTGGAATATGCTAAATCCAAGCTTGAGGAGCTGTCCAGGTAGAAACCATGTGTACCACTCACTGAAAACTAAACATGATATTGACATATGTTGTTGTCTGTGAGCAAGTGACATGTATAATTATTAGCACGAAGACAATAATGTAAAATAAATCATTTTTATTAAATGAAACTATTTGACAATAATGTAAAATAATATTATATATAAAAGGAAAGCTGCAAAGTAATAAAAATAGTTCTGGTCAAACAACAATGATAAGAAATAATAAACCAAATATCGTTGCATGTTTTTTTTTACCTGGCTTCAGGAACATATTTATTACTCACAATCAGTTCTGCATGAATATTAGTAAATCCCTTGAGCAGTTCACACACATTTGGGTACTTAATTAATCAGTTTAGCAGACCAAACAAATTAGACATCCTTAGGATTGCCCAGGTGTTCCCACAAAGACCAACATAATATATTCCATAATTAATATTCTATAATAGATTTTTTGGTAATAAACAAAACAGCCATGTTTGGAGAAAAGCCAACACTGAATTCCATGAAAAGAACCTCCTCCAAACAGTGATGGCAGCGTGGGGATAAAAACAGACTCAGCGACGTCCACAGAAGAACAAAAGGGCCGAAGACATCCACAGCCGAGCAGAAGGGCCGAGCACAACCCCCGACACACTGCAGCCAGACTCAAGTCCAGAAAACCAGAAAGGGGGGTGGGAAAAGTCCTCCACCACGGGGCAAGAAAAGAAACAAAAATATCCCTGGGGCAAAACACGGGCCTGCAACACCCCCCGCGGACAGGAAGTGGGGCGGTGTCCTCCACAGGAAACCAGGAATTGAAGCAACGTCCCCCACCGGACAGGTGTGATGCGATGTTGCAGGACACCAAAAAAAAACAAAAAATCTTGGGCTGGTGACACCAACCACAAGCAGGAAGTGAGGCGGCATCCCCCACGGAAAACTGGGGCAGACATGTGAACATAGAAAGCACGTGGCCAAAGTCCGGGCTGGATCCTGACAGATGTATGGTGGTGGAAATGTGAAAGTCTGTGGCTGCTTTTTGGCCTCTGGGCCTGAATGACTCCATATTATCCAGGGAAACATCACCAAATTCTTGATGAGAATCTCCTGCCATAGGTCAGGGAGCTGAAGCTGGGACGAAAATGTGTAATGCAACAAGACAACAAATCAAAGTAAAATCACCAAGGATTGGGTTAAAAGGAAAAGAAGATTCGGACACTGGATTGGCCTAGTCCTGACCTGAATCCAATCGAAACGTTGTGGCTAGACCTGAAGCAGTCAGTACATGCCAGATGTCCCGAAAACCTCACTCAACTGAGTGAGTGGGTAAAAATCCTTAAAGGCAGATGTGTGAGACTGGTCAGTGGTTGCAGAAAATGTTTGGTTGAAGTAATGGCTGCAAGGAGGTCCCTCAAACTACTAAATAAAAGGGTTCACATACAGTACTTCAATTTAAATTTCCAGTTCAAGGCAACTCGACCCTGTATGAAGGCTGATTTGAGGAAGTTGTGTCTAAAGCTCTGTGTGCACACACGGCAATTTCATGGCTCGGATAGTCAAATCTATGTCACATTACTCCAGCTTCTTTGTCTTCAGGGAGCACTCTGTGTATGTTTATGTCAATTGTTTGTCCTGTCTGTGTAGACTAAGGAAAAAAGTAGAAAAAAAAGAAAGAAAAAGAAAAAAAGACATTGTGGAGATCAAGCATTTTAAAAAGTGTGTGCATCTGTGCCCCTGTTATATAAGGATAGGATGACAGGCACTCTCTTTGTGTTGTTTGTTTGGGAGATGAGCAAGCCCATTTGGATCTCGAGGGGGACAGCTGCATGCATTGTGAGAGCATTCCTCTTTATAAGTTCTGATCATGCGGTTAGCAGGTTGAGTTGGTGGAAGTGGAACAAGAGTGGTGGTTTTATTATTAATAATAATAATACAGTATGAATCAACAGGGCTGTCTGCGTTTGCACAGCAGATATTGGTATGCTATGTATCAATCATCAGGGTTGTCTCTCTGGGCCTGGATGCCATGGTACAGATATGGCTAAGGCTCCACCTGAATGCTTTTACCTCAGTAGCTCTGCTCCCAAAAGTCCTAGCCAGAGTGCTCCACAATCGAGTCCACTTTTTTTGTGGCTCCTGTTTGGCCCACTTGAGTTTGGTTCGTGGACTTAGTTTCCCTCCTAGATGGCACTCCATGGGAGAGCCCTTTCAGGAATGATCTCCTCTCTCAGGCACAGTGGGCAATCTTAGACCCCTTCCCCAAAATGTGGGTCTTGGTTTAGCCCCTGAGGAGCAAATTAATGATACTTGAACAAAAATAATCTGCACCAATACCACAAAAAGACAGTATGTCCAACAACACCTTGACATGCCTCACACATTCTGGCACACTGTATTTTGAAATGAGGAGAATCAAGTGAGGAGAGTCTTCTCTTTTGGCTCTCAACGAAGGCGGTCGCATTTTCTCTCCCTCTCCTCCCCCTTACTTTCCCTGCTTTGCTTCTCTTGTCTCGTCTATTGTCTTATACTTTGAGAGACTCTCTCCGCACTGCTCTCCAAACTAAAAAAATATCATGGATTTGATAAATTGGTCTCTCAACGCAATTGACACCATCTTCTCAACGAGAAGCTTGGGTTCGGGGGAACCTGACTGCCCTGCCGGAACGTTCGCAGCTGGATATATGATGGACGCGTGGGAGAGGTGGCGGGTCGTGTGTCTGGTGGCTCTTTCCGTGGAGGACGTTGAAGATATCTTCCTATTCGGAACCAGGATAACAGGAGTTCTGCTGATTGCATTAGGCATTGCCCTGGTTTATCAAGGAAATCAGAAAAACGTTGACAGATGTCCAAAGCCTCCCAAGGCTGCCCGTCATGATGGCTGCAGTGGGCAGAGCAGTCAGCACTGAAGCTGGGACTATTAACCGCAATATGGATAACATCATGGTGAAGCTCACTGCTTTTGGAAAGGAAAATGGATCGATTTGGAGACCAGAATGGACTAAGAGAGTAGTCGTGTAAATTGGAATGCATATACTCGCCCCAAGACCAAACAATCCCAATCTTATCTGCTTTCGGCTCCCCTCAACCAGCACTGGCCTCGGCCAAGGCTGCTGTTGGAACAACAATTCCCCTGGATGAGCACTGCAGCAAGACGCTCTTGCGTTCCTCCCCCACTTCCACAGACACCTGCTGATTGTTGACTCTGTCTGGGACCTGATCAAGGCTGTCTCCATGGCAATTTGCTGTGTATCGCTATGACAATCTTGCGGACTGAGGCACCGAGGATAAAGGCTGCAGTACCTGATGGCTGCTTGCCTGTGCTTGATTACCTCCAATCCCCTGTCTTCCTGTCCTGTCCCACCTTGTCATATTGTATGAATTGTATGTATGGACAGGTTGATGGCTAATTTCGCTGGTACTTGTGACCAGTGACAATAAAGGCTACTACTACTACTACTACTACGAAGGAATCTTGAGCTTTATTTGCATGTTTAGCCAATGAGGAGCCAGCAAATGTTTTCTCCTTGAACAGCTCCCATGATAAATAAAGTTGTGCAGTCTCTTTCTGATTGTAGATTCATGCATTTTGACATCAACTGTAGCACGAGCTTGCTTTAGGTCTTCTTGCAGTTGGCTCTTAGGGTGAATTTGCTTGGATGGACTGACCTGGCTTGTTGGCAGCAGTTGTTCATTTGTCCACTTTGAAATAACTTTCGGACACTGGAATGCCTAATTACGAATTCTTTTGATATCTTTTTATATCCCTTACCAGACTCATAAGCACCAACAATCTTCTTTTTGAAAACCTCAGAAAGCTATTTGGATCTCACCATGGTGATACCTCTCACTTCAAAAATTAAGAGCTAAAATATCTGACATTTAAATAAGGCAAGCCTTCTTCAGAATGCTCTGTTGTAATAATTTGCACCTGATGTGACACAGCTATAGTAGTTTTATCCATTTTAAGTATAAATATGTGTGAGGGTGACCTTACTTTTTCCTCGCAAGAAATTCGATTTTTTTAAATGAAATTTTATAGATCTTTTAAAGATACATTTGTTTGTTTTTTTTGTGTAGTTATATTACTTGAATCTTCCAATATTGTTAAACTTAAGATCAAAGACAATTAAAATTTGATGCATCGCATACATCCATACTTATACAGAGCTTAAAAACTTTTCTCTGGAGCAAAAGAACTAAATCATACAGTTTGCATACAGCCTCCCTGGAAGGGTTCTTTCTTTGTTATTGCACTACCCTAGTCACCCAACTCATTTCTGTCCCCTAGTGGAAGGAATAGTTGTTTTCACACAATAATAAATGATAGTTAAACACCCCTTCCTTCAGGAGAAAAAAGTTATTACAAATAATATTTCTTAGAGTAACCACAATTATTTACCTTTCCAAAGCATATAGATTACTATTGTATACTGTCTCTCAATGGTGCTATATATGATAGGTTCAGGGATAAGTGACTGATGGGCAAACCTTTTCAGTGGACACATGAACAAACATTCATTCTTTCAATGTTTCTGCTGGTGAGAATCTGTATGCCAAGCTGAACTCATCTGCCCCGTTCCAGTAAGCTGGAGTAGCCCACCTTGTAAAGATATCTTTGATTGGTATTGCAGCAATCTGTGGTGACTTTGCTACCATAAGAGGAAAAGATGTGGTCACCGAGAATGCATATCAAAGTAAAATGAATCCTGTGATTTCATTCAGTATCAGACAGGATCACACAGAGGAAATACCAGTAGGGGCAGTCATATTTCATTTGAACAAACACATATTGCTAGTAAATACTGTAGTTCTTCCAGGACATACTTACACTGTATTCAACACTCTTATTCTTGTATTGAAACTGATAATCAGTGGATCTGAGAATCTCTCTCAGACCCACTGTGCAACAAGCAGCAGAGCACAATAAGCATCGCCAAGCCTAATTCAAGTTTATTGCACCATACATGCCATAAAACATTAATAATTTATTTAAAACTATTAATATAGTCATCATGTTTAGCTTCTGAATTGATTTAGATTCATTTAATTTGATGTTTGATCACTGATGCATAAATGTATGTACAGTCTATGTACCCTGGAAGAAAATATAAAATCTTGGAATTGAGTTTGAAAATGTGACTGATCCTGCAAAAAATACAAAAAAACTCCTGCATTTTATTTTAGGATAGTGATCATATAAAGCCATTTATTATCACCCAGTAGTTTGGCTGCTTTTTATATACCCTTGAATGATTTCTCATGTTTCAGACACACAAGGTGGCACTCAAATTGCAATTTAATGTTAATTTCCCACACCTGTGGCTTTTTAAATTGCAATTATTGTCTGTTTATAAAGAGACAATAAGCATGTTAGCTCTCACATTGATGCATTAAGCAGGCTAGATAATGAGCCATGAGGAGCAGAAAACAACTGTTAAAATACCCGTGTAACAAGGTAGTGGAATTCTATAGAGGAGGATAAGGATATAAAAAATATCCAAATCCTTGAAAATGCCAACCAATACTGTTCAATTGCTTATTTAGGATTTGAAAATTTAGGGATCTCTTGATACCAAGCTGAGGTCAGGTAGACCAATAAAGATTTTAACCACAGCTGCCAGAATTGTTTTGGATGCAAAATTGTGTGGTTGTTTCAAGAGCAAATTAATGATACTAGAACAAAAATAATCTGCACCAATACCTCAAAAAGACTGCTTACAGTATGTCCAACAACACCTTGACATGCCTCACACATTCTGGCACACTGTAATTTGAAGTGAGGAGAATCAAGGAATCTTGAGCTTTATTGTCACAACTGTATTTGGAGTATTTGTCAACAAGGCCAATAGTGAAAAGAGTACCATCTCCACTGTGAATCATGGTAGTGGCTTGCAGATGTTTTGGTGGTGTGTGAGCTTTAAAGGCAAAGAGAATCTTGGGATAACTGATGGCAAGATGAATGCAGCATGTTATAAGACAATACTTGCAGACAATTTACATTCTTCTGCATGAAAGCTGCCCATGGTGCACTCTTGGACTTTCCAGTACATAAGGTGAAGGTTCTGGAGTGGCCATCACATGTCTCCTGACCTTAATATCATCAAGAAACTTTGTGGAGATCTCGAACACGCGGTTCATGCAAGACGACCAAAGACGAATGGGTAGCTATACTACCTGCAAGAATTTGGGGCCTCATAGACCGTTATTCCAAAAGACTGCATGCTGTCATTGATGCTAAAGGGGTCAATACACAGTAGATAGAACTAAGGGTATGCAGAGTTTTCAACACGAATCATTTAATTTTTACTTTCTTGCAAATTTGCATAATTTTTTGCAGATACAAGTGTTATTATTGAATTTATATTGTGTATGAATCTGATTAATCAACATTTTGGATGAGTTTTTAAACTACTAGTAAAGTGCTTTCGTTTATGGGTTTTACTTACTTCCTTTTTTAAGCTCCAACCCTTAAATTGTTGACTGAGTGTGTTGCGACAGTCGTATTCTTTTCAGATTTCTTTGCACAAAACATTGTTAATACAATATTAATTGTTTATCTTTTTTGTAATGGTTTTGTCACAGTATGTATAATTTAGAATAATAATAATTATGATCTACAGGGATAAGGGCATGGTGGCTTAGTGGTTAGCCTCACAGCTCCAGGGTTAGGGGGTCTGATTCCCGCCTCCACCTTGTGTGTGTGGAGTTTGCATGTTCTCCCCGTGCCTCGGTGGGGGGATTGTCCGTAGTGTGTGAGTGTGTGAGTGAATGAGAGTGTGTGTGTGCCCTGCGATGGGTTGGCACTCCGTGCAGGGTGTATCCTGCGTTGATGCCCAATGATGCCTGAGATAGACCCAGGCTCCCCATGACCCGAGAATAGTTTGAATAAGCAGTAGAAAATGAATGAATGATTGAATGATCTACAGGGGTGTGAAAAAGTGTTTGCCCGCTTCCTGATTTTCTTTTTTTTAAACACTTTAAAGTTTCAGATCATCAAACAAATTTAAATATTAGACAAAGATAACACAAGTAAACACAACATTCAGTTTTTAAATGAAGGTTTTTATTATTAAGGGAAAATAAAATCCAAACCCACATGGCCCTGTGTGAAAAAGTGTTTGAACCCCATTTAATACATAACTTAACTGTGGTTTATCACACTTGAGTTCAATTTCTCTAGCCACACCCAGGTCTGATTACTGCCACACCTGTTTGCAATCAAAAAATCACTTAAATAAGACCTGACTGACAAAGTGAAGTAGACCAAAAGATCCTCAAAAGCTACACATCATGCCGAGATCCAATGAAATTCAGGAACAAATGACCAAGAAAGTAATTGAGATCTATCAGTCTGGAAAAGGTTTTGGGACTCCAGCTAACCTCAGTGAGAGCCATTATCCACAAATGGTGAAAACATGGAACAGTGGTGAACCTTCCCAGGAGTGGCCAGCAGACCAAAATTACCCCAAGAGCGCAGCAATGACTCATCCGTGATGTAACAAAAGACCCCACATTAACATCCAAAGAACTGCAGGCCTCACTTGCCTCAGTTAAGTGTTCGTGACTTTACCATATGAAAGAGACTGGGCAAAAATGGCCTGCATGGCAGAGTTCCAAGACAAAAACCACTGCTGAGCAAAAAGAACATAAAGGCCTATCTCAGATTGCCAGAAAGCATCTTGATGATCCCCAAGACTTTTGAGAAAATACTCTGTGGACTGACAAGTCAAAAGTTGAACTTTTTGGAAGGTGTGTCCCCCATTACATTTGGCATAAATGTAACAATGCATTTCAGAAAAAGAACATCATACCAACAGTAATAAATTCTGATATTCTTGGATTTGTTAATCACTTTTTGTTTGGCTACAAGGGTTAGGGTTAGGCCTCATTGCAAATTGGTACGTTATCAGTAGTAACAATCTGATGATGTTCCACTACAGTGCTTTCCAGTACATCAGTAGAAACGGTCAAATAGCAAACACTTAATATGTTGTTGGATTTCTGCCCCTGTGTTTTGTCTTCTCTTACATATTACTGTCTTTTTGGATATCAGAGGAGTGGATTATACTATAGACAGTAAGAGCTGGCTATGGCCATAAGGTTCAGGAATATACTCTGTAAATTAAAATCTTTTCTCTTCCCTTGACAATTGGAAGACTGCAAGATGACTTGCTTTGCTACCCAGACATACCTACGATATGTTCTACCTGCCTCTTTGCCAACAAGACTGTCCATATTTTACCATTGTTACCGATTGGAACATTTCAGACAGCAGTTTTATGATTTGTGGCCAGAATTCTTTAATAATTGAATGAGTGCTTCCAGTGTCAGTTTCAGCATGGGAGTAGCATGAATGAACTACAACAAATGAAATGATTGTAAATTGGGGAGTGACTATAGAAGAATATTGACCTGCTTTATTTATTCTTCTTATTGCAGTAAGGACTGGCCTATGCCCAGTAGGTATTGCTCAAACTCAAGTTACACCCTTTCACAGTTTTTTATTGCCCCTCATCAGACTGGACAGACTTGAGGTGCAGTTGTAAATAATACCTTGAAGCATTTCTATTTCAAGGATGTTGCTCTCACATGCTATTTTCTACCTCAGCCTTATAATCTCTTGTGATCTTTAACTACAGCTTCTCTCACTTCTTGTTCTAGTGTTTTATTCATTCATTCATAGTCCTTTTCTGGTTTATTACCATTTCTCATTGGCCTTTTTTCATATTCAGTGTATCTCTTCAATTTGCCCTTCATTTTTTGATATCTTCTCCTATACTGAATCAAGTCCATCTTCTAACGATTTGACCACAAACATGGATGACACTTTTGAATTAGTGTTTTATCTGAATTTTATCCAGCTTTTTCATATTCGATGTGATTTGTGAAAAACTATTGCTGATGCTATGGGAACTCTTTGAGGAAGTTTTTTTTTTGAAGAAGTCAATTTAAGGGCTCGGAAAGGACACATGATGAAGGGAATATGCGCCAGCAACTCCGTGTAAGGGCATCTATGCCACATTACTCGAGTTTCTATTTGTATGAAGGAAGCATAAATGGACATCCAGGGTGTTGCAAGTGATGCTGCATCTTGTTCCATTCTCAGGAAACCTGGTTAAATATGTAACTGGATAAAGGCGTGCGGAATGGACCAACCGGCCACAATACAAATTTCTTCAAGGGGAACACCCATGGCCAGGCACTGGAAGAGGTTATACCCCTAGTCGAGTGAGGCATCATAGGCATTTGTAATGGTTTCTACTACCCAGTGCACCAGACACTGGCTTCTGAAGAAGACGAATAAAGAGGAGGACTTGCGTCACAAGCTCAAGCATGGAGACAAGTGCTCAACTCTCATACCGGGCAAAGCAAGTGCACCCTTATGGGGCAGAGGACAGTAGGCTTGTAGGATGATCGGACAACTGGCCATAGTGGGCACCTTGGCGACATATCATGCCCTAGTGTGGGAAAGGAAAACCTTGTACATGCCAGGGGTAAATTCTAGGTAGGCGGGGTGACTGACAGGGCCTGCAAATCTCCCAATCTTTTTGTGGAGACCAAGGATAAGAGGAGAGTTGTCTTTAGACCAAAAGCTTCCATATCTCAGAGTGGGGGTGTAGTATTGCCCCCTCATCTCTAGCATTTGACAGGGGGGCTTGGGCTACAACACTTTCCTGTTTCTTCGCTCTGATTGAGCTAGGAGTGGGCTGGGTGTGGCGGAAAGATGGCCGAGGCTTCTCACTGTGATGAGTGATGAATTACCTGAATGTTTGCCTGTCTGCTTTGTGGCAGGGAGCACAAGATCCGTGGCGGAGCTCAAATACTGCCTCACGATTCAATGTCTCACCTGATAGGTGGGCAGGACTGCCATAGTGTGTAGGGCCACATCAGCTTGACCTGTTGCCATGTAAGCCTTACCAACAAGGTGGCTCTAAACAGCTCCTTGAATGCCACTGATTGTTGTGGCAGATCAGAAGAAGCAAGCCTGAGCCTGGTGCGGACAGCAACATATTCTCTTCCGGATCGAGAGAAATCGCCACACGATTTGAAACTGAGAGAAAGAAGGGGAAGACAAGAGAAAGGGAAGGGCCTCTCTCTTGTTCTGCTTTTGCTAACACAACCAGTGAACCCGATGATCGAAGCCATTGTGCCACCACAGCGGAAGTGGGACCTAAACCACCAGGCGAAGTCACTTGGCTAGAAAATACAGCAATGCACGCATTATCATTACCCTAAGCTACCGATTCTACTTTTTAAGTATTCTTTCCAGAAATAAAAACTTAAAATAGAAAGATTATCTGATTATCTAAAAAAGCTTTATTTTAAGCTTGAAGTTTGCAAAAATGTCTAGAAATGTTTTGATAATTCTATAATTGTATTATTGTAACCTTATAATAGGATATACTAGAAAAAAACTGATTTTATATTTTCACTTCTAGGATATATTTTATTGTGGTACATGACCTGCAATAGCATTTTGGAACCTGATAATTTTGGACGCTTTTAATTTTTCTAGCAGTGCATATTTTAGTTTGGTTTCTTTAAAAATTCAGTAAAGCTGCTACACTTCCAGATTTTGTCCACTTTGTAAAAAAAAAAAGTGAATTCTCCAAACATATAATAACAAAAAAGGTTTAATAAAGTGTAGGGCATTTTTACTCAATAGTTTGTCTGTATATGTTAAAATAATGAAGAATAATAATAATACAAATAAAATGATAAAAATAATCATTTTTAAATGCACTGTGGAATGCTGTCATTTAAACAATATCATGATCTGAACTACATTCATTATTGTTATATTGTGATATGAATGTGATAACTAAATACTTATTTTAAGAATCATGCACGATGAAGTAAGTGAAACCGAGAACATCAGGAAGAACCTGGCCATTGAACGCATGATTGTGGAGGGCTGTGAGATTCTCCTGGATACTAGCCAGACTTTTGTCAGACAAGGTACATCTAATCCCAAATACACTTCAAAGAAAAGAGCTCTGGAAAGGAAACTTAGATTAAAGTTAAGAGCATGGTTCACAGTTGTATTCAGATATAATTTTTAATCCAGTCTTGTCACCAACATTGTCAAAAGTCTGTCTCTCACTTTTCTGTACCTGTATTTTGATTCTTCAGACACTGAAACATTAACAGGTTTAATCTCACCAGTCTCAGAAAAGCTCTGTCATGGAATGACAGACAGGGCAATGTTGTCATTTAAAAATATATAAATTAAATAATAAAATAAATAAATACATTTATTACAAGTCAATCTGCTAAGAAGCCAGGGATTGTGACAAGTGGCATATTAAAACATCCACTTTCTGACCAAAAAATTGTACTATGCCAACCCGTTTTTTTTTTTTTTTTTAACTGTAATTGGAATGGCCTGTTATCTAATACCAGATCAAACTGAAAATTGGAAAATAATTTTACCCTTCTTTCTATTGCTCCATCCTTCACTACTCAATTATAAGGATCACTTATCCAGGTGCCCATGAGTGAGAAAGGGAAAATCACCCGTGGCCGTTTGGGCTCCTTGTCTCTAAAGAAAGAGGGCGAGAGACAGTGTTTTCTTTTCTCCAAACACCTCATAATCTGTACCAGGGGCTCTGGAGGGAAGCTGCACCTCACCAAGGTAAGGTCTAGGTTTGTATGGATCATGGATCACTTCCTAGGGTGATTTTCTCAAATACTTCTCAAAAACATTTCTGAAAAATCTTTTTAAATCATATTGGTGAATATATTCTCCACAAAAAAAGATGTATGCCAGAATAAATAAGTTTTAATATTTTTTTTTTTTAGATATTGTCTAACAAATTATAAAACTGTGATGCTTATTTCTTGACAATAAATTAATTACGTCCCAAAAAAGAGACAACTTTAAATAAGTAAATATATCTTGAAATGGGCTTACTTATTTTAAAATATTTTTTATAACTAATCTAAAAATAGAAAAAAATAGAAGAATCATTAATTTGCCAATGAGATACTTTTTGTGCTTTTCTTACTCTAAGATGGATATACTGTAGCTATATTTGTGTGTGAAGTGGAGCATAAAAACAACCACATACTGTAGTATCATGCATTGACGGTATACCTTCACCAATAAATAGTCAAATAAATGACAAAAGCAAGAGGTATATAGCTACAGAAAAAAGCAGAAATAAAAAGAAATACCTTATGCATTTTAAGTATGTGGACACTTAACACTATCACATGTGGGGCTTCCCCAAACGATTACCAGAAATTCTGTGTATGCTGCACCATTAAGATTTAGCTTAATTGAAACAAAAGTCATGCTTTGTTAAGACAGTGCCCCTGTGCATAAAACAAGGTTCAGGAAGAGATTATTTGCCAAGCTAGATGCAAAAGAACTCCATGGCCTGAGCCCTAACCTCAACTCCACTGAATGACTTTGGAATGAATGCTTTTGTGCCTGAATTAGCAGAGATCCCTGTAGCCATTATAAAATAGCTAAAATCTAGTAGTAATATTTCCCAGAAGACTGGAAGCTGTAACGGTAAAAAGTGAGGACCACCTCCATGTTAATCTTATAGCTTTATAATGGGCACAACTGAGTATGATGATCAAGTGTCCACATACTTTTTCCATATAGTGTAGCTATAGAAAGCATTGTGGAGTGCATCTGTAAAATGTGCACATTTAATATTTACCTATAGTCTGTCAAATGTAAAAGCTTTAACAAAACAAAGATTTTACATATATTTTTATATATCATCGCTGTCGGGCGGAAACCTCATATGTCCAAATTTGGTCAATTTATATCTTTTCACATATTGATGCTATTGGTCAGTCCCCACGTGGGTCTGTTATTTTATTGTTATATTGTTATGATATTAAAAGTTATTAACCAATCTAAAGTCTTGAAAATAGCTTGAGCGCAAATCTCTTAACTCCGTTGGACACCTCAACTGTCCACCTCTTCCTCACTCCGCGGGAGAGCTTCGCGGCATATTTCTCCTCAAGAAGAGTCGCAACGAATCAACACATCTTCTAAGGTAAATGTCTTCAAAACACTGGGCTCAAAGAAAAAAAATCTTGACCCCCGCTAGTTCTGGTGCTTGTCTGAGGACAGGAATTTAGCGCAAGACAATCCACTGCAATGCGGACTAAACCCTGTGCACTGCAGATAAGGTACGGCGTTTTTTTAATTTCTTGAAAAGTAATGGTTTTGGAGATACGAGGATTCCGCCTGACAGCGACGATATAACATGTTTTATTGGCCTGCGCCAACCAAAGAAAACAACTAACAGAGATTGCTGAATCTATTAAAATTATTAAAACCTGGAAAGATTAGTGGTAAACCATCATCTTTGAGGAAAAATTGCATTTAGAAATTGCACAAAAAAAACATAAGAACTGTTTAATAACTATGAAAGTAAAAGGTTTACCATACATACAATTCAAGGAAAGCTCAAGGGAGCGAGACAAAACTGCTGTGTAGCCTTAAGAAACCACTTATCAGTTTGCTGGGCTTGGACACAAGATAAAGATTTTCCCTGGGTGCAACAGGGTAAGAAGACAGGTGGATCAAGTGATGCTCCCATCATGCATAGTACTCACTGTACAAGCCTGTTGGGGTGTTGTTATATTCTTAGGTTCAGCAACATTATGTTCCCAAAAAAATAGGTCAGCTGATTAACTGAATATACTAATTGACCAGTTTTTTTTTGTTTGTTTTTGTTTTTTCCATCAATGGATTATTTTCCCTATGATGGCACGTGCATATAACAAGACTTCAATTCCAGGATTCACCATGCTGAAAATATGAAATATGGATTGGCTACCACAAATTCCAGACTTTAACCTCATTGAGAATCTTTTGAAAGGTGCTGGAGAAGACTGTATGCAGTGGTCTGACTTTCCCACCATATAGTACAATATCTTCGTTGTCACATTTCTCAACTGTAGCAGCAGAAGAGATTTTACATCTCATCCAGTTTTGCAATCCTACCACCTGCCCATTGGATCCACTCCCTTCCACTATGCTCCAGAACATCTCGCAAGACCTTCTGCCCTTCATTACCACTATCATCAATAGATCCATAGCATCTGGTCAGGTACCAACTACTTTCAAGAGAGCAAGGGTTATTTCCATCCTAAAGAAACCTGCTCTGGAGCCATCAGACATCAGTAACTACAGACTGGTATCACTTCTCTCGTTTCACGCATTGTCTATAATCAACTGTCTGTCTATCCCTCACAGAACAACCTCCAAGAGCCTAGCCAGCCTGGTTTTAAAGCAACTCATTCCACAGAGACAGCCCTTTTGGATGTCTCTGAGAAACTACATGTTGCTAGATCAGCCAAACTGTCATCCAGCTTTATCTTTATCCTTGACATTTCAGCAGCGTTTAATAAGGTCAACCACAAGACTCTTTTGTCCACCCCATAGAAATCTTGGTATTTGCGGATCAGCTTGGGAATGGTTCTCTTCCTACCTGGAAAGACGCTCATATCAGGTAACATGGAGTGACATCTGCTCCACGCAGACTCTCCACCTGTGTCCCACAGGGCTCAGTACTTGATCCCCTTCTTTTCTCCCTGTATACTCACTCTCCAAGTTATTTCCTCACATGGGTTCTCTTACCTCTGCTATGCTGATGATACACAATTTATCTTCTCTTTCCCACTCTCATATACCACAACTTCTGATCGGATCTCAGCATGTCTGGCAGAAATATCATCATGGATGACTGCTCATCAGTTAAAGCTCAATCCTAGCAAAACTGAACTGTTGTTCATCCCAGGTGATTCATCCCCAGGTCATAACCTTGCTATATCCCTCAACAACGATCTGATCTCGCCTTCAGCCACAGCTTGCAACCTTGGGGTAACCATGGACAATCGACTCTCCTTTTCCTCTCATATTGCTAATGTGACTTGCTCATGTCAGTTTCTTCTCCACAACATTAGAAGGATTCGGCCATTTTTTCCACACAGGCTGCTCAGGTACTTGTTCAGTCTCTTGTCATTTCAAGACTGGATTACTGCAATGCACTGCTGGCAGGTCTACCTATGAACACAATTCGTCCAAATGATCCAAAATGCATCTGCACGGCTTGTTTTCAACCTGCCTAAGTTCTCACATACCACCCCACTGCTGCGATCCCTCCACTGGCTTCTGATAGCTGCACGCATCAGATTCAAAACACTGATGCTGGCCTACAAAGGTAAAAATGGACCAGCTCCCTCTTACTTCAAAGCCCTCATCACTCCTCACACTGCACTTCGCACCCTCCGATCTTCCAGCACTGCTCGACTGGTTCCACCATCTCTCAGGGTAAGAAGCAAGTATACTACAAGACTCTTCTCTGTTCTGGCACCAAGGTGGTGGAATGAACTTCCCCTAGAGGTCCGGACAGCTGAGACACTGGCTATTTTCAAACAATGGTTGAAGACCTACTTATTCAGGAAACACTTCAACTAGCACTTATTTCCCTATTTTTTGCATTTAAAAATAATAAATAAATAAATAAACTTTTATTGTAACTTTGAACAATGTTTTAAACTCATGGTATCTTAAGTATATAACCTAGTGAACCAGCATTAATGTATCCAGTGATAGAGATTTAAGCGATCTTAGAGATCTGTACGTCACTCTGAATAAGGGTGCCAAATGCTGTAAATGTAATCTTGGGGAGAAATTAATGCAACACTGGGTGGGAATTAATTTTGATGCTTATCAAAATGATATTGTGAATGCATTCTGTAAGTATAAGAAATTAAGTAAAGTTAATTTAAGTTAAGTAAAACAAAATATTAGATTGTATGACTGATTATAAAAATTATAAAAATTGCCAGGTAGTGTATATATCATTCTCAAAGTTATGTATAGCTTGTTAACACCTATATACTATTTCAAGATTTAAAAAAAAAACTAAAAACATATTAAGAATAAGATGCAGGTTTTACCAAGATAAATTGATTAAACTGAGTTTATATATTAAATTTTGTTAACACCCACAGTCTTTGTTAATTCAATGAAATGCTTTTGTATCATTGGAAAATACTGTTAAGAATAAGTTTGACACTCAAAGTGTTTTATCAATGGTTATTTTGTCAATTTTGGCAAAGCAATAATTTTGGTAATGACTTCTTAGTGTTATGAATTGATATTTTATACACTATAGGGCCAAAGGTTCATCATACACCTGGCCATCACATCCATATGTGGCAACTGCCCAAATTTTAGGCACTAAGCACACAAATGTACAGGATGTCATTGTATTCTGTAGCATTAATGTATCCCTTTACTTGACTTGGAGGCCTTGTTCAAACATGTTCTAGAATGGCAATATCCCATTGCAAAACCATGAAGAAGACATGCTTTGTAAAGTTGGAGTGGAAGAACCTACAATGGCCCTCACTTCAACCCCACTAGACACCTTTGGGATGAACTGTGACCCATGCCTGACCTCATTAACTATTTTGTGGATGAAATAGCAAATGATTTCTAAACTTCTGTTGGAGCCATAATCCGGAAGTAGGAAGAACATCATTTCATCATAAACTGGCCATGACCAGGTGCTCCTTAAAGATTTCTGACAGACCAGTGAAAATAATTATCAGAGTTGTCCAAGAGCCAAGGACCACTTGTGGAGAGCTTCAGAAAGACCTGGAATTAGCAGGTACAATGGTTTCAAAGAACAAAATAAGCAATGCACTCAACCACCATGGCCTGTATACTGTACATGCTCACCTCACAAGACTCTATTGCTGAAGAAAGGTGTACCAAGACATTCTTGATAATAAAAATCTGCTGCCATCCACCAAGATGATGAAGATGAAATGAGGGTGGGTATTTCAGCAAGAAAACGGTCCCAAACCAACAGGCAAGGAAATTGTCAATTGGTTTCTGAGAAAAAAATAAAGCTGCTAAAATGGCCCAACCAATCACCTGACTTGAATTCAATAGAAAATCTATGGAAAGAACTAAAGTTCAGAGTTCATAGAAGAGGCCCACAGAACCTTCAAGATTGAAAGACTTTTTATAGAATGGGCCAAAATCACACCAAAACCTGAAGTTTCTCTGTATAGGAGGTGTCTTAAAGATATCGACCAACAAAGGCTTTTGAACGAAGTATTAAATAAATGTCAATAATTGTGTTCGATCCCTGTGTCATTTCATTTTATTACACATAACATCTAAAATTATTTTGGTTTTCTTTATATGCCTAGATTACATTACATGGTGACATGTTCAATATTTATTTTACCTGCTGTATGTCTGAAATGGAATGTTCAGCCATATGGATGTCCACAAAGCTTTGGCCATATAATGTATCAAATAATGACTAAGTGGTCATTACCAATATTTTTTGCCTGAATTCCTCAGAGTAGCAGCTTATTTTGTCTCTGTGTCTGTGGCCAACAGAACGGGGTGGTTTCACTTATTGACTGCACATTGATTGAGGACCCTGAAAGCACGGATGATGAGCGTAAGTATTAGAGCCATTAACTTCCATCTACCTTTACAGGCAATGTGACATCTATTAGCTGACAGTGGACTGAAAGCTATTATTATACTTATCAAAGCACCAAGAAATGTAAAGCTCTCGGCTAAACTAAAATCAAAATACATCATTCTCAGTACATTTGCCCAAGGGGTTACTGGGCTCCTCCACAGTATACCTACTTTCTGTGACAAATATATAACTAGTGGAAACAGTACTGAAATTTTCAAATAAATTAGTACAGCCTACAAGCTGAATATAAATATAATATCTGGCATTCTGGTTGGCAAATGAAAGATACTTTGGAAAATATAAATGATATTGTCACACATGTCACAAATGCTTATAACCTTTATTAAGATCCTACAGTCAGCACTACAAGCTGAATGGAGCCATAGAGGAATGAAGAGGAACTTCAATTTTACTGAAGGCTAATGTCATTTTAATTATAATAAACCTGATTTATCTGATCTAAAGAATAATTGCAAACCTTTATGTTATGTGCTTAAGCTTACAGCATGAATTGTTATTGGTAAAAATCTCTATCAAACCTAATGATAGAAGTGGAGCTGTACTGGGACACACAGCCATGTGTTTAGATAGAGTGCAGGAGAGGGCTCAGGACACAACCTTTGGGATCCATTGACAGCTGAGATTTAGTTTACAAACAGCAGCCTCATATAGTTCCCTTTTTTGATGTAGGTGAGGGTGGTGAATGGCATCCTCAGTAGTCCTGTTGTGGCAGGATTGGCAAACTGAAGTGGGTCAATGGGGTCAGAAATGGAAGACCAAAGCGAGTTTTTGATCCTCTCTAAGATCTTCATGACTTGTGGTGTGAACATTAAAAGATGATGGTCATTTTGGCAAAATGGTTAAGAGAGGCAAAAATAAAATAAAATTTGTATTGTAAACTGCACACCCTCCAAAACAAACAGTTTGCTGAAACACCTTTGATTTTATAATACCACTAATTCTGTTTCTGTGAGTCTGTCAGCATGGCAAGCTATTGGATTGGCAATACCTTTCTACTCTTCCCTACAAAACCATTCCAAATCCATGAAATCCTTCTAAAACCTGAGCACAGGCAGCTTTGGTCATCTCATAGATGGCTAGGCCATTCTATAAGAACTTTTAATATGAAAATGGCCAAAAATAACAATGGCTTCACAGCTCTGTAACTGTCATGAACGCGGGATAAAACGGACCCAGATGCAGGATAGACAAAATAAACAGGGTTTAATAACCAAAAACATGAAACATAACACAGACTAGACCAGAGAAAGACAACAGTTGATTCCACGCTCCACAAGGCAACGCGGCACAGTTAAATAGACAAAGGTAACAACAATGAGAAACAGGTGTGTGGAGACGGGAGGAGCAGACAAAGGTGGAGCAGACACGTGAGGAGGAACATAAACAAATGCACGTGGCCATAGTCTGGGCTGAGTCCTGACAGAACCCCCCCAAGGTGCGGCTCCCGATGCGCCAACCCGTCTTGATGGTCCCGATGGGGTCCAGGTGGGGGGGGCAAGGCACATGGCGAGGCAGGTGGGGGGAGCAAGGCACACGGCGAGGCAGGTGGGGAGAGCAAGGCACACGGCGGCGCAGCCAGAGAGGGCCGAGCGACATCCACAGCCGAGCTGAAGGGCCGAGCAACGTCCACAGCCGAGCTGAAGGGCCGAGCACCAACCCCCTACCCGAGTCCAGAAAAAACAGAAAGGGGGGGTGGGAAAAATCCTCCAAAGAACAGAAAAATCAACAACAAAAAAAAATAGGGCAAAACGCAGGCCTGCAAAACCCCCCGCGAACAGGAAGTGGGGCGGTGTCCTCCACGGGATCCAGATGTGAAGCGACGCCCCCCAATGGACAGGTGCAGGGAGATGTCACAGGACACCAGAAAAACAAAACAAAACTGGGGCTGGTGACATGGCCCACAACCAGGAAGTGAGGCGGCACCCCCCGCGGAGAAACTGGAAGCGGAGCGGCGTCCCTCACCGGAAAAATGCGGACCGATGTCACCAAACCCGCGAAGTCCAGGGGAAGAGAAGACCTCCAATGACAAAATAAAATAAAAATGCTCCCAATCGGCCGGTCCGGGCTACAGCCATCCTGCTGGGTCTTGGTACGGCGGAATCATGTGTCACGAACGCGGGATAAAACAGACCCAGATGCAGGATAGACAAAATAAACAGGGTTTAATAACGAAAAACATGAAACATAACACAGACTAGACCAGACAAAGAAAACAGTTGATTCCGCGCTGCACAAGGCAACGCGGCACAGTTAAATAGACAAAGGTAACAACAATGGGAAACAGGTGTGTGGAGACGGGAGGAGCAGACAAAGGCGGGGCAGACACGTGACGAGGAACATAAATGCACGTGGCCATAGTCCGGGCTGAGTCCTGACAGTAACAGTCTATGAGTATGATTTTTTATTTTTTTCATTGGAAAGAAAATAAAATACACTACAAAACTGAACTCCTGGTCATCCCAGGTGATTTACAGATGTAGCTATATACAGTGTATATATATATATATATATATATATATATATATATATATATTGTTGCTTCAAACATAATTCACAAGGTGGTGCAGAACCCACTGTCCTACAAGTATTGACCAGATTGTCTAGGGATTCCAGACCTCTGTAATTCTTTCATATTAAAAAAATAAAATGTGAAGCTCTGAATCTGAAGCTCGGCATCATCCCATTGAAAGAATTGTAAGGGCATGCATAGAAATGGTTTTCATTTTAGGCATGTTTTTTGATGCATGATCTCACAACATGCCATTGTTAACTTTAGTCACAACATAACAAAGGCCAGAGAGAGAGTGCGTAAACATGACTTCAAGATGTTTTCTAACGACAGACACTTAGTGGCATCATTAAGGAGCTCATCTCCCATACCAGACCTTATTATTCCTTATATTTATTAATGTTTTAGTGATTTATAACATTTATTGGTAATATTATGTGTAAATAGTAGTTATACTGTATGCTATTGGTACTTATAAATAGTGGCAGATACTGTTTGCACCTCAGGACAGTTGTGCATTAAACATGAATGCAATGATAACAGATTGTAAATGAATAAAATTAATAAATAAACAGAACGTACAGAGACCTTAAAGAATCCAACCATTCAAATAAAACAAACAAAGCCTTTACAAATAACAGAGGCATCAGCCCGATATTTATGGCCAGCAAAAATAAGGTTTAATCTAATACATATGAAAGAAAAATAAAAACCTTACGTAATTAAGGATTTCTGAGGCTTCGGCTTTGGTTTGAACATACTTCTACTTTTCTTATGAAGTTACATGGTAGCAAAACGATCCAAAGCAACTGTTGTTTCATCAGTGAAAATGACTTTGCGAAACAACAACTTCTTGTCAATCCATTTTTGGGCTTGTTGGAGATCTTTTTCTAATCATAAGACAGTGTTGAGTTTTTCAAATACCTCCACCCAAGTTTTTGCCTTATCCTAGGTATTGATAATTCACTAATGTCCACTCCATTGTCCATGAAATACGTGAGAATGGGTTGTAGATAATCTAAAGTTACGTGATGATCCATTAACGAGTAACGTGTGGTCTTATCAGAATTCACAAAAAATTCTACTCAACTGCCACGTTCTTCCTAAATTCGAATTCAAGAAAAATGTTAGCAATAAACTGTATTCCTGAAAAAAATGTTGACAGTTCTTACATTTTTCTAAAGACTGATCTTAGAAAAAACTTTCCAAATGCCTGAAAAAAAAGTCTTAAATATCACCTTAACGTTAAGATAGCCACATGGTTACCTTATAAAGTCTAGCTTCTTAACATACAGTAATAAGTTCTAGAATAGCTTTCATTATTAAAAATGGCATTCTTTTTGACATTTATTCTCGGACAAAGCAACTAGAAACTGAGAAGCAAATATTATAGCGTCATAACACTCAAAAAGCATTCTAATAAATATAATGTTATAATGTATTTGTAATGAACATGGAACAGAGCGGACCCAAACGCAGGATAGCTAAAACAAACAGGGATTAATAACAGAAAACACGAAACATGACACGGACTAGAGACAGGACAAAACCACAGTAGATGCCACGCTGCACAAGGCAACGCGGCACAGTTAAATAGACAAGGTAATTACAATGGGAAACAGGTGTGTGGAAGCAGGCAGGAAGAGACAAGGGGTGGGGCAGACACGTGACGAAGAACATAAACAAATGCACATGGCCAGAGTCCGGGCAGAGTCCTAACAGAGCCCCCCCAAGGCACGGCTCCCGACGCGCCAATCCGTCCAGACAGTCCCGAAGGGTCGGGGAGGGGGGAGCAAGGCACACGGCAAGGCAGGTGGGGGGAGCAATGCACATGGCGAGGCAGGTGGGGGCCACAGCCGAGCTGAAGGGCTGAGCGACGTCCACAGCCGAGCAGGGGGAACGAACGACGTCCACAGCCGAGCAGGGGGGAAAAAAAACAAAACAAAACTCGGGCTGGCGACATGGCCCGCAACCAGGAAGTGAGGCGGCGCCCCCTGCGGAGAAACCGGAAGCGGGGCGACGTCCCTCACCGAAAAAATGCGGACCGAAGTCACCAAACGCGCCAAGTCCATGGGGGGGGAATCAAATAAGAAGAAAAAAATAAATAAATTACTCCCAATCAGCCGGTCCAGGTTACCGCTATCCTGCTGGGTCCTAATGTGGCGGCATCTTCTGTAATGAACATGGAACAGAGCGGACCCAAACGCAGGATAGCTAAAACAAACAGGGTTTAATAACAGAAAACATGAAACATGACATGGACTAGAGACAGGATAAAACCACAGTAGATGCCACGCTGCACAAGGCAACGCGGCACAGTTAAATAGACACGGTAATTACAATGGGAAACAGGTGTGTAGAAGCGGGCAGGAGGAGACACGTGACGAAGAACATAAACAAATGCACGTGGCCAGAGTCCGGGCAGAGTCCTAACAGTATTACAGTATATCACAGCATATGCAGTATATACAGAAATGTATTTGTCAAAGTTTAGTTGGTGGTGTTGAGAATGCGAAGGGTTTCTTGGTGTTTCAGGCAGTTTCAAACAAAAAGATGACATTGCTGAAGGAGAAAATTGTGATGTGTTTGGTGGAGGAGAAAATGCAGAATATTGTTGAACAAGTGGATTGTTGCAATTAAGCATAGAATTTGTTGCCAACTGGTGAATTATTTCTCCTGTGTAAGACAAGCACACTGACAAAACATGTTCTGGATTGGTTGGCAGCTGATGAGTGCGGTCAGTTTAGGGTGTGGAGGCCGCTGATGGAAAACCCAAATCAGTATCTTGTAAGGGTCCGCTAAAGGTTGTTGAATGCTCTCCCGGAACTGACAGGTGAGATGACCAATTTTCAAACGACTGTTGGTAGTCTCCCTGTGTGTCCAAAGGCGTTGGGATCAATAAAGAAACATTATTTCCTAATAAACAGTATTTCCTTTTATTTTTCTTTTGTCTGGACACTTGTTCTTTTTTTTTTGTTTATCATAATTCCGTAGGGACATGACCAGTATAGTGTTTAACAAACGGAATGTAAAATGACAACTATAGGTAAGTGTTTTAAAGCTAACACACTCGATTAAAAGATTTGCGAATGCTACAACAAATAAAAGTCTTTCTTAGTCTTAGTTTGTTACTCACATAACCATTTCTCTTACAAGATGCGGATAGAGTTTATATCTTAGGACCCTCCCTACAAAGAAGTGTGAATGTTTTAGTATTTACAAGCTTAAGGGAAAAAAACTCAAATTATCAATTAAAAAGGTGGTTAGGACAACTACGTGACAATACCGTGACTCTGAGCAAAAGTGAGCAATTGATGCTCTGATTTATAAGTAGGAGAGCATATAAAATTTTGTCAACATGCTAGACAGTACCGTTGGTTTACAAGGCCATTAAATATTAAAATCTAAAAATAGGCATGATATATTTCTTTATAATAAAAGAGGAATGTAACGTCAACAAATATAACAGCGAGACCAGACAACAATCAGCTAAAGTCATAGTACAGTTTCTTCACATGCAAATTAATTTGGTTGCTGAAAACTGCTGTGACTTTGCAAACATTTCAAGTTGTCTTGCCCTCCAGTGCTTACCCAGGACATGCTTCACCTCCAGTCTGAAGTGGAAGATACACTCTGTGCGGCTTTAGGCATAGTTTGTCTCACCATTTATCTAATTCTCAAACTTGACAGTGATATATCTAAATATCTCTGATTGTTATGAAATTATTTAAAAACGATGCTATGTGATTTTGTTTAGAGGATAATTAATGTTTTGTGTTGTAACCGCTCACATTCTAAGCTCCTATTCTGTTATAATTAATTTTGCTCCTATCCTAGTCTGTTATAAGACTTTACAAAATGAAACAATCTTACTTTTATTAACTCAATAAGCATTTATTTAATAAATGTTAAAAAAAGATGTTTGCTAACTAATAGCTTTAATAATGCGAGAAATCTCTGCACTAGTTTATTTGCTTTATCTCCAGGCCAAATAAAGAAATATATTCTTAGTCATGCATGAAACAGTGACTGCATTAAACTGCATGCAAACAGTGGCCCCAGTGGCATTCGGTGGTGAGCATGTACTACTGTATATGCACCTTTGACAACAGAGACATGGGTTCATTCCTATCTAAGTTGTCATCCTTTTTTCTAAATATAATTATTTACACTCTGTTATCATTTAATAATGTTTAATGCACAACAATACTGAGGTGCAAATAGTATCTGCTACTATTTATAAGTACCAATAGCATATAACTACTATTCACACTTAATATTCCCAATAAATTCTATAAATCATTAAACTTTAATAAATATAAGGAATGATAACATTAACAAAAGGTAAAGTCTGTAGTAAAGTCTGTTTTTCTGTAACAGGGGCCATTAAGGGGCCACATTGTACATTCAGGGGCCAAGTACAGGGTACATTCAAGCACACAAAATAATTTATTCAGTATGGTGCAAATACATTTCGGCAGTCATTCCTTTTTCCTTTTTATACTGTGCATAAAGGACACAATGCAACACACACACACACACACACACACACGCTAAAGTACAGCACAGCGATTAATTAATCAAATACTATACAATTTACAGTGTGGATATATTTATACCTCCCATATATCCTATACCTAATAAGGTAAAGTGCAGCAGAGCACAGCAAATTCAGAACAAACAAAGAGGTATTTTAACATGTATGCATGTTACCATAACACTGTTTCCAAATACAATACAATTTCTCATCTTTTTCACATATTGTCAGAAAAACAAATTGCAATTTAAGCCCTTTTTTGATGAGAAAAACAATTTTGAACATGCAAAGCAGCCTTAACATACTGTAGGAGCAACAACTTGCACCTCCCAGCTTAAACATCTCTCTCTCTCTCTTTATCTTTCTCTCACTCAATTTCTTTCACTTGCTCATTCACACACACACCCATACACACATACACCTCAAAAAAGAAGAATTCTCCGATTGCTATGCTTGGAGCTGAAACGCCTGACAAATTCATCCAAATCTAATGACCTGGCCTGTCGGGATTCAACGCTTAGGACACCCAAGTGACTCAAACTGGCATCACCCATGGCTGTCCTCAAGTGGTTTTTAATAAGTGCTAGAGCTGAAAAAAAGCCACTAAAGCCATTCACAGACAAAGTTTCAAGCAAAGATAATATAAAGCCAAGACCTCTGCTTCTTCTCCCAAGTTGCATCGAAACATTACTGCCGCAAGTGCTGCCAATTGTTTGGGGGTGGAATTGCATCTGTGATTGTTGTGAAAAATTCTCCGGTTGCTCTTCTCATCAATGATTGATGGAACGGGGGCCAATCAGATTTCAGCAGGGGCCAGGGGCCAGGGCCCCTGTGGCCCAGCCTCTAGAACCACCCCTGGGTAAAGTTATATCTGTAAACAGGGCTTGATGCTGTGGCTAGTGGTTTTACAAAATGATAAGACTAACTAATCCTACTCCACCCGCTTTGAGTGTGTGTCGAACCAACGTGACCAACGTAGGTCCGGTACTTGAGACGAATGCCTTAATGATGACACTAAGCATCTGTCGATAGAAAACATTTTGAAGTCTGTGCTTTTCGGCGGGAGTTTCTGCCGCCCCGCCTCTCTCTCACTTGCTCACTTTGAGCACTCAGCGCCGCTGGCCAAGGTGCTGAACCGCCACCTATTACACTCTCTCTCCTCTTGGCTGCTGATGCAGAGGGCGAAGAATGCTTTATCCAACATGAATATGCGGCGTTGCACGTGCCGCCGTCACAATATATATATATATATAAAACGGTCATGGTTTTAGATGTACAGAATAACATGTCTGTAGAGGAGGTCACAGAGATTTTTAAATTCGACAAAAGTATATACTCTAAACATTGAGAGAATTAAAGAAACGAAGTATATTACTGGCTTCAGTATACATGGCAGAGAATTACATATGACTGCCCTCTATTGCTCATGTATTTTCGGCACCAGGGAATCACACATAGTTACATGTGTTGTGGCAAGAAATCATGGGATCCTTTTCTCTGTGAAGCCCATTCTTACTTGCCACATCTGTATTCCAGGTCAGGATCTTGTGATTATTCCTACACAACAATCTGCTCTTCTCTTTGGCCACTGCTCACAAGAAGTACTCAATGACAATCAACTGTCCTTTTCCTTGTATGTGCCACACTCATGTAGAAAACATCAAAAGGATTCGGACACACAGACTGCTCGGGTTTTTGTATAGTCTCTTGTCATTTTGAGACTGGACTACTGCAAATTAATTTGTCCTCTGCAAATGATCTAAAATGCAGCTGCACAAATTGTTTTTGACCTGTCTAGGTTCTTCCACAGCACCCCACTGCTGTGTTCCCTCCACTGGCTTCCAGTAGCTGCATGCATCAGATTCAAAACACTGATGCTTGCCTACAAAGCCAAAAATGGACCAGGACCCTCTTACACCAGAGCTCTTGTCACTCTTGTACCTCACTCCCTCCAGTCTACTATCACTGCATGACTGGTCCCAGCATCTCTTAGGGTAAGAGTTAGGTATTCATCAAAACTTTTTCTGGCTTAGTCACTGGCTATGTTTAAATAAGGTGTAAAGACCTACCTATTCCTAAAAACACGTAAATTAGCTCTTATTTTCCCTCCTTTTTTATGTATTTTAAAAAAAAAAATAAATAAAAGCTCCCAAAAGAGTTTTAGAGTTTATGGTATCCGTTGTCTTTAACCTAGTGTACCTGTTTGTGTTTTCAATTCAATTTATTTTAGTTTAGTTTTCAATTCAATTTAATTATTTAGCAGTGTGATGGCTTGAGGAAAGAAACTGTTACACCTTGTGGTTTTGATGGACCAAATGCTTCAGTACTTTTTCCCAGACAGTAGGAGGGTGATGAGTGAGTGTGTTTTGCAAACTTGATGATGTGCTTAGCTGATCATTGCTACAAAGTCTTGGGTCAGCAAACAGAAGTAGGTTGAGTATGCAACCTTGAGGGGCCCCAATACTCAGTGCAGTGGTGCTGTAGATGCTGTTCACAATCTGTAGAGAAAAAGTCCAGGATACAGTTGCAGAGGGAGGTGTTCAGGCCCAGCAGTCTCAGCTTATCTATCAGTTGCTGAGGGATGATTGTGTTGTGCCTCATGATGAGCCTATCAAAGTATTTCATAATGATAGTGAGTGTGAGTGCAATGGGACAATAGTCATTGAGGCAGGACCCTGTAGCCTTCGGCATGAGGATGATAATTTTCGACTTTTTGCATGTTTGAAATCTCTGGCAAAAATTAACAATCCGTTAGAGTGAGCATTCTGCAGCTCATCGATAGTCCCATAGATTTCATATAGTGCGTCCATAGCATTAGTGCTGGGGGGAATGTACAATACAACAATGAAGAGTGGTGAATTCTTATGGTAAATAAACAACAAAATTCTAAATTCTATAGATGAGCAGTAACTAGAACCAAGAACAGAGTTCTTGCACCATTCTTTTTTAATGTATACGCACAAGCAACCACTGCAAGTCTTACCACACAGAGTTGCATTATTGAAGGCGCAAAACAAGATGAGCCAATCTAGCTGAGTGGTGGCATCCGGAACTCTGTTGCTGAGCCGCATCTCAGTGAAAACTCTTCCGTGTGGTTCATTGAAGTTGGATGTAGTCCATTTTAATGTACCGAGAGCAAACACTGGAAAGTAGGATAGACAGGAGAGCCAGCCGGTTAGGGTTTATTTTTAGCCTAGCATGGACACCCACCCACTTACAGCACCTCTGCTTTCTTGCACACCACTTACAACATTCCCTCTCCCGGCCATTAGCATCAGGCAATGTCTGAGGAATGGAGGCCTGCGCTTCTGAAGAAGCTGAGATTGCAAAGCTTCTCAAAAATATCATAGTGCTGGTTGGCTGCTGCATGATTTCCATCCATCCATCCATTTTCTACCGCTTATCCGGGGCCGGGTCGCGGGGGCAGCAGTCTAAGCAGGGACGCCCAGACTTCCCTCTCCCCAGACACTTCCTCCAGCTCTTCCGGGGGAATACCGAGGCGTTCCCAGGCCAGCCGAGAGACATAGTCCCTCCAGCGTGTCCTAGGTCTTCCCCGGGGCCTCCTCCCGGTTGGACATGCCCGGAACACCTCCCCAGGGAGGCGTCCAGGAGGCATCCGGAACAGATGCCCGAGCCACCTTAGCTGACTCCTCTCGATGTGGAGGAGCAGCGGCTCTACTCTGAGCTCCTCCCGGGTGACCGAGCTCCTCACCCTGTCTCTAAGGGAGCGCCCAGCCACCCTGCGGAGGAAACTCATTTCGGCCGCCTGTATCCGGGATCTTGTCCTTTCGGTCATGACCCAAAGCTCATGACCATAGGTGAGGGTAGGAACGTAGATCGACTGGTAAATAGAGAGCTTCGCCTTGCGGCTCAGCTCTTTCTTCACCACAACAGACCGGTACATCGACCGCATCACTGCAGAAGATGCACCGATCCGCCTGTCGATCTCCCGCTCCATCCTTCCCTCACTCGTGAACAAGACCCCAAGATACTTAAACTCCTCCACTTGAGGCAGGAGCTCTCCACCAACCTGAAGGGGGCAAGCCACCCTTTTCCGGTTCAGAACCATGGCCTCAGACTTGGAGGTGCTGATTCTCATCCCCGCTGCTTCACACTCGGCTGCAAACCGTCCCAGTGCACGCTGAAGGTCCTGATTTGAGGAAGCCAACAGGACAACATCATCTGCAAAAAGCATAGACGAAATCCTGTGGTCCCCAAACCAGACTCCCTCCGGCCCCCGACTGCGCCTAGAAATCCTGTCCATATAATAATGTCCTAGAAAATGAACAGGACCGGTGACAAAGGGCAGCCCTGCCGGAGTCCAACATGCACCGGGAACAAGTCTGACTTACTGCCGGCAATGCGAACCAAACTCCTGCTCCGGTCATATAGGGACCGGACAGCCCTTAGCAGAGGGCCCCGGACCCCATACTCCCAGAGCACCCCCCACAGGTCACCACGAGGGACACAGTCGAATGCCTTCTCCAGATCCACAAAGCACATGTGGACTGGTTGGGCAAACTCCCATGAACCCTCCAGCAACCTGGCAAGGGTATAGAGATGGTCCAGTGTTCCACGACCGGGACGAAACCCGCATTGTTCCTCCTGAATCCGAGGTTCGACTATCGGCCGAATTCTCCTCTCCAGTACCCTGGCATAGACTTTTCCGGGGAGGCTGAGGAGTGTGATCCCCCTGTAGTTGGAACACACCCTCCGGTCCCCCTTCTTAAACAGAGGGACCACCACCACAGTCTGCCAGTCCAGAGGCACTGTCCCCAGCCTCCATGCGACGTTGCAGAGGCGTGTCAACCAAGACAGCCCCACAACATCCAGAGACTTGAGGTACTCAGGGTGGATCTCATCCACCCCCAGTGCCTTGCCACTGAGGAGCTTCTCAACTACCTCAGTGACCTCAGCTTGGGGGATCGACGAGTCCACAACTGAGCCCTCAGCCTCTGCTTCCTCAATGGAAGACATGTTGGTGGGGTTGAGGAGAACCTAGAAGTACTCGGACGGTGGAAGGAGTGCTTCCCCCTCCTGAGGCGCCGGACGGTTTGCCAGAATTTCTTCGAGGCCAACCGATAGTCCTTCTCCATGGCCTCACCGAACTCCTCCCAGACCCGAGTTTTTGCCTCCGCAACCACCCGGGCTGAAGCTCGCTTGGCCCTCCGGTACCTCTCAGCTGCCTCCGGAGTCCCCCTAGCCAACCAGGCTCGATAGGACTCCTTCTTCAGCTTGACGGCATCCCTTACTTCCGGGGTCCACCACCGGGTTCGGGGATTGCCGCCACGACAGGCACCGGAGACCTTACGGCCACAGCTCCGAGTGGCTGCGTCGACAATGGAGGTGGAGAACATGGTCCACTCGGACTCAATGTCTCCAACCTCCCTCGGGATCTGGTTGAAGCTCTGCCGGAGGTGGGAGTTGAAGTTCTCTCTGACTGGAGACTCTGTCAAACGTTCCCAGCAGACCCTCACAGAACGTTTGGGTCTGCCAAGTCTGTCCAACTTCCTCCCCCGCCATCGGATCCAACTCACCACCAGGTGGTGATCAGTTGACAGCTCCGCCCCTCTCTTCACCCGAGTGTCCAAGACATACGGCCGGAGGTCAGATGAAACAACCACAAAGTCGATCATCGACCTCCGACCTAGGGTGTCCTGGTACCATGTGTACTGATGGACACCCTTATGCTTGAACATGGTGTTCTTTATGGACAAACTGTGACTAGCACAGAAGTCCAATAACAGAACACCACTCGGGTTCAGGTCGGGGGGGCCGTTCCTCCCAATCACGCCCCTCCAGGTGTCACTGTCGCTGCCCACATGAGCGTTGAAGTCCCCCAGTAGAACGATGGAGTCCCCGGTTGGAGCACTTTCCAGCACCCCTTCCAGAGACGCCAAGAAGGTCGGGTACTCTACACTGCCATTTGGCCCGTAAGCACAAATAACAGTGAGAGACCTATCCCCGACCCGCAGGCGCAGGGAAACGACCCTCTCGTTCACCGGGGTGAACTCCAACACATGGTTGCTGAGCTGGGGGGCTATGAGCAAGCCCACACCAGCCCGCCGCCTCTCACCGCGTGCAACTCCAGAGTAGTAGAGAGTCCAGCCTCTCTCAAGGAGTTGGGTTCCAGAGCCCAAGCTGTGCGTGGAGGCAAGCCCAACTATCTCTAGTCGGTATCTCTCAACCTCCCGCACCAGCTCAGGCTCCTTTCCCCCCAGCGTGGTGACATTCCATGTCCCTAGAGCCAGATTCTGTGTCCGGGGATTGGGTCGCCGAGGCCCCCGCCTTCGACTGCCACCCAATCCACATTGCACCAGCCCCTTATGGTCCCTCCTGCAGGTGGTGGGCCCACAGGAGATTGCTGCATGATTTCTGTACTGTATTAGTCTCTGGCTATCTAGAGTGGCCATCTTGGATCAAGATGAATCTAAGATGTTGAAGAAGAAATTGATGTTGTGTGAAGAAATTGATTTTTATTGTGGATTAATGGTGATATGCAAAAGTGCAGCAGCTTCTTAAGCTCATCAGACCTGCAAATAAACACGTACAAAGAACACAGTAGACACCAGTTACTATACTGTTACACCTCCCCACCTATGTTTGAACCTCAATGGAATTCACAATCAACAAAAAAGGAAAAAAAAACCCTCAAAACCCTTTGAAATAAAATCATTGATAGGGCATCAGCTAACACATTCTGGTTGCCTTTTTTATGTGTGATCAATAAATTAAAAACTTGCATAATCATGGACCAGTGCATTAGCCTCTGGTTTGTAATACACATACAATTTAAGTACATTAATAGGTTATAGTTACAGTAGTAAAGACTTGTATCGCTGTTGGATTATCATTAAGGTAGACTTCAAAGTGCTGAATGCCTCTTTTTCAATTGTGTTGTAGTTAAGCTCTTGTTTAAAAAACCTCTTAGAAAAATAGCAAACTGGGTGTTCTATCCCAAGAGTGTCATCCTTTAGAATCACGGCTCCCGAACCTGTGCCATTAATATCAACATCCAACTTCCAACTGGCAGACATTCTGGAATCCACTTAAACAACACATTCTTGCATAACTGGTTAGTTAATGGTAAAACCACGTTGGAGAAGTTTTTACAAAAAGACCAGTAGTAACAATCCAGACCTAAAAACCGACAGAGCTTGCACCTCATTGTAGGAGCTAGGAATATGCATATAGCCAGAACATTGGCAATTAATGGCTTGATCACCCCTTGTCCTACCTACTTACTAAATAGGACACATAAGGGAAACACCATGGGCTCACACTCCGAATAGCTAACCAATTATCCAATTAATAATCCTGCTCCATAATTGCATGCTTTGAAGGTTTTACAGTATGTAGGTGTTATCTAATTGGTTTATGATCACCCACCTCAATGTCATATTCAATGCCTGTAGTATGGAACAGCATATAAGCAAACAGTTTTGGAAATTTTGGAAAATATTTTGATGGTACCTTTATCTATAACCTAGTCAACCAGTGTTAATGTATTCATTGATAGACACTTTAAAGCACTATTGTACGTCGCTCTGGATAAGGGCATCTTCCAATTGCTGTAAATGTCACATATCAATCCAATTTCAATACAATGGCACATATACAATGGCACACTAAAGCTGTTCTGGTGGCTTGTGGTGGTCTTACACCTTCTTAAGGCACTTTCTATTAGTTTTCCTTAAATTAGTCTATAGTCACAATTATAACAAAATAATTTTTACCTGTCTTTTCTACAGCAAAATCAGAGAAGAATACCCAAGATATGGAGCACCTGGACTTTAAAATAGTGGTGGAGCCTAAAGACAGCCAGTCCTTCACCGTCATCCTAGTTGCTTCCTCAAGGCAAGAGAAGTCAGCCTGGACCAGTGACATAAGCCAGGCATGTTCACCTCCTGTTTGTTAATCCACACAGCTTCAGGATGTTTTTTTCTTTTAACTCCTGTGGTTTAAAATCAGTACTTATATTCTCCCTCTCTCTCTTTCCCTCAGTGTATTGACAATATTCGTTGTAATGGCCTTATGATGAATGCTTTTGAAGACAACTCAAAAGTCACTGTGCCACAGATGATCAAGTATGACTAATATTGTAACGCATTCATAAAAACATCCAATGAGCTAAGTGACAATAATTGTAACACTTTGAAAACACTATGATATAGTGATGTTGATGTGACTGATACAGTGGTGTGAAAAAGTGTTAAAGATAAAGTGGTGTTTGTCCCCTTCCTGATTTTGTATTTTTTTGCACGTTTGTCACACTTTAATGTTTCAGATCATCAAACAAATTTAAATATTAAATATTTTGTTTAAAAACAAAATACAAACCCACATGGCCCTGTGTGAAAAAGTGCTTGCCCCCTAATGGTTTGGATTTTGTTTTCCCTTAATAATAAAAACCTTCATTTAAAAACTGCATGTTGTGTTATCTTTGACTAATATTTAAATTTGTTTAAAAAACGTGCAAAAAAAATAAAAATCAGGAAGGTGCAAACACTTTTTCACACCACTGTATATACGTATTTCCTGTAACAAACTTTAACTTCATCTCAACTTCAAGAAACAATAAATGTTTCACCTTAGATTTAACTTTTCTTGCTTAGTTTCATACCTTGCCTATCTTTGGCAATCATATTGGTACACATTCATCAAGAGGGTGTCTAATTGTTTGCTCTATAAAAAAAATTATATAAAACTAATTGGGTTTTTCATCAGTTACTAACTGTGCCATGGTGAAATTGGACTGGAAGCCCTTCAATAAGGGTATTATTACAGATTTTAAATCCATTTTTGAGATGGGTCATGAATGTCTGTGTGGAAGCAGGGCCAAATAATTAGTTGTTCAATCACAAAAAATAAACTAAGATATATTTTAATAGATTCAACAAAAATAAAGATAGTGATGCAAGACAAAGTAAAACTATCAATTTACTAATAGCTGTTTGTAGTGCTTATAATATCTATAATATTTATCACAAGTACCCAAAGAATAAATGTTACCAGAGTATTAAGATACATTATGGCTTGTTTTTCATTATTTCCTTCCTATTATTTTTTGGATCACTGGATGTTAAATTACTTGTAGTTAAGATGCAATAGAGTTCAGGAAAGTTTATAGATTACCACCACATATTTATAATTGATACTTCTATTGGCTTATAATTGTAAAAATATTAAATCACAATGTAATACACTCTCACAAACACATACACTTTGTTATGTACACTTACACATACACTGAATGTTACATGTTTTACCATTTTTACATCTTCTGGGTTTAGATCTGATGCCAGTCTTTATTGCGATGACGTGGACATCCGCTTCAGTAAGATGATGAACTCATGCAAAGTGTTGCAGATCCGCTATGCCAGCGTGGAGCGTTTATTGGAGAGGCTGACTGACCTGCGCTTCCTGTCGATTGATTTTCTCAACACGTTTTTACACTCGTACCGCGTCTTTACTACTGCAGATGTCGTACTTGACAAGCTCATTGCCATCTACAAAAGGCCCATCAGTGCCATCCCAGCTCGGTGGGTCTCACATTTAGATTGCTATTGCTGTAATGTGCCACCCAGAAAGTGCAAACAGCTCTGATAATTAATGGAAGCTTGTAAGTATTGCATTATGTTGTAGTTTGTATAACAGATGCTGGCTCCTAGTGCTTTTTACAGCTCATGAGCTGTCTGAAAAGAAATATATTTGAAAATGAATGTTTGTGGAAAATCTGTTCTCAAAATCTATTTAAAAGAGTCAAACTTTAAAGGTGGTTGTTGTTTGAGAAATGCTTCAGAAAACTGCATTGGGCCGCCAAACAAAACATAAACAAAACTACCGTGCAGCCAATGAACAGAAAGGGGCATGTCTAGTCAATATGGGCGGAGAGAGTGTTCAGTGCGCATTTGTGACATTAGCAGAAAGCGGTTTTAACATTAACATGGAGGATAAAAACAAAGAAAGAAAGTGAAGAAAGGCTTACAATAAGGCAAGAAGCAGGACCCATGTTAATTTAGGATCAGCTTTCCATCGCTGGAGAGAACTGAACGTCTTCCATGTGAAACGGAGATAAACCTTTCACAGTACAACACACAGTACTACAAAAACACATTTGTATTACCATAGTATTACTCATTGAGTTCATTTATTGATAAAAATATACCCTCGTTCAGCTGCCCCAACAGGTTGCGCCATAATACTTGTCTGGGTTATACTTGTCTGGTGTATGTGTGGGGCGGAGCTATCAAAACAGATGTGGGACCTATTTGGGTTAGGGGCATGTTTGTTTTGGTAATTTCAAATATCAACATTGGCTTTCAAACAATGGATACCACACCTTTAATGTCTGTGATTAGTAATGAACATCCTGTCATGTGATGTCATATATATAAATTGTTCAAATTTTATTTATGAATGAGTTCTATGGTTTAACTTAGAGTGAGCCGAGTTGCTGTTACTTTGATACATTTACTTAAGTAACTTTTCTAAAGAATAAATTCATATTTTTTGAGTACATTTATGAGGTCAGAAATGAAGTTTCACTTGATTATAATTGTCTGCATTCCTCTCATTAAATTATATAATATAATAATATTTTTATTCAGTGCACATTCTATGCATTTTGTTGAAACTCGCATATCAGCTGTATCTGTTTTAACAATCAAACACATGTCAATCACATTTTATAAGAATGCCCTCTCCTGCATATTTTAGTTTTAGCTTGCTCCCAGCACACCTGATTCAACAAATCTGTTAATTATTAGTCATTCTACTATAAAAATTTGCAGGACAAGCGGTTCTCCAGGAGCACATTAATGCCCCTTAAGGCAGTTTGAGTGCTGGTTCACAGCCAGAGCGTAATTTAAAATAGTTAAAATTCTTAAGTAGTGTAACCGGTCACGTTCGGTTCTGACCGGTGCTCGCGTTCTCTGCGTTGTGTTGTGAAATAACTAGTCTTTACAACTTTGCTGCAGCAGTACTGGAGAGTTTATTGTCACCAACACTCAACAATTCTCTCCTCAGTATGCACAAAGTAAACTAATAAAACAGAAATACAAATTTAATTAAACAAATTATAAAACATTAGAAGTTACTGTACCTGGATGGAATACAGAAAGAAACAAAATAACCGTGGCTGCTTGGTCAGCTTTACCACCTGCACAAGTCAAATTGCAGCCATTAACTCACTAGCATCACTAAGCCTAGCCAATGCACATGCTTATTTGCTCGCTGTACTTATTGAATAAGACGCTTAATCCTCCCCATCCATCCACAAATCACCTTACATATCACATATTACATTAATAACACTTAACAATAATATTTGAACATGTTATGAGTGAAATTCAAATGTGTAAAACTCAATTTTACAAGTAATCCCAGAAGAGCACCGCTAACAGCTTACCTCTCCTCAGTATGCACAAAGTAAACTGAGGAGCAGCGCGCACTTCCCGAATGACGTCATGACATAACACAGCTTAATCGCAAAAGAAAACACTTCCGCCAAAAATAGAACTAATTAATTTAAACATGACATAAAACATATTAAACAAATAAAACAAATAGGAAGGATTTTTAGTGAAATGCATATATTTACATTGTAAATATACATACATGAAAATTAACATCAGTCACATTCACCCCTCCTGAATTTCACTAAAATCCTGACTGGACTAGACAATGGAAACAATAGAATCAGATTCACAAGCAAAACTTACTTGTAGTTCAACATACTATGTTACCCGCTTAACAGGTTAGAATAATCCAAGGTTGGTCTAGTCCTGGACATCTTTAGAAAGTCATACTGCCTTTTACAGTATTCATTAACCTGATCTATTATTCTCTATAAACTCCACATCGTGCACATCTATTCGCAACACTATGCCAAAGAAAAGAAAGTAAAAACCCTCCTTAAAACTGAGAAAGAAACGATCCTGCCCTCTTCACAACTGGTGACTTCTGTGTCATAGACTCAATCAAACGACTAACCTTTTTGACCACCCTCCCTGCACGAGTCCTAAAACTCTGTGTATCATCTGATGTGTGTGCTGGCATGTCAGTAATATGATTAGTATTGGAGTCATTTACAGCCCTTACTTGCTGGTCTAAGGTACTAGAGTAGGATTCACCATCTTCATCATTCATTCGATCAGAACAATCTCCAGCAACCTCATTTGGACTACAACATTCTGCTGAATAATCAGATTCCAAATCACCACAAACAGACTCTTGGCCCTCGACTTCTCCCTGTTCATCAGACACCCATGCTCCCATCCTGTCATCAGAACCACCCCCATCAGTTGGATCGAACAGATCCGACATGCAAGGTTTGGTCTCCACATTCCCAGCACTTGACAGAACATCCTCATCTTGGGTTGGTTCAATAGGTAGAAAGCTGATGTCCAGAATTAGGTTGCGATGCACCACTTTTGACTTACCCTTTCCATCAATCACTTTGTATATGTTAGCCCTAAGATCCCGGTCCTTTACCGTATGGACATTTGGATCCCACCTATCAGCAAGTTTTTTCTTTCCTCTCTCACCCTTGTTGGCGAGCAACACTCTATCTCCAACGTTCAAACATAACCCCTTAACCTTCCGATTATAGAAGTTGGCCTGTTTTCTCTGCTCCTTTTCAGTGTGTTTCTGAGCTATGTATGCTGCTTCTTTGAGGTGAGACATTAGCGTTTGCACATAGTTACTATGATCAACAACCATAGGGTCATGGAACACCTGCCCAAAAATGACATCAACTGGCAACTTTGGGATACGACCAAACATTAACTGAAATGGGGCGTAACCAGTGGTCTCATGCACCGTGGCATTATACGCAAATGTCAGAGCCTGTATCTGCTCGGGCCATTTTTGTTTCTCCTTAAGAGGCAAGGAGCGTAGCATACTGCCCAAAGTTCGATTGAACCGCTCTGTTACACCATTCCCCATCGGGTGGTATGCTGTAGTGTGAGACTTCTCAACACCAGCCAATTTAAGCAATTCTGCAATGAGTGCACTTTCGAAGTTAGCCCCTTGGTCGGTATGAATACGTGTCGGAAAACCATAGACGCAAAAAACATGATCCCACAACTTCTTGGCTATCTGTTTCGCTTTCTGGTTTGCGCACGGAAAAGCATGAGCCAACTTAGTAAAATGATCAGTAACAACTAATACATCCACGGATCGTTGCTTGCTATCCTCAGCACACCAAAAATCCAAACACACCAACTCCATCGGTACCGAAGTCTTAATGCTCTCAAGAGGGGCTAGAGCAGATGGCTCTGGTGTTTTGGCCAATACACACCTCTGACAACACTTGACATACTCCCTAATATCATACTCCATCCTAGGCCAGTAAAAACGTTGTCGAGCTAACTGGAGGGTTCTTGACTGTCCCTGATGTCCAGCAAGATCATGTACACCATTTAAAGCCTTAGCCTTAAGACTTGATGGAATTACAAGTTGGAGCCTTTTGTGATTGCTTAACGGATCTTTCGAGACGCGATAAACTACTCCGTTTTGCAATTTCAACCTATCCCATTGCTTAAGAAGAAATAAAGTTCCAGCACCCATTCCAATCATCTCTCTCCTTGATGGTCGTTTTTTCTGAGTCAAAAAAGGAATCACTTTCGAGATTGCTAAATCTGACTCTTGATCCTGCCTGATTTTCTCTAAAGGGATTGCTGAGATGGTATCACACCCGGGCGCTACCATATTCTGAATCGATTGGATTGTCTGCATGGCTCTCAGCTCGGTTACCCTTTCCCACTGATCATGAAGACCTAAGAGGGTTCTGACTGTATCATGATTGTATGACGCTGTATTAGCCAAGGGCGTTACATGGAGACTGTTCACTTGCAACCGAAAAGTGTCCTGAACCCCATCCTCATCAACACGGTCAGCTTCAGCAAGTAAGTTGCTGTATCTCTCTGTGATAAGCCTATGACTCACTGTTTTTGGAAAAGGATCACGGCTCAAGGCATCAGCTACAATGTTCTTGCTCCCAGCAATATGCTTAAGATCGAAAGTGTAAGCAGCAAGCTTGGATACCCAGCGTTGTTCACAAGCATCGAGTTTAGCTTTAGTTAGTATATAAGTGAGAGGGTTATTGTCTGTCCATACCGTGAACATGTGTCCTTTTAACCAATGGCTAAATTTTTCACATACACTCCACTTCAGGGCTAGAAACTCAAGCTTATGTGCTGGGTACCTCTTTTGAGAGTTACTTAGAGTCTTGCTTGCAAATGCAATGGGGCGTGCTTTCTCCTCCCCAGCCGGTATCTGTGATAGCACAGCCCCGAGTCCATCTAGAGATGCATCAGTTGACAAAATTAATGGAAGAGAGAAATCAGGATGTGCTAGAACCACGCTCTTCAATAAGCTCTCTTTCAGTTTAGAAAGGGCCACATCACACTCGGGAGTCCAATCGGTTGATTTCAACTTCCTATAAGTGCCTGCCCTAGTCCCAGTTTTGACCTTTGTCTTTCTTTTCTGTCCAGCTGTCAAAGAAAACAACGGTTTGGCTATTGAGGAACAACTTGGGATGAAATGCTGATAATAGAGAATCATGCCCAAAACAGACTTAATCCTTCGGACAGATGGAGTACACCCATCCTCTTCCATGAGGTCCTCTTTTGACAATTTGGCTATGGCTTCAACCTTCGAAGGATCAACAGATACACCATTCCCGTCAATTATATGACCTAAAAATTTAACAGATGTTTGCATGAAATGGCACTTTTTTGGACTTAACTTGAGGTTGTAATCCCTCAACCGTTGAAAGACTATCTCCAGCCTGTCCAACGCTGCCTCCTCATCAGGTGCAAACACCAATAAGTCGTCCAAATAACACAACAAGCTACTGAAATTCAAGTCCCCAAAGATACTCAGCATCATGCGCATAAAAGATGCTGGACTGTTACACAGTCCCTGTGGCATCCTATTATACTCATGAAGGCCCACTGGAGTTGCAAACGCAGTGTACTTTTTATCTTCTTCAGACATGGGGATGTTATAGAAACCTGATGTCAGATCCATAGTGCTGAAGAGAGCGTTTCCTCCTAAAGCAGCAAGGCAGTCTGATTGATGAGGAAGTGGGTGAGCATCCTTGATGGTTCTAGCATTCAGCCATCTAAAATCCGTGCAAATTCTTAGACTACCATCTTTCTTCCATACTAAAACAAGGGGCGAAGCATATTCACTCACTGACTTACGGATTATTCCCTGCTCTTCCATTTCTGAGAGAACTTGCCGTAACTTTTGATAGTGAGCAGGTGGTATCCGACGGTACGGAAGTCGGAATGGACGCTCGTCAGTTAGGCGAATGCGGTGAACAAAACCTTTGAGCTCTCCGCAATCTAAAGCATGTTTAGAGAATACATCATTATAGTTCTCAAGCAGCTGCACAAGCCTGTCTTTTGCTGCATCACTAGCAGAACACAAATCGATGTTGATGTCACCAAGGTCTGCAGCCTTTAGTCTCTGCTTAAGATCAGCAATGGCACCAGGCTGAGATATACTCTCCGGTGCAGCCACCTGAGCCTGACTATAACCCTGTAAAAGTTCAAAATCTTCCACAGCATGACATGGGAACACATCTGCCAGCTTACAGTTCTTTTTTAAAGTGATCGGTTTGTCTGAAAGGTTGATAACTTTCAAAGGTACCCATCGATCTCCCCATAAAGGTGTAACGACACGGCCAATGATAATGTTCCGAGGCATAGTTCGGGAAGAAGTGGCCTCTACGATGACAGTGCTTCCTGGTGACATGGCAGTATTACTTGGCAACTTTCCCCAAACAAGGTGTTCTTTTTTTGCCACTAATGTGACTGCTTGAAAAAGCTTAACAGTCCCAATCTTATCTGGTGGGTCACTACCCCTCCAACAGCAAGTATTTGCCATAACATCTAAAAAACGTTTGCATGATAAAGATGACTCAGAAGCACTGTTAGACAGAGTTCTCCAATGATCACTATTGGCTTTCATTTGACTCATTAGAAACTTCACCACATTGGTTCCAATGATTAAATCATCCTTTTGCCCTGGCACGACCAAGATTGGTACCAAGCATCTCATACCATATACTTTAAGCTCGACTTCGTATATGCATTTTGGCCTCGTTGCTTTACCTCCACATCCCACTAACATTATTTCTTGTGTCAGTGGTGTGGGTTTCGGTAACACATTATCTCTGAGCATTCTGCTCTCTACTGCTTCGCTGAAAGTACAAGCCATGGATCCAGAGTCCAACATTCCCATCATTTGGAATTTATCGTTCACATAAACAGGTGCATAGAACAACTCATCAAATACTTCCAATGTTTGCATATTCTGTGCAATCACCTTGACTTGGGTCGGAGCTTGTGCACATGCACTTTCATAAACTTCTTTAATGTCTGTAGTACTGAGGGTTCGTTCTGTTCCACCCACACGTCCCCTCCCCAGATGTGGGCCGACTATTTTAAAGCCGGTGAACCTTGAGATGGCTGTACAGTCTGACTGTCAGTACTTGATTGAATGTTCACACAATTCCTTTTTATGTGGCCAGGTTGGAAACAAGCAAGGCAGAGTCGCTGCCGTCGACAATGTGACAAAGTGGAATGCTCGTGAGATCGACATACTTTACATGCTCTCATAGGTGACTGACTTGGCCAAGGGCCCTTTGACTCTACCTGACTATTCTGAGTTAGCGCACGATCAAGTAAACTGATAAGTGTCTTTATACAACTATCATCATTCTGTAAAGATAAGGTACTAGCATTAGCATCATCAGGCGTCACAACAGGGAAATCTCCTGTGGTGGCATTCCCTTCCCTAAGTGACTGGGTATGAGCTGTTGCATTTCTCGCAGTGATATCACGCTTAGACCTAACTACTGACTGTTCTTTTTGCTCAAGCTGATATCTGTCTAGATGTTCTTGTACCTCGCTTGCTGTCCACTTATCTGGTGCTTTCAAACGAAAAATCGCTGTCAAAGACGGGTCTGGGCAATATTTGACAAACATCATGGCCGCTTCTTGGCATGGGTTATCCATCTGTCGCCCGAGTCTAATCAAAGCCTCTTCCGCAACATCTGCGGCCTTATTCAAACGAACCCAATATTCAACTGGATTTTCTCCGGCAACAGGTACTGTGCTGTAGAAATCTGCTAAGGGCATGTAAGAAAATCTGGCCTCGCTAAAATGCTGTTTTAGAATATCAAATATCACCTTGGGATTCTCCGAGGGTCTCAGAGAAGTGTTACTACGAAGAGTGATTCTAACAATGTCTTTAGCTTTACCCATCAGTCTCGTAAGGATTTCATGATGATGCTCTGGTGTTGGTATACCCCTTTTCCGCAAAAAAGTGTCCATTAGTTCCCCCCACTCATGCACATTGAACTTATCAGTTCCATCTCCTCTGAAAAGTGGGGGCTCCTTTACTTCAGACTGCATGACTAGTTTAACTCCTGTCAAATTAAGTGAGGGTATTTCTGAGAATGACTGACCTGCACTTAAACTATGAGTCTGTGCACTACTGGTTTCCCTTTCTCCAACCCTCCTTTCACTTTGAGCAGATATTATTGTCCGTCCTACCTCTTGAGCGATGTGCGTTACGAGGTCATGCAATGCCACATCATTTAAATCCGAGTTAACCGATAATGGATTACTTCTTAGCTGTTCAGGTGTCTGTCCAATTATTTGAGTAGAGCAAAATCCCGGTGTTCTTTCACCACTACCCTTCCCTACACCTGGTGTAGATACACAATCACCCGAAAATCTCCCTCTCCCAAAGCTAAAATTTAACATACCCCCTTCAACATTGAAACTATCTGTATCTAAGCTATGAGCCATCTCTGTTCAATAATGTATAAATCACTAAACACAGAATAAATTTTCAATAAACAACCTTATCTACACATCAGCATGGAAAAATCATTTTAAGAATCTGAAAATAGCAAGGAAAGAAAAAGAAAGTAACAATACTAATCTCTTAGCGGAGTGTCCAGTCCCTTAGCAATGCACTAAAGTGTGTTACTGTTCATTGGAACCTTGACTGAAGTGCAGCGCCCTCCGGTGATCAAACGGTGTTGATTCTTGGACGAAGATCCAAAGCAAACTGACCTTCATCCGGGTCACGGCACCACTGTAACCGGTCACGTTCGGTTCTGACCGGTGCTCGCGTTCTCTGCGTTGTGTTGTGAAATAACTAGTCTTTACAACTTTGCTGCAGCAGTACTGGAGAGTTTATTGTCACCAACACTCAACAATTCTCTCCTCAGTATGCACAAAGTAAACTAATAAAACAGAAATACAAATTTAATTAAACAAATTATAAAACATTAGAAGTTACTGTACCTGGATGGAATACAGAAAGAAACAAAATAACCGTGGCTGCTTGGTCAGCTTTACCACCTGCACAAGTCAAATTGCAGCCATTAACTCACTAGCATCACTAAGCCTAGCCAATGCACATGCTTATTTGCTCGCTGTACTTATTGAATAAGACGCTTAATCCTCCCCATCCATCCACAAATCACCTTACATATCACATATTACATTAATAACACTTAACAATAATATTTGAACATGTTATGAGTGAAATTCAAATGTGTAAAACTCAATTTTACAAGTAATCCCGGAAGAGCACCGCTAACAGCTTACCTCTCCTCAGTATGCACAAAGTAAACTGAGGAGCAGCGCGCACTTCCCGAATGACGTCATGACATAACACAGCTTAATCGCAAAAGAAAACACTTCCGCCAAAAATAGAACTAATTAATTTAAACATGACATAAAACATATTAAACAAATAAAACAAATAGGAAGGATTTTTAGTGAAATGCATATATTTACATTGTAAATATACATACATGAAAATTAACATCAGTCACAGTAGCATTAAAACCTTGCTGGTCTAGACTAAAAAAACCGCTTGCTTCAGGGGCTGGGGGCAGTTACTGTGACCAACAAGAAAAAAAACAACATCGTTAGTGCCATTTTTAAATCATTTTAAATCAGGATTCGCCGTGTTTGGATACCAATGTAGGTTTGCAAATCCATTGCAAAGCCATGAGCCTCCTGGGCCATGCAGACCTTCTGCACTCCTGATGCTTGGGCTCTTGCTTTACAGACAAATGTATCCATAGTGGTGCTGAATCCTGTCTAGTTGTGTCCATGTGGGAATGGCAGTGGTAGGTCAGGTATGAGGCCCACCAGGAGTGGCCACTAATGAGTGGCAGGGAATTCATGGACATCGACTTGAAAAATTGAGACCATTAGTGCCCCTGCTGGCTTGGCTGACTTATGTAGGATCGTATGCTGGGTGTCCTGAGGGGCTTTGGGCAGTTGTGTGGGTGTGGAGTCTGCAACCGGTAAGCCAGGGCTTGTTGTCCTGTGGCTGGGTGGTGAGGTCTAGCTGAGTGGCATGGGCTTGTCAATTGGTCCTGGGGTCTTCTCAGGCATCCTCCTCTCCCCAGTTGAATCTGAGTCTGGTCAGCAAAAGGTTTGGTCAGTGTGGGGCTGTGTGGTTCTTTTGCTTTTTCCCCCTGCTGATTCCCAGGGTCATCAAGGTACAATCTAGTGTAACATTTCTCTGCAGGCTCCTTAAAGCCCACTGGCCTTTCACTCTTCTGGCAGGAGATCCCACAGAAACCAGTCTACGGCCATCCTCTCAGTGTTCTCCGCGGGGCTGATGGTGTTCAGCTGGAGCCAGCATTTTGTTATCCTTAAGAGAGTGTCCATTTGGGAGGGAGGGTTGGTTTAGGTTGTTGTCTGCCACCTTGTCTCAAATGTGGAGGAAATCCCCAGGGAGACCCTCTTTTGCATCAAATGCTTGGCCGTTACTGTATGCATGCTGTTGGTCGAAGTCACTGCCTGCACCACATGAAATTTAGTTATTTTTTTAAGTTAAAAATATTGGCATTTAATCTCCATTTTAACAATAATATATACATTAATTATTATTATTATTATTATTATTATTATTATTATTATTATTATTATTATTATTATTATATAATTAAAATATCAATCAAAGAAATGTCATTTTTAAATGGTCTGTAAAATATAATTTTAAAAAATCTTATTTCTTGTGAGTAAATAGGTCACCACCACATAGTAATATAAGTATTTTTACTTAAAATGGATAAAATTACCTACAGGTATATTACATCAGGTGCAAATGATTAGAACATTTGTTACAGAGCATTTTGAAGAAGGCTTGCCTTATTTAAACCTCAGATATTTAGTTTGATATTTAATTTAATATTTAATTAATTAATTAATTAATTTAATTAATTTAGATATTTAATTTGCTCTAAATTGTTGAAGCCAGAGGTATTACCATGCAGAGATCCAAAGAGCTCTCAGAGGCCTTCAGAAAGAAGATTGTTGATGCTTATAAGTCTGATAAGGGATATTAAAAGATCTATAAAAAAAAAATTATCATCAGCCATTCCGCTGTCCAAAAATCATTTGTAAGTGAAGAACATTTAAAACAACTGCCAACATAGCTAGGTCAGGCCATCCAAGCAAATTCACCCCAAGCGAAAACTGCGAGATGCTTAAAGAAGACCCCAGGAAAACCTAACCTGCTACAGTTGATGTCAAAGTGCATGAATCTACAATCAGAAAGAGACTGCACAACTTTAATTATCATGGGAGGTGTGCAAGGTGGAAACCTTTGCTGTCTAAGAAAAACATGAGGACTGAAGATTGCCAAAAAATACAGAGACAAAGGCCAAGATGTCTAGAATAATGTGCTTTGGACAGATGAGTCTAAAATTTAATTTTGGGGGGCTTTCCACTATGAATCCACTATTAATTCTAAATTGTATAAGAAGGTGCTTGAGGAACATTTGAGACCATCTGTCAAAAAATGAAACTGGACCTTTCAGCATTAGAATTTCAGAATGGCTGAGTCAAAGCCCAGATGTAAATCCTGTTAAGATCATGTGGAGTGATTTGAAACAGACTGGGCATGCAAGATACCCTTCAAACACACAGCTGAAAGAATTCTGCATTGAGAAGTGGGGGAAACCTTTTTCCAGCTGATGTCAGAAACTGGTAGATGGCTACAAAAAATGTCTCACTGAGGTTATTTCAGCCAAAGGGGAAATCCAAGCTATTAGGGCATAGGGTGTATAACATTTTCCTCAGTTGAAATATTTTTTTTGTTTATTTCTTTTGTTTAATACATATAAAAGTTCTTTTTTGTTGTTATTTACAAGCAGTTACATCACATTCATTTATAGGTACAAATTAAACAAGTTGGTTGATTGCAAGATGAATGCAGCATGTTATCACAAAATACTGGCAGACAATTTGCAGCACAAAAGCTGTACATGGGGTGCTCTTGGATGTTAGATACATGGGAGCTAAACCATAGAGAGCCTTAGAGCTTAGACTTAGAGCCTTGTATTTAAGTAGCAGCAGTTTGTAATAAATTCTAAACAAAACAGGCAGCCAGTGTAGAGATTATAAAATTGGGTTTATATGATCATATATTCTCAACCTGGTAAGAACTCTGGCAGCTGCATTTTGGACTAAATGTAGCCTTTTTATTGAAGATGCAGGACATCCACCTAGTATTGCATCCAGTCTGGAGTTCATGAATGCATAAACTAGCTTCTCAGCATCAGATACAGATACAATGTATCTTAGCTTGGCAATATTTCTAAGCTGGAAGAAGGCTGTTTTTGTAATATACGTGATATAATTTTCAAAAGGCAGGTTGCCATCTAATATAACAACCAGGTCTTTTACTGTTGAGCTACTGTAGTAATAACAGTACAGTACTTCCCTCTATATGGAAGTTGAATTGTGAGAGCTTCAGTGTACTGGTTTTTGGACCGATAAGTAATATTTCTCTTTCATTACAATGTAAAAATAGAAAATACAGGTTACTAAATTTTTTATATCTTTAACACACTTGGTTAACCTAGACAATTTAGATATTTCATCTGGTTTTGATGAGATATACAACTGGTTATCTTCAGCATAACAATAGAAGGTAATCCCATGCCTTCTAATGATGTATCCTGAGGGAAGCATGTATATTGTGAGTGACGTAATATGAGTGTCGCTATGCTGGTGATAAATTGGAGGATTCTCCATTTAAATCTACAAAATGGTATCTAAGAACAAGTCGTTTGTAACTTTATCAAGTGCAGTTTCTGTGCTATGATGGGGCCAGAAACCTGAATGAACCTCTTCAAAGATATTGTTCTCCTATTGGAAGGAGCACAGTTGAACAGACACAACAATATTTTGGACATAAATGGAAGCTCCAAATGGATCTGTAATTTTATAGTTTATTAGGATCTAAATTAGGTTTCTTAATGAGTGGGATTTAGGGACATGACCTAAAGATAACGAGGAGTTAATAATACTGAGAAGAGTCTCACCAGCTGTATGTAATACTTCTTCCAGTAATTTAGTTGGAATGGGGTATAACAAACATTTAGCTGCAGTAATAAGTTAATATAGCTCTTCCTGTCCTATTCTTGTAAGGTACTGTAGTTGTAATTGTAGAGCTTTAGGTGTGACTGGATCATGAGAAGCTGTCACGAGTTGAACGTCAACTGTTTTGTTCCTGATACCCTTTAATTTTACTAGAGAATAATCTTATAATTTCCTAACTACTGAACTGTGACGGAATAGTGTTTTCAGATCTGATTTTTTGCTAAATAAATGCCATGGATTGTTTTGGTTATTTTCTATGAGTTTGCTCAGGTGCTTAGGCTAGCAGCTTTTAGAGTCTGTCTATACTGGACATACTGTCCTTGTAAGCAATTCTAAAAACATCTAGTTTACTTTTTTCTCCACTTTTGCACAAGGTTACAGGTTGCTCTCTTAAGGGCCTGACTATGGCTATTATACCATGGTGCAGGTGTTTTATCTCTAACCTTACAGTGTCTAATGTGCTAGTGAAGTGCCTATACTGTTAGTTATTTCATCTGGATTGTTTGAGTTTAAGGGTATAGATCAGGCAGATAGACAGATCAGGCAGGTTATTTGTGAATCTGTCTTTAGTTGTCAGAATTAAAGTTCTACCAAGTTGATAACTTGGTGAGACATGGTTAATCTGTTCTATGGGTAGTGTGTACAGTATGAGGTAAAGGTCTGTGATGTCATCACTTTTAGGTATGATATCTATATCAGTGACATCTATTCTGTGCGATAATATTAAATCTAGCGTATGATTAAGATGAGTTGCGAGTCCTAAAGTATCGTTTGTATTGTCAGTGTGAATGTCCTACAATTAACACTTTATCAAAATGAACCAATAGGTCTGAAAGAAAATCTGCAAATTCTCTAAGAAAATTAGTGTAGGGCCCTGGGGGACTATACATGGTTGCTAGTGCAAGAGACGGCACAATTTTTTTCTTCTGTATATCCAAGAGTGCGCCATTAAAGACAAGCACTTCAAAGAAGTTAAACCTAGATCCTGTTCTCTGATTAACAGTAAGAAAGTCCATGACCAGTGTGACAAGGCTCATGCTTATAGATATATCTTGACAGGGTAGACTCATTTAGACCAACGTAATCATTTGATAAAGCCAGGTTTCAGTAAGACAGAGTGCAATAAGGCTGTTTTCCGAGATAATTTCATTTACAAGAAGTTTTTCTTGTTAAATTATGCTAAGATTATTTAGAGAGCTTTTCATAAATTTACTCTTGGATCTCACTATTTGGGGAACAGAAATGGATATACTCTGCTGGGGTGCAGGCCATTAGCATGGAATAGCCTAGGACGCTCGCAGAAAACATTCCAGTTGTCAATAAAGAGTAGTTTCTGATCCTGACACCATAACTGTAACCATTAATTTAAGGCAAAAAGTCTACTGAACCTCTTGGTTCTTGCTGTAACTACCTTGAAGACCTTCTTCAGGATTTCCAACTGCCTAAGGCTGGTGTCATTTGTGCCGACATGAAGGACAACAGATCTGGTGTTCTTGCTCAGGATGCTGGGTACCTGTGCAGCAGCACCAAGAACATGGGCACCAGGAAAACAGCATGTTCACACCTTACCTTTAACTACAGTAGCACAGACATGACAGATGATGCAGTCTTCGATGATCATGACGAGGGGCGGAGAAGCAGTTCCTGGTAGAGCTCTTGAAGACTGATGGTTGTGGTGGGGCTGAGGTCCTTACCCTGTGCCAGGGTCACGTCTTCCGCTGCTGCTGGCCTCTTTCTGGGTGCGCTGGGCCTGGACAGAGAAATACGTGGAGTAGAGGTGGAAGGAGTATTAGGTGAATGTACAGGGACAGGTGAACTTCCATCCTGGAAGATTCCAGCGGATGGGCCTGCTTTATCTGTAGGTCACGGATCTGCTTCTCCATGGTCTCCAGCTCTAATTCCACAGAGTGCATCTCAAATGTGTCCTTACCTGCACTCAAGGGCAAGTACAACATAGGTAATTGGTGTGAGAGGGTGTAAACAACTAGCTGATGCTATCGACGATGTGTTCACACTTTGAAAGAAGGAAAATGTTCTAGTATAAACTATACAAGAGTTTCAAGATATTAAGAACTAAAGGTATGCAAACTTTTGAACAGGGATTGTTTGATTATTGTGCCATTGTGCCATGTTATTGTAATGAGGAGTCATAGGGCTGATGATCCATTTGCAGCTTTAATAATAAACCTAGTCAAGCATGCAAGGTCAGGGCAGGCAAACACAATAACATAGAGCAATCAGAAATCGTAACCGGGAAAACAGACAGAAGGTCAGGACAGGCAGCAAACAATCGAGAAACCAAAAACAGAAACAGAATCAAAAACTGGAACTGGGAACACACAAAGAAACGCTCAGACTGATCGCTAAAGCAAATCGAGACTTCGCAAATGGGGTCAAGTTCAAGAAATTGTCTACACCTGGCGGCGTAATTAGTCCCGGTGCGGGGGATGTGGGAATTGCAGTCCAGAAGCGACTAGTACTCCAGAGATGCTTTTCTATGTTGGTGCTCGAGAGGCGAGGCAGGTGCTCCAACCGTGACAGAGCCCCCACTAGCGGGCTTCAGCAGCGAGACGTAGAAGGTGGGTGAGATGCGGTAAGTGGGAGGCAATGCCAAGTGGTACAACACCGGATTTATGCGTCTGACAATCTTGAACGGACCCACGTACTTAGGGCTGAGCTTCCGGCTGGGCAGGCAGAGACGGATATCACGGGTGGAGAGCCAGACCCACTGACCGGGTTGATAGTCGGGGTGCGCTCTGCAGTGCTTGTTGGCCTGGGTCTTTTGTCTCCGGATGGCCCTCTGCAGTTGGCGGTGCGCCACGTTCCATGTCTCCTCGCTCCGGCGAAACCATTCATCCACGGCCGGTGGGTCAGATGGCTCGCTGGACTATGGGAACAAGGGAGGTTGGTAGCTCAGTATGCACTGGAAAGGTGTGAGGCACGTAGCAGGTTTGATGAGAGAGTTTTGCGTGTATTCTACCCACACAATGTATTCACTCTAGTTGGACTGATTGTTATGGCAGTACGAGTGGAGGAAGCGGGTGATTTCCTGGTTCAGGCGCTCCGTCTGCCCGTTTGCCTGTGGGTGATATCCCGAGGTGAGGCTGACATTGACGTTCAGCTGTCGGAGGAATGTTGACCAGACTCATGACGTGAATTGGGGACCTCGGTCGGACACGATGTCCTCGGTCAAGCCGAAAAAAAGGAAACATGCAGTTGCAGTGGGTTTCGGCCATCTCGAATGCCGTGGGAAGTTTAGGTAGAGGGATCAGGTGGCAGGCTTTCAAAAACCGGTTGATGAGGGTGAGGATTACCATGTAGTTGTTGATCTGTGATGAAATCAATGGCTATGGCCACTGTGGGATGCGTGTAATCCAGCTGCACGGGCCAGGTGCTCTCCGGCCGGAAGGCACATACGGGGGTGCAACGGGTCCTCATCAGGTTGTCGATCTGAATGGAGAGTTCTATGAACTCGGACAGGCTTCTCCCCTCGTCCTGAGAGGTGAGCTCGGCCTGCAGGTCCGGGTTCAAGCCCTTATGATATAGCAGCTTGAGGGGTCTCTCCTCCCAGCCTGCCTCCGTGGCGAGGGTGCGGAATGCTAGTGCGTAATATGCATCAGGGTGGTCTCCCTGGGTTATGGCCAGCAAGCACTCCTCTGTGCTCTCACCAGTAGCGGAGTGATCAAAGATGGCGCGAAACTGAGCGAGGAAGTGCTCAAAGGTGGAAAACGCGGTACTGTCCTCTCTCCATACTGCGGTGGCCCACTCCAACGCCTTGCCGCTGAGGAGGGTGCAGACGAATGCAATACGGCTGGCTTCGGTTGGGTAGAGAGCGGGCTGCTGCACCACGAAGAGTAAGCATTGCATCAGGAAACCTCTGCACCTCCCGGGGTCTCCGTTAAACTTGTCCGGGAAGGCAAGTTGAGGGCTGGCGACCGCAGGAGCGGTATACGAGGCGGCTGGGGACAGCACCGCCGGTGGCGCGGGGCTAGACGCCCCGGTGGTCCCTCATAAATTCTGTAGCGCCGCGGCGAGCTCTCCGGTGAGCGAGGTGAGCCGTGTCAGTTGCTGATGAGGGCCGGCGAGCTGCTGGGCTTGGGCAGAGAGCTCCGTCGCGAGCTGGAGGATGGCTGCTGGATTGCTCATTGGTGAAGTCTCTTGTAATGAGGAGTCATAGGGCTGATGATCCATTTGCAGCTTTAATAATAAACGTAGTCAAACAGGCAAGGTCAGGGCAGGCAAACACAATAACGTAGAGCAGGCAGAAATGGTAACCGGGAAAACAGACAGAAGGTCAGGACAGGCAGCAAACAATCGAGAAACCAAAAACAGAAACAAAATCAAAAACCGGAACTGGGAACACACAAAGAAACGCTCAGACTGATCGAGACTTCGCAAATGGGGTCAAGTTCAAGTTCGCTTAAATAGCGTGGGAAATTGGCTACAGCATAATTAGTCCCATTGCGGGGGTTGTGGGAATTGCAGTCCGGAAGCGACTAGTACTCCAGAGACACTTCTCTATGTTGGTGCTCTGGAGGTGAGGCAGGTGCTCCAACCGTGACAGTTATGCCTTACAATGAAATAAATTTGTTTTACCTTCTCACTCACATTTTATTTAAAAAATGGTACACATCTTGCAAATTCTCCCAAGGTATGCAAACTTTTATATATATGTGTGTGTGTGTGTGTGTTGCATCTCTCCAGTACATTTCCAGACACTGTGGTACTTTGTTCTCTTCCAAGTTCCATAATGACTAATGCTTAATTATGCTTATGATGCTTTTTAAAATTCTCAGTAAACATTTATGAATGTGAAATATATCTCTTTTATTTCTTTCTCTCTCCCACTCTTTCTGACTGCATAGCTCTTTAGAGCTGTTCTTTGCCAGCAGCCAGAATACTAAACTGCTATATGGTGAACCACCCAAGTCACCTCGTGCCAGCCGTAAGTTCTCTTCACCTCCTCCACTGGCCCTTGGCAAGACATCTTCTCCCAACCGGCGCCGCAAGCTCTCACTCAACATCCCCATCATCACAGGTGGCAAGGCATTGGACCTTGCTGCACTTACTTGTTCCTCCAATGGATATGCAAGCATGTACTCCACCATTACACCTTTCAGCAAGACCACACTGGATATCAACAAGCTCTATGTGTCCAGCCCAATTACAAGCAAAATCACAGATGAGGCTGAAGGCAAATCTGAGCGAGCAGAGGAGCCCTCCCTTGGTAGACAGGGTGAGTGAGTATGCCAGAGCAAATTTAACTGCCTCTTTAACTAAGAATTAGTTACTTATTTTGTATTCTCTATTTGTTGTATTGTGTATTGTACCGCCTTAATGTGATTAAAACTGCAAAGAGTTGCTGTAATAAACTGCATGGAAATTCATACACTCTTGTTTTCTACACTGCAAAAAAAAGTGGGGGACAGTGAATGTCTTGAATATGGATGAATTTATCTTCACATTAAATCATAAAAATCTTATGAATCAAAATGAATTTTTTCACCCTAGGCCTCCAGCTTATTTTTGAGCCTCTTGCTTAAAAATGACATGCTCAATTTAAAATGAGTTCATCTCATTTGTATTTGAATAATTTTGGTTTTAAAAAATTGGTAGCACATGTAAGATAGCTTCAGAGAAGACAGAACACAGCAAAAAATAATAATAATAAAACTTCCACCTGACAACATTTTACAATTTTAGAGAGTATATCTCTTTGAATTCATGCAGTAAAAGCCTAAAAACTCAATTAATCTGTTATAACATCTCATCATTAACTGTTTCAAGTTTAATTTATATATTGTGAAGCCAAGGTATTATAGAGAGGATTTTGTAGAAGAATGTTTAGATGCACTCTCCAGTGCCATGTTGGCACACCGCTGTATCTGAGTTTCCTCAGCTACCAAACAATAAAACTGAATTTATTTGATTTATAGGTGTTCATTCCATCCAAATATAACTATTTCAGGTTTGTTTTAAAAAGTCTTCATACACATTAGTTATAATTATCTGCATCCTTATCCAAGCAAAAAAAGTGTTTTTAATTCTGTAGATAACTGCTTCATTCAATTTAAAGGTCTGAGACATTTACATGGGATTTAAATGTTGTTTTGTTTCCAAACATAGTTTTCTGGAGATTTGCTTGTCCTCAAGCCTCAATTTCACATCACTCAAAGCAAAATCCAATAGTAAGGCAAAACATTTTGTGTATCGGGGTGATGGCCCCTCGCCTTCTTTGTTGTGTAAGCTTCTCCCAGACACAGAATGGAGCACAGGCAACAGCCAATAGTATTTTTTTTAGCAACACAGACGTGTTTACAAGAAACAAGTGGAGTTTTTTTTTTTACAGGAATATGATTTATAATGTCGGATCAAGAGATCAATTTAAGAGCAAATTTAGTGTTATGGTATGGTTTTCACGCTAACCGAGACTGGATATCTCCACAGATCACCGCTACACCATTTGTTTTATCCTCTATTTGCTTTTTTTCCCTTTTATGGACATACTACTCAATGCTTTTCCCATCTGACAGCACCCCTCTGACAGTGCTTAGTGATTTCAACCTCCATTCTGACAAGCATTAGTCTTTTTGCATCCTGACTCTTCTGGAATCCTTCTCACTGATGTTCAATAGCTGGCTCCCCACACACAAGGGAGAAAATGTCCTAGACCAGGTTTTCACCCGTCCTTCCCCAGCTACAAACATGACTGCTACCACATTTCATATTTCTGATTATCACCTAGTATTCTTCACTATCCCTATTCTACCTAAAAACAAGCATTTCTCTCTTACCCATCGTATCCTCCACTCTATATCCCCTTCTTCTGTAGCTTCTGTCACTCTTTCTCCTTCTCCTCCCTACCATTGGAAAACTTTCCTCTCTTCTCTTTTCTCAAGAACATAAAGGCTCGTCTCAGTTTTGCCAGAAAACATCTTGAAGATCCCCAAGACTTTTGGGAAAATACTCTGTGGACTGACGAGACAGAAGTTAAAATTTTTGGAAGCTGTGTCCCATTTCATCTGGCATAAATGTAACACCACATTTCAGAAAAATAACATCATACCAACAGTAAGATATGGTGGTTGTAGTGTGATGGTCTGTGGCTGTTTTGCTGCTTAAGGACCTGGAAGACTTGAGCATGAATTCTGCTGTTTACCAAAAAATACTGAAGGACTGTTCGGCCATCTGTTCATGACCGCAAGCTGAAGTGAACTTGGGTTCTGCAGCAGGACAATGATCCAAAACTCACCAGCAAGTCCACCTCTAAATGGCTGAAGAAAAACAAAATGAAGACTTTGGAGTGACTTGTTTGATGATCTGAAACATTAAAGTGTGACAAACATGCAAAAGATTTACAAAATCAGGAAGGGGCAAACACTTTTTCAAACTACTGTATATTAACAATAATGAATGCTTTTTTTCCATAGATATTTCAGTGAGGGAAGAAAGTGACAGTGAACCGGTCCAGAGTGATGAGGCTGATGCAGAGGCTTCGCCCACCAAATCGCCTACAACTCCAAAAACTGTAAAATGCAAAACCTCTTCAGGTAGTATGCACACTGTCTTTGATTTTCATTACCAGCCACACAAGTCATCTTCTCTGTTCACACTCCCTAGAACTGGCCACATGGCCTATAAGCACATGACCCCTCTGAGCTTCTTGGTGTGATAAGAACCATAAGTTGACTTAAGAATTTATAATATAAGTCAAAGAAATGCATCAATCCAAAAAATTAAAACAATAATAAATCAAAAGAATTCTTATCAAGTTAAAATAATGAGATGCTAAGTCAAAATAATCACATAATTCAGAAAAATCAGATATTAAGAATAATGAGTTGTCAAAACAGTTACTTACAGTCATTAGTGAATGTAATTACAAAGCAAGCGATCAAGTCAAAATAACCAGATATTAATTTAAAATATTGACTTATTAAGTTGAAATAAGTGAGAAGTCAAAATACTGACTTAGTCAACATAATAGCATATAGATTTGCGGGGAAAAAAATTGTGCACTTGCAATTGCATCCTTAACTAATTCCTGACAGAATACTTTGCTGCTCTATGGATGCAGCAGTTAGAAATGGATGGTGACAAACATTAGTGAGCCAGTGCCACTTCATTGTTGAACCGTAACAACAAATGAATACGTTTATTAAATATTTAGATTAGCTCCTCTGTAGGTGGAACCCCAATGTATATTCCCACTTGTCACTTGTCCAGAAAAGTGTTCTGGTGACCCGAGCACTTGTAAAGGTTTCATGCTGGTCAAGAGGGGCACCCAGACAACACCAGAATCACAGTTTGTCAGCATGCTGACAGACAAGCTTCTGGAATGGGCTACAGTCACATGGAATCAGGAGAAAGAGCACACAAGCTACTATGACTGTTTCTTGCAGTGGTTCCAGCAGTCCCTGATGGGCAGGAGATAGGTGAGCAACTCATCATTTTTAAGCAAGGTAACCAGAGTGATTGCAAGAAGTGTGAGTTTTAGCAATCCTTTGGATTTGCCAATTTCCGTTGATGGTTTGTATGGAAGCTAAGCAGCTGCAATTGTACATCACAGATAATTAAATTAAATTTTATTTGTTTGGTCTAAAATTACATACTCTGTCTTTAACTTATCAACTGGTCATGAATGCAGAAAAAGGAGTGCAATGCTGATCATGGCAATTTCATTCCCAAATCTCCTAATAAAGGGTGGTGGCAATGGTATCATATATTGAGCAGCTGGTAAGATACACAAACTACAAAGGGTCAAAATTTCTTGAAGGGAATCTCAAGGCACTACACGAGTGTGTGTTTGAATGCAATGGGACAGTAATCATTGAGACTGGACACTGAATAATTCTTCAGCACAGGGACAATGATGATGGCCTTGAGGCTGGTTGGAATAAAACTGCTGCTTAGGAAGATATCGTTGATGTTATGAAAACATCCACCATCTGGTCTGCATATCCTCTGAGCCCTCTGCCAAGAATGTGGTCTGGTCCAGCAGATGTCCGTAACTGATTCTGTGTATTTCTCACATGATCTATAGTAATATACAGTTCCTGGTCATGTGAGGAGTGGTGGTCCTCACAGGCACTTTGTTTTGTGCTTCCAGCCAAGTCAAGATAATCATGATATACATATAGTTTATAACAACATTATAATGACATGCTTGTGGTCATCTGACAAGGTGTGCACAGTAAACTTGTGGCATTGGCTTGTGGGTGCTCGATTACATGGGTTTAATCCATGATCAGCCATATTTTCTCATTCTCAGTCATGCAAGGAGGCATAGCCCTATGTGGACCAGAAAGTCATAACAAAATCCCCAGTTAAGAGGAAAGACTGAAGAGGAGTGATGCTATTAGCTGCAAGCTATAATGGCATTCTCAGTGGGTTGGGGTGGCAGATGATTGTAGTCTGGTCAAGAGCCTAACCAGATGTTATAAAAGGGGCACCTAGCTTTGAGTCATGACAGCATGGCATTGATCGATTAATTATTTTACTTTTGCTTCTTCTGCATCCCTGCTGCATCCACGATTTGGTCAGTCTGTCAAGAATGGTAGAGGAATGTGGTTGCAAATGAAGTAAGTCATTTATTTACAGTGAAATGAAAGACCACTAAGGAGTGCTATACAATATAACATAATTCAACATAACATTACACAGGTGCTTTTGGTTGAGAATTTTGTTAATTTGAACTTTAATTAGTTTTTTTTTTTATAAAATGTCTAATTGCATGTAATAACTTTAAGATACAGTAAGAGATTATTTTGCTCTACCTTTGTGTAGATTTCTCCCTGTTTTCATATAATAATGGAATGATGATGTCATCTTGCCGAGAAATAGACAACAACCGCAGTGCACTTTCAGCAGCATCTGCTTTTGCTATTGCCACGGCTGGGGCCAATGAGGGCACACCCACCAAGGAAAAGTACCGCCGCATGTCCTTGGCTAGCACAGGTAAAAATTGTTATGTTTAGGCTGCAACAGTGCAACGTAATAACAGAATTAAAGGCAGGCATTAATTAACATTCGATTAATATTGTGATTGTTTACCAGGATTCCCCACAGACCAGAGGAATGGAGATAAGGAGTTTGTGATTCGCCGAGCGGCAACTAACAGAGTACTTAATGTCCTAAGGCACTGGGTGTCCAAGCATTCCCAGGTGAAATTTTACATAGCATGCTCTCATTTAACCTTCTATCGACTACTTATCAGTGGTTGTCTTATTGGCCCAGCCAGGCACATACTGTACAGTACATTTGGGTTTAATTTGTTTGTTATTACAAACACTTTTTACAAACACTCTTATAGAAATACCAGTGACTTTTATGGAGCACTTTGGAGATAAAAAAATATGAAGTGGGAGGAAAATGTATATTTCAATACTTTTATTTTAATTTATTCAACTATGGGTTTCCCAAGAAAAATTTAGCTTGGTCAACTTTTTTTGCATTCTCATTGTGCAAAGATATTTGCATACTCTAACAATGTATTTGCTTTCTCTTGCAAAGAGTTCTGTATTCAGAGAAGAGTTCATATATACAGTTCTTCAGTTTTAATTTCAAAGGTGGTCTGTATGCAAGGGTCACAAATCTTTGAGAAACATTTGACCTCTAAGGGGCACCTAGTTCTTAGCATGGTAATTAATAAATAAATACATAAGTAAACAAAAATATCTGTAAAAGAAAATGAAGCCATGTTTGAGCCATGCTCACAATGTTTGCTTTGAGGAAAATAATTGAATTCATATTAGGAAACATGGGGTAAATAAATTTTGGAAAGTGGTGGCTGCTGTTCAAAAAATAACTACACTCTCCCTCCCTTTCTCATTCCCTATGCATATCTAGGATTTTGAGACTAATACAGAATTAAAAATGAATGTGATATCCTTCTTGGAGGAAGTTATGCATGACCCTGAGCTTCTGACTCAGGAAAGAAAAGCAGCGGCCAACATCATAAGGTACGGCACAACATCATTATATACCCAAACTGATTTCTATCCCTCTAATACATTTATAAAGCTAATTTCTTCTTATGCTGTATAAAGACTGTTAATTATTCATCTAATAGGACACTTACACAGGAGGATCCTGGTGACAATCAGCTTTCTCTGGAAGATGTACTACAGGTGGTGAGTGAGATGCTGTTGGGTCATGTTAAAAGCATGAATGATTTTACATTTTAACTAATATGCAATTTCAGTGTATGTGTTTATGTACATATGTATTTGACAGGCTGAGGGTGATAAAGCAGAGCCTTTTGAGAACCACTCAGCTTTAGAGATTGCAGAGCAGCTCACCCTGCTGGACCATCTTTTTTTCAAAGTTATCCCATACGAGTCAGTATATGTTCAGTATTTTTAAGCATTTTTAAACGTAAGAGTATTAGTTACTACTGTCTATACACGTTTAAGAGAAAGGATACATGTAATTAACCTTGCCTAATTACATTCTATATAAATATTATGAAAATATGTGAGTCAAACACATGACCATAACATATTTGCAGTGACACCATTTACAGACTAATTTTTGTTGTTGTTCTTATTAGGCTTCATCTAATAATTGTGTACACCACACTATTATGGTCTAACATAATCTAAGATTAGGTTATCTAAGTGTAGGGTCTTCTTCCTCAGCACAACACACTTTCATGACATTATGATGTAGGAATATTTTACAGTGAACATACATAATTTGGTACCATTAATGTTAAAGTAACATGCAACACCCTGTACATTTAACAGGGTACATTTAACACCTAATGTAATATAGTATAGGGAGGAAATCCACACATACATGGGATGACAAATTCAAAACTCCATACTGTAAATTATGTTTTAAAAATGGCTATATTATTCTCTGAAAATAACACTGTCACTATTATTTCCAGGGAGTTCTTTGGCCAAGGCTGGATGAAGAATGACAAAAATGAAAAGACACCCTACATCATGACAACGACAAAGCACTTCAATGATGTATATATGCATCTATGGTGACACTGTCATGAACAACAGCACTGAAATTGTAGTTCTCTTTCACCTGTCTTAACTACCATGTGTGGTGTGGAATCACCTGACTGTCACATAGCCAAATTTCCATTTTTTTCTTTTCACTTTATTCACATTGTACATCATGAAAAACACATGGTCCTATCTGCTTAACATTCAACTTGTATACAGCTGCATAACGTTCAGCATTGCATCAGATGTCTGCACTGCCGAAAGACACCTATCATATTTTTGACCATGTTGAGCATATTTTGCTATCTTTGTGTCAGGAATAGCTGGGACTATTCCCTACTTGGACACTAGGGGGACACTGCTTCACTTCCTGTTTTCCCGTGGAGGGTGCTGCCTCACTTTTTGCCTGTGGGGATGTTGCAATCCTGTATCTTTTTGCCTTTTTAATATTTTTTAATCATGCTTCTGGGGTGGAAGTGGTGCTTTCTGATCGATTGTGGATGCCCAGCCCTTTCGATTCTGTTGTCTTTGTTTGCTTCTGTTTCTGTGTTACCATGTTTTGTGTTTCTAGCCTTTTGTTATTTTTTCCCCTTCAATAAAACCTTTTCCCCTTTTTGTTATCCCTGCATTTGGGCTTTTTTATCTGTGAAGACACCCCCGTTCCCTGACACTTTGAGCTTAGAGTGGAGTACACAATTGAATCTTGTGGTTTGCTATTTTCTCATTAGCTTTGCTAGTCCTTTTGTGTATTACTTCCTGCTCTGTTAACAAGTAATCTCAGTTCCCTTTCAAGGGAACTTGATGCTATGGGAATGGTTCTTTGAGGAAGTTGTGTCTGAAGCTCTATGTGCACATGGCTATTTAATGGGTTAGAAAGGACATGTCATTAAGTGAATGCATGCCAGCGAATCCATATGAGGTCATTTATGTCACATTTTTCCAGCTTATTCGTCTTATGTACTGTAAGTGCTTTGTGTATGTGTGCATCAATTGATTGTCTTGTCTGTCTAGTCTAGGGGGAAAAAGCATTTTAAGATGTGTATGCATTCATGCCCCTGCTATATTATGGAGGATGACATGCACTGTCTTTGCATTGTCTGTTTGGTAGAGAAGCATGCCCGGTCATCTCTCGAGGGAGCCGGGTTCATGCACTGTGAGAGGTTTCCTCCGCGTAATCTCTGATCCCACTTGGCTGTATTTCCAAGCCAAGCATCTGCGCCTCATGGTTCAGGTCCCTTTGATCATGGGGTTTGCAGATTAGGTTGGTGGAACGGAACAAGAGATGGGTCCTCCCTTTTCTCTTGCCCTCTCCTCTGACTCTGATCTCTGCGTTTTAGATTTGGAAGCTTACATGCTGATGTTGCTGTGCACATAGGGAATTGAGGGAATGTAGGGAATGTAGGCAAGGAAGGGCTTGCTTCTTTTGATTTGCCACCACAGAGACATTATAGGTAACATGTCCTGTCCCTAAATTAAATTTTAATTTGTCTGAGAAGGAAGTTAATTAGCTTGAACACCATTATCTCCACACACCATCATCAGGTTGTATAACCTGGACCTCACCCCAGGATCCCACATCCTTCAGGGTTATAGATGTTCTGTTCCTAGTCCACTTGTGTTGTTTCATGGCCTCTGGCACAGTCATTGACCAATGAGTGGCAGTGTGTTTATTGATGTTTCTATAGCGTCAGCTTTGACCTAGCATCCAGTTCCATTAAAAGGGAACTAACGCAAGGTTACATATGTAACCAGGTTTCCTGAGAAGGGAATGAGACACTGCTTTGCTTGCCACACCCCAGGCATCCACTTGCACTTCCTTCGGAAAAAAACAGAATCTGGAGTAAGGTGATGTATGTAGATGCCCTCATATGGTCTCACTGGCACATTTCCAATCCAATCCATTTCCAATCCATTAAATTGGCGTGTGCACACAGATCTTCAGAAACGACTTCCTCAAAGAAGCATTCCCATAGTGTTAGACTTGATGCAGCATCTCATTGACTTCTTCGAGAACCGGTTACATACATAACCTAGTGAAGTTTTGCCAGGGGCCTGTTTCAAAAAGGAGGTTAAGTGAAAACTCTGAGTATGTTAACCCTAAAATGAGGGAAACTCTGTGTTTTTTGTTTCAGAAAGGGAGGTATGTTAAACCCGAGAAAGCAGATTAAGTCAAGCCCATTTCTGAAAGAGAGCTAACTTGTACTCAGAGTCAGTTACCATAGTAACTTACTCTGTGAACCTAACCTGGTCGGGAGCAGGTTTTCTTCGGTAAACCCAGAGTTTCTGTCGGTCTCCTCCCCTTTTTTAAAGAGGAAGTGATGTTTAAACGCCTCATTCATTGCACACATTTCAGTTACGCAGAGAGCATCTAAGGGAATGAAATGTCCTTTTATGGACGATCCGATTGATGAAGAGGCTGTATTAATTCATAGGGAGTTACATTTACATCGGGAGAGGATTTTGAGGCCCAGAGTGGATTTTTTTGTCATATCCCTACGCATTTTTATTTGAGCAGTACTGTTTTTCTTTACAGTCAAGATATATCCATAATCTCATCCATCTTTACATCAGCCATCGTGGCGATGCTCTTACATCCGAGCAGATGCTTTGCGTTGCCTTATGTTTCTTTGCAAATGGTAGTTTTGTGTATAACATCAGGGATGCAGAACATATTAGTAAGGCTACTGTTTGCAGAGCGGTCAGGAAAGTGTGCCTCCCTCTTAAGCGCTTTCTGACAATTTTTGTGTTGTCCTGATAAAATAAAATACTGTTCTTCCGGTTTCACCTCTGTTATTATAACAGTTGGGAATTTACTCTAAAATAGTTCTTAATTACTAACTACAAATTACTTCTTCAACAAGTCTAATTAGATTAATGTAATAATTACTATCTCTAGAAAGTATTGGTTCTCATTCAATGCTTTTGCTCTTTCACAGTTTTTTGAGTTTCAGGCCTGTGGCTAAGCATGGCTAATGCATTTTGATCTGTTATTTATAGGCCAGTTTATTTTGTGAGATCCAATGACAAAACTTCATGGCTGGAGTTGGTATTCTATCCATTAGATATAATGGAATTATATACCATTTCCATTGTGTATAGATATAATTTCCATGGATGACATTTTCATCATTTCCATATCTCATTCTACCTGTTCGAGCGTTCCTCTTCAGCATTTCATCTCCACATACCCTGGCATCTAGCTTAAAACCAGGTCTGTAGGTCAAAGAATTTTGTAAGTCATATTAAAAATGGTTAGTTCTCAGACAGAAACAATTACCATTATTGCATTTCACTTAATTTTGTTGCCAATTGATTGACCGTGTAGTATTTCAAGAAGTGACACCTATAGAGCATTCTTTGTATGTGCCTTACAGTCTGACAAACATTGGGTGCTCCCCTGTCTAAACAGAGGCTGGGCCACAGAGTAGTGAATATTATTTCCCTGTTTAATAGACATGCCTTTCTACAAGGAGCTGTTCCACTTTGTGGTCATTAACTTGTACCTTATCAAGGCTCTACAGGGTAAATATTTCCCTTCCCAAATGGTTTGAATGTGGCTTTCCTTTCCATTCTGTCATAGGGTTGGTTATCTGATTTGTTGGTATGCCAGGGTCATCACTAGACCAAAATGATTCAGGATGGTTTTAGTATTCATTGCAAAGCCCCATTATACATTGGTTAATGATCTTATTGAAATGTCTGTAGCATGCAATAAGGTATTCAGTTGATTACATTTTTTACCAATTCAGGGGTCTCATTTATCAACCATCTGTATTTAGTTTTATCCATAAACCATAAATATACACATATCGATCAACAAATATGATCAAATGTAAGAGGATGCCTGCATATTTGCTTTTACTCCTAAACATGTGTGTGCCAAAATCCCTAGTAATAAATGGTGACAAATTGATTATAAAAGACAAAATTTGAAAGCATTTTAATCTTTAGATGCATGTCTAGAGTGCTGCTCAGTGTTTCCCCTGCTCTATGACGAAATTTATAATAGGCTTGTTGATTCATTAATAAATTTGTAAGAGTCAAAAAAGGTTTAGCTTTATATTAAAAGAAATGTGCCCAGAAATATTGCATAGTTTATCATGTATTAATAATCACAATAATTTATATTATATTTATATACAGCTTAATTGAAAATCACTATAATGCGTGTATTTTTGATTAAATATACCTTTTATAGTAATATAGTTCATATAAATATAATATAGATAATTTATATATAATTTTCCCTTTTAAGGTAAGCAACCTAATTGCATCAGAAATCCTACGCTGTGAAGATATGAACACACGGGTGGCTGTGATAGAGAAGTGGGTAGCAGTGGCTGACATCTGCCGTTGTCTCCATAACTATAATGCTGTCCTGGAGATAACTTCATCCCTCAACCGCAGCGCCATTTTTCGTCTCAAAAAGACCTGGATCAAAATTTCCAAACAGGTAGGGTAAAACATTCTGCTTATTATGAATAATTTTGCTTTAATCATGACTCAGCACAGAGCATCTAAATTCAGTAACACCCATTCAAAAAAGTACAGAAAGAAAATTCTTCTTCTTCATCATCATCATCATCATCATTATCATAATAACGATAATAATAATAAACAAATCAGCAAATTTAATCTTTATCCACCATTATCTTTAACATTACTTAAAATTGTTAGATTGAATATTTGTTGTTGAAGGCCTATTTAATATTTAAACATAGTCAAAATATTTAGCCCTGGTCTAAACGATTGTTTTTGACCACTTTTAGTAAACCAGAAAACTGTTCGCTTACTTTGACAGAAAGTGAGGTCATCCTATCAGAGCATCTTTAATTGCACTCATTGTGAAATTACATCTTTACAACTACAGAGTTGTAGTTGAAACTCAGTTTAAGTTGAAAACAAATAGAAACTATTAATGAGGCCCTGAGAGAGGCTATGGATCACTATACCTATGTGTAACTCAAACCACACTTACCTTTGAGACCCGAGGGTGAAAGACATTTATGTATCTTAAGAGGAGGCTTCCAAGCTGCCTGATCACCCAGTTGCCTGATCTTAAAGAATTGTTTATATTTAGGTCTCTGGCGTAGGCTTAGGAGTGGTTAATTCTGGCCTCAATTGCCACATTTATCATCAAGCAAGGTGGATTTCGTTTTTTTGGCAGGTTCAAAGTACACAGTTGCAAAGAATAGTAAACCTTAGTTATTTTTCTTCTAATGGATTTCCTCAGGTCAAGATCTGTAACCTATTCCTATAATCTCAAACCCTCGATTTGTGAATCCATTCAGCTGGGCTCTAGAGAATGGCATCATAGAAGCTTTATTCGTAGAGCCCAACCAGGGAGGCAGATTCCCCTTCCACACCATGGGACCATGCATTTTCCAGACACCCAGGAGTGACCAAGTCAAGGAGTTTCTTAGGTTTTGGCACTTACATATACACTGGTAGACATGCTTTAAAATAACTTACCTCAAGCAATCCATCTGAGTGGGCAGACCACATTTTGTGGGAAATATTTTACCAAGAATGTCCTTGGCATCCATTATTCTACTTTCAGGATAGTGCTGGTAATGTAGGCTGCTGTCAACCATGCTTTTTTTTTTTTTTTTTTTTTTTTTTACACTTTTTACCACTCTAAACACTTTCTTTCCATCACAGACACAATCAGTTATGACAGAGACATTCTTATTTCTATTGGTATACAATCCACAGTGCTAAAAGCATTATGAATGCAGAATTATGAATGTGTCTTTTCCTCAGTACTACAGTCTCTAGCCCTTACAGCATAGCTGGCATCACTACTGTCTTGTACACCTATTTTCCACACTCGCCATCGCACTGGAGTGCACTGACTGGAACATATTCAGGGAGGCTGCAACCAACGGCGACTCCATCAACTGGAGGAGTACACGGCATCAGTGACCAGCTACATCGGCAAGTGCATTGATGGTGTTACCGTCTCAAAGACCATCACCACATGCTCAAACCAGAAGCCGTGGATGACTGGTAACGTACATGCACTGCTGAAGACTAGAGACCTAGCCTCAGAACAGGGGACAGGGCAGCCCTAAGAACAGCCAAACTGTCTCAAGCCATTAGAGAGGCAAAGCACGCACAAGACCAGACAATCTACAGCCACTTCCAGGACAGCGGAGATGAATGCGCAGAACAGCTAGTGGATGTCACTGACATGTTCAACATTTCCCTGAGCAGCGCCGTCGTTCCTACATGCCTCAACACAACCACCATTGTCCCCATCCCAAAGAAATCTACAGTGTCCTGCCTCAATGACTATCATCCCGTCGCACTCACACACATTGTTATGAAATGCTTCGAGAAGCTCGTCATGAGGCACATCAAGACCCCACACTCACTGGACCCCCTACAGTTTGCGTATCATCCAAATAGCTCCACGGGCAATGCCATTGCCACGGCCCTTCATTTAGCCCTTACTCACCTGGACGATAAAGACACTTAAGTACCAATGCTGTTCATAGACTTTAGTTCAGCATTCAACACAATCATCCCTCAGCACCTAATTGGGAAGCTGAGCCTGATGGGACTGAACACCTTCCTGTGCAACTGGACCCTGGACTTCCTGACTGGGAGACCTCAGTCAGTCCGGATCGGGAACAGCATTTCCAGCACCACCACACAGAACACTGGAGCCCCTCAGGGCTGCGTGCTCAGTCCACTGCTGTTCACCTTACTGACTCACGACTGTGCAGCAATGCACAGATCGAACCATATTATCAAGTTCTCCGATGACACGATTGTGGTGGGTCTCATCAGCAAGAACAACGAGTCAGCATACAGAGAGGAGGTGCAACAGCTAACTACCTGGTGTATAGCCAACAACCTGTGAATGTTGATAAAACTAAAGAGATGGTTGTTGACTTCAGAGGAGCACAGAGCGACCACTGTCCAATGAACATCGACGGATCTTGGTGTTCATCTAGCGAGAAAAAACTTCACCTGGTCACTCAACACCAGTGTTGTGTTAGTTACTAAGAAATAATAACTAGTTACAGTTACTAGTTACTTCATTCAAAAAGTAACTCAATTACTTTGTTTATTACTTACACCAAAAAGTAACGCATTACTGTTAAAAGTATCTTTTTAGTTACTTTTTTAAAGAAATAATGAGCATATTTCCACTGAGAAACTTGTCTTGCTCTCGCCTTGACTCGCCATTACTGCCGCACATACTTGAATAAACAGAAACACGCCCACAGTGCGTCTTCGTGTTTACAGTGGTTGGCATCCACCAATCCTACAATGCGTCACTGCAGTAAACAGGTTAGGCTGTAGGCTACACTTCAGCCAAAATGAATTAATTTAAAAAAGTAACGGACAACCGCACCATACAGTATGTATTTGCACCACACAAAGTATTTGTACTCCATTACATTACAACACTGCATACATCCATATACATCCATCAACCTGTTTACATGCTGTTTTTGCACACGTTTTTGCTCTTTGCACATACTCACTCACATTTCAGTCATTTTCTGTTTTGCACAATTCTTTACATTGTCTCATGGACCTGCTGCTATAACACTGTGTTCATTCTAATATTACTGCACGTAATATTGTTGAACATACAGTATTTACATTGGTCGGTGCTGTTTCTGTTTATTGCCTTATGTGTATTGCCTTGTAATTCTTTATCTGCACTGTCTTTTGTCCTGCACTGTCTTGCCTGTCTTGTTTGTCTTGTCCTGCACTGTTTGCACCAGGTTGCACAGTTGCACTTTATGTGGCTAGTCCTACTTACTAAGTCCTTATCCCTGTCTTTGTTTTATGTAGCACCATGGCCCTGGAGAAATGTTGTCTCATTTCACTGTGTACTGCAATAGCTATATATGGTTGAAATGCCAATAAAAGCTTCTTGACTTGACTCGACTTGACTTGACTTGAGCTTCTGTCTGAATTCCTCACAACATTCTTCCTTTTTCAACTTCCTCCACTTGGTCTTATTTTCTATCTTTCCTGTCCTCTTATTCCTGATATACCAGAGACATTGTGCATTATCCTACCAGCAACCTGCAGTCATTAATCTCTGTCAGATTGCCACGTCTACATATAATGTAGTCTACATGCGTAGTCTGTGTTCTTCTCTCTTATGGAAATAAGTGTTAACTACAGCCATTTGCATTCTTTTAGCCAGTCTATCACTACTGTATATATCCTTCTAGGTTTCTTTCCTTAACACCAAACCTGGCCAAGCCTCCTCATCTCTGTTCCCTTCACCAACATGCCTGTTTAAGTCTGCTCCAATCACTACTCTGTCCCATTTGGGAATACTCTCTATCAGCTCATCTAACTCACTCCAGGATCTCTCCTTCTCTTTCAGCCTACTTATAGAGCATAAAGACTGATGACATTCAACATCACCCCTTCAATTTCAAACTTCAAACTGATTACTCTGTCTGACACTCTTTTCACCTATAAAACATCCCTCACAAACTCATCCTTCAGGATCACTCCTACCCTATTTCTCTACTTATCCACACCATAATAAGAGTTTGTATCCCTCTCCACTATTACATACTCCCCTTCCACCTTCTCTCCTGCACAGAATTTATTTCTACCTTCCTTCTCTTCATTATGTCCGCCAGCTTTCTACATTTCCCTGTCATTGTACCAATCAATATTGAGTCCCTATTCCCAGACCTATACTGCCTTTCCTCTTCTTTCTCTGTCTATGAACCTTTCTCCCTCCTCTTCTTCCTTGACCAAAATAGTCCAAATTTCACCAGCACCCTGTCAATCAACAATGCTGGTTGCAGTTGTTGTTAACCCGGGCCTGACCGATCCAGTATGAAATTTCCTCTGATGTTTTTCATGTTTAAATTTGGTACATTTTACTCCAGATGCCCTTCCTGATTCTACCCTCTATATTTATCTGGGCTTGAGACTGGCACAGAAGTCACTGGCTTGCAACCCCTGTGGCTAGAGTAGTGGAAAATTCCACCTTTTGTATAGGTCAGCCTAGAGGATTAGCCATGGGTTCCAGCATGCCATTGCTGGGACCTGGAGTTCATCAGAGAATTCTTGCATAATATTGCCAGAGCAGCAGCAGTGCAGTGTGAGATATGTCATTACAGAGAATGCTTGATTAACCTGGACTTCCTGCATCTTTCTGGCAGGATATTTAAGGCCAGACAGGCTGTTGCTTCATTGTCGAATGTTGACCGCATATACAGAGCATATACAGGGCTTTGTTTGAGGTAAACGGAAAGAAGATGTAACAATTCAAATTGATTTGTGTCTAATCTTCTAATATTCATTTAAAATTGAAAAGTTACTTGTTAAACTGCACAATTTTTTTTTATCTAACGGTTCTCTACATATATAATGTCTTTTTGATTTTGATTTACTCCACAGACCAAAACAGTTATTGACAAGCTGCAGAAGTTGGTCTCATCAGAAGGAAGGTTCAAGAACCTAAGAGAAGCTTTAAAAAAGTAAACTTGATATGGCTTAATACTTTTATATTTTGTGACATGCAATTATATATATTTCAGCCAAATATGTCCGTTCTTTACATTATCTAATAAAATGCTAATGCCCCTGCTAGTTGTGATCCTCCATGCGTGCCGTACTTGGGGATGTACCTCACGGACCTGGCATTCATTGAGGAAGGTACACCAAACTACACAGAAGACAACCTGGTTAACTTTTCCAAGATGAGAATGGTAAACAAAAGGTGTTTTATTAAGCCATCGTTTATGTGATTTCAAGAAAACAAATCTAATATTCTAGAATGAGAAAATATAACTAATAAAGTGACTTCAATGTTTAACAAACTCCAACTCCTATTTATTAGCATAATTGTTTCATTCTAAGATATCTGGAGAAGGTCTCTGTACTTTAGAAGACCTTATGCCTGTTTACAATACCAATTTTAAACTTCTCCAACCCTTTCAACACTATCAAGGCATAATTAACATGACATAAACTGAGTGTAAACAAGTGGTGTTTTTGTTGAGGCATCTGTTATATGATTTCAAGAAAACAGTTTTTGGTGTGTTTAAAAGCAAATCAACATGACAAACTGTGTTTTCTGCTTTTGTTGACACTTATTACTATGGTTTAAACTGTTTTAACCTGTCAGTAGTCCATTTTTTATTACTAGGTTTTGTTTACAATGTTTACATTTGTTTTGAGAAGAAATGCATCATTACGTTTCACTTGGTTGTCCACAAACTCTAAAAATGTACATAAAATATAAAATTGCACATTTTTGTTTTTAGGCCAAACACTTATTTGTGTCCTGTTCTAGATCTCTCATATCATCAGAGAAATACGGCAGTTTCAGCAAACCGCATACAAGATTGAACATCAGCCAAAGGTATGTAAAACCATGTATACATATAAAAACCAGTCATACAGCATGCAGTCTTACAGTCTGTAGTTTTAGACTTACTTTTGTTCAAGTTACTTTTGTTCAACAAGTAAATATTCACCAGGGTTTGCAGGTCTTACCAGTAATTCCAGTATAACTGCACCTAAAAACAAACAAAAAAAAATACATAAAAGTCGACCAAAAGTTTTGTTAATTGGAAAAAGACATATTTTTCAGCCTTTGCATAACAAAAAAGTAGTGTATTTCACAAATATTTCTTGGTGCTTTGATTACAATTCTCTTATACTAAATATGGTGCCTCATGGCAAAGAACTCTCTGGTGATTTGAGAATTTGAATTGTTGCTTTCCACAAAAATGGCCTAGGCTCTAAGAAGATCGGTAACACCCTGAAATTAAGTTAGCATACAGTGGCCAGGGCCATTCAGATGTTTTACAAGACTGGTTACACTCTGAACAGGCCTCGCAAAGGTCGATCGAAAAAGTTGAGTCCTTTTGCTGTTCGTTAGGTGCAGAAACTGGCTTCAAAAAACAGAAGCATGAGTGCTGCCAGCATTGTTTTAGAGGCTGCAGAAGGTCAACTTGTCAATGCTCAGACCATATGCTGCAGGCTGCAACAAGTTGGTTTGCATGGCCATCGTCCCAGAAGGAAGCCTCTTCTGAAGCTGGCTCAGAAGAAAGCCGCATCTGTTTGCTAAAGACAATCTGTTTGCTAAAGACAACCTGCCTATGAGCATAAATACTGACCAAAGTATAATTCATCATCTAAGGAACTTAAAAGTTTTTGCATAAAAGTGTGAGATAAAATAACAGTGTCCAGTTAAGTAAAAAAAAGACATTTCTAAAGAGTTAATTTTCTAATGAATGCAAAGGGTACCACAAAGTATTCTGTAACCAGGATTGTAATTTTTTTTTTCAATTCTTGAATTTCTGTCAGTTGCCTTATGGCATGATTAAGCTGTAAATGTAAAAAGAGGCAAACTAAGTAAAAATTGTGCATTGCGTTTCATTTGCCTGTTAGTGTATTTTAATCTATTTAAAGACACTCTAATACCGCAACTGATTGTCTCACACATTAACACATTATCAATGCAGCAGCATTATTCAATGTTGTTTGAAAGTTTCTTAACACTTCCTATATCCATATTTTTAGACACCTACTGTACTTTCAGAAGACCTGAAAGCAGGGAACAAAAACAGAAATATTCTCAGAAATTTTTATTCTGGAAATTTTTCAATTTTAAATGTCTCTGTCGGGCAAAAGTATGTGAACCTCTAGGATTAAAATTTAATTTTTAATCTTAATCCAAAAGAAATTTTGTGGAAGGCCCTGAAGCAAGTTACTGGAAATTTTACTTGCAGTTATTGCTGCACAAGGGGTCACAACAGATACTGAAACAAAGGTTCACATAATTTTGGCAGTCACAGATATGTAATGCTGGAATAAATAAATAAATAAATAAATAAATAAGTATAATCATATAAGCATATATCATCTGATAATAATAATATCATATAATCATATAATCAAATAAGATCATTTGTTTGATTGGTTTCACTTGGTCTACATTTTGGACATTTTGGACTACATGTTTTGGTCTCATATTTATGCAGAAATATAAAAATTTCAATAGGGTTTACAAACTTTCAAGTGACACTTTGTCTTTTTGGAAAAATTATTTTCAGTTCCTGTTCATGACTCAACATAAATTTGTTGTAATTTGTTTTTGCCCCCTTCAGAATCTTAAGCTTTAAAAAGGTAACAAGAAATAAATATAAACTGAAACTGTCTATTTGTTTTTCCTTGTTTTCTAGGCAGCACAGTATTTGCTTGACAGTAGCAATGTGTTGGATGAAGAAAGCATGTACGAAGCCTCACTCAAAATTGAGCCCAAAGTGCCCAACTGAGAACTAGGCTTCTGTGAAACTCAAACAGTTGTATAGCCTATAATGTATTCATACACAGTATGTCAAGTTATATATTATATGTTATTGTGCCTGTATCTGTAACATTTTATTTCTAGAAGTTATTAAAGCACTTAACCATTCTATTATAGAGTTGCAGATATTATAATGTAATTTTCCACTTCCCAGTACCAAAAAGAAAAAAATGTGTATGCATATCTCAAATATTTATTTGAGATAAATGTCTATTTAAATTTTATTTGTGTTTTTATTAATAATTCAGGTTACACGTAAATTTTGATCCTCCCTTTATTGCAAGTAATTATCTGATGTAATTCTCTAATGTGAAGTAGACATGTATTTTTACTGAACATGAAATTTTATAGCTATATAATGTAACATTGAAAAATAAGTGCATTGGGCATTTTTACATAAGTGATATTCCAAGGTGGAAATTAACTAATGTCATATTTAACAATCACTATACACAATATACACATATAGGTATGTGATTTTTAAATATGAACTACCTGCAACAATTACATTTTATGGTATATGGAACATTTAGGTGTTATTTTGTGATAAACAAATCAAAGGTATAGTTTGAAAACAAAGTTTATCCTGTTGTGTACAGAATGTCATTATAATCTTCACCAATCTAGTGGAATAGCTCTTTTGATGAGACTATAGGGCTCAATTTTCATGCCAATATGAGCATGATTTGCTGGTTAATTCTATTATATTGCCATTTTATAAAATGTATAAAAATGTAAAAAAGTGAAATTGTTATTCGCTGTTGGAGCTGGTTTGAAACAGTATATCTAAAACTCATGTACAGGACTAATTGTCCTGCAATATGTAACAATTGTTATACAGATGTAGCAAAGTTCACTTTTTTCCATTAGCCTTTAGTTTCACTGAAAAAAATATAAAATAAGAATTTGTCGATTTTAATGTTTTGGAATGTGATTAATAAAAATTATTAAACGTTGTTCATATACCCAGAATATATATATATATATTCAGAAACCACTCTGAAGTAAATTACAGTAAGTGAGATACAAGTGTCCTGATGGTCTAACACCACGGTTTTTGAGGCTTTGGAACCTGGTGTCTGGATGAGTCATAAGTAGAATTGTCTCTACTAAGTATATGGTTATGTTTTCCTTCTGGTTTACCACTATATGTCAAACTTGCATAGAATGTAGCATCATCTACATTTTTTACACAATATTTTGTGATACCATTATACCATTATTTTGCATAGCAGGAAGCATTGCCACCTAACAGCTCAAGAGTTTTCTCCTAGCATTTGCTGTCTGGTTTTATCAGACTTCCCAAAATATCCATGCTAGTGGACTGGATAAATTACACGTACAATAATTTGGTGTATCGCTCAGGCGTTGGAGATGGTTTTCAAGTCCCTAAATCTGGTTGCCCCTTCCTGGAGGTTCAGACCTGGATATATTTGAAGCCAAATATTCTTCATCAAAACAAAAATGGATAAGGAAAACAGATGCATATATAAGTGATAATAAAAGTGGTTATCATATTGGTTATGCTTACTCTCCATAAAGTTCTAGAAACATATGGAAATTGTATTATTAAAGCATTAAACAATTAATTATATAAAAAGATTATTTAAATGTGAATAAATGATTAAGGTTGATTGTGGTTAAATATAAGATATAATAATGGAGACTAGTAAAATGTTCAGTCACCTCACTAATCATAAATGTTAACCATTGTCTGTCAATGTCAGCCTTTCATTTTCATCAATAATGTCTGTGTTTACTCTGTTGTGTCAAATATTCTACTTCCATTCTGAATTATGGGTTCCATCGTTTAACTTTTTCCACTATAAAGAGTGTATATGATATGCACAACAGATTTGTCTTTTTATTTTCATAGTCCACTGAAATTGTCATAGTGTTGCACCATTCTCCATCCAGGACCTAACAATCATTCCGAGGACAAAAGGTCTGAGAATACCCTAAGGCATGTGCCTAACAAATACCATTTTTGAGTTTTTTAACTGCATATTTCCTTGGAATCTCTTTCCCTTCAGCACTTCATTAAATGGTTGATTCACATTTTAGGAGTCTATCCATGTTTTACTGAAATTGAAAACAATTCTTAGAGTGTGGTTAGTCACCAACATTTGATTGACAATCTTTGTTAGATTTCCTGGCCCAGATATATCAATTCCTTCTGACAAAGCTGTGTCTTTGACAGACTAGCTTTGTGGCCTTTTTTTTACCAGGAAGTCCAAGACTGTCAACAAACATTTATCATTTTTTATTCTTTTAACCTACTGTCAGGGCAATTTACAATGACTAATGACATTTCTGTTGCTTTCCTGTGGTGGTAGCAGAATGCATGTGGTAAATTGTGTGATTTTTTTTCTGTAGAGACTGGGGTCATCTAGTCTAAGTGTATTGTTCTCCAGCCACAGTTCATGCCAGACAACCTTTTCAGGCATTAGCACAGAAAAAGAAAAAAAATATTTACTTTTGCTAAATCTGATCAGATAAATCTGTGGTGTTGCTCAGCTGATTTTGGACCAAATGAAAATTGTATTCACATGGTGTTGTTGAACGTCAGCTGAGGATGGAGAGGAGGTGTGTTGAACCAGTAGGTAACATATGATGACTTTCACCTGTGTGTAAACAAGGCAAAGTTACTTACCTTTTAGTGTAAAATAAAAGGAGTGCCATGAACTAGAGAGTGAGTGATGACATTGAGAGTGGTGATAGCCCCATAATATTGGGATTTTATTTATTTTTTTTTTTGTTGCATTAAGTTTTAAACAGCATGCTTAAAGGTGCTAGTGGGAGACTGAAGCTCTGTAAAAGGCTGGCTATTTACAGAGTCCTTTCCAATCACCTTTACGCACAGTGGGTTATATGACATTGTTATTGTCACACTTTCTTGAAGATAGATGTCAATTCATCCTGCCAAAACTACTCTTTGATGTGAATTGAATTACAACTTGACCTTCTTGTTCTTCTTCTATATTCAACTTTTCCTGTTAGGGGTCGCCACTGCAAATCATCTGTTACCACCTAATACTATCCTCGGCATCCTCTACTCTCGCACCAATTAACTTCATTTTCTCTTTCAACACATATATAGAGTAGTGTGAAAAAGTGTTGGCCCCCTTTATGGTTTAGAGACTGTAGCACTGAGGGTACAAAGCACAAAGACTTGAGTCAGAGATGGAGGTAGCAGAAATGAGGATGTTGAGGTTCTCTTTAGGAGTGATGAGGATATGAATGATTGAATGAATGATTATTATTATTATTATTATTATTATTATTATTATTATTATTATTATTATTATTATATTGTATTAATAATTCATATTGGTATAAGGATGTTTGAGATGGAGCTGCCAGGTAAGAGGTCAAGATGAAGGCCAAAGAAGATATATATTCAGTATATAGCTGGCAGCTCAACATCCACATCTCTGCTACCCCTATCTCTGTCTCATGTATTTTCCTCAGTGCTACAGTCTCTAAACCATACATCATAGCTTTTTCACTACTTTCTTGTACACCTTTCCTTTGTTTCTTGCTGACACTCTTGTCACACCACACTGACACTTTTCTTCAACCACTCCAACCTAGCTGCACTCGCCTCTTTACCTCTTTTCCACACTCCCTTCGCACTGGACAGTTAAACCCAAATACTTAAACTCCTGCACTTTCTTGACCTCAGTCCCCTGTAACTTCACTGTTCTACTTCCTCCCCTCTTGTTCAAACATATGAATTCTGTTTTACTGTGACTGACTTTCATTCCATTTCTTTCCAAAGCAGACCTCCACCTGCTCTCCACTGCAGATCACAATGTCATCCGCAAGCAGCATTGCCCACTGACTTCATCTGTCAACCTGTCCATCACCATAGCAAACTAGAAGGGTCTCAAAGTGGATCCTTGATGTAGCCTAACCTCCACCTTGAACTCCTCTTTCTGACTTACAGCACATCTTATCACTGTCTTACTTCCCTCATACATATCCTGAACTACTCTGACGTTTCTTCTCTGCCACTCCTGACATCCTCCTCTCTCGGCCCCCTGTCATATGCTTTCTCTAAATCTACAAAGGTGCAGTACAGCTATTTCTGACCATCTCTTTACTTCTCCATTAACATTCTCAGAACAAAAATTGCATCAGTAGTGCTCTTTCGGGGCATTAAGCCATATTGATGCTCACAAATACTCACTTCCTTTCTAGCCTAGCTTTCACTACTTTTTCGCATAGCTTCCTTATGTGGCTTATCAATTTTATAACTCTGTTGTTGCTACAAATCTGCTCATCCCCCTTGGTAATGGCAATAGACCAGTTCTCCTCCATTACTCAGGCATCTTCTCACTCTCTAAAATCTTGTTGAACAAGATAAAAACGTCACTGCTGTCTGTCCTAGACACTGCCACACCTCCATGGGAATTTCATCTGGACCAACAGCCTTTCTACTCTTGATTTGCCTCAGAGAATTCCTCACCTCATACTTTCTAATTTTTGCTCCAGAATATTCACCTCTTCCTCCCATCTGTCCCTCTCATTTTGCTCATTCATCAGCTTCTCAAAATGTTCCTTTACTCCTTGACTGTTAGCACCTTTTCATCTCTGTCTTTAATCACCCTTATCTGTTGCACATCCTTCCCATTTCTATCTCTCTGTCTTGCTAACCTTCCCTCATGTCTAACCTGGCATACAGCTCATTGTATGCCAACTGTTTGGCTTTTGCCACGTCCCTCTTTACTCTGTGCTGTAATTCCTTGTATTCTTGTCTAGCACCATTCTAGCTGTCTCTCTGCTATAGTTTCCCAGTCATCTGGAAGCTCTTCCTGACCACCCAAAGCTTATCTCAGCTTCTGTCTGAATTCCTCACAACATTCTTCCTTTTTCAACTTGCACCACTTGGTCTTCTTTTCTATCTTTCCTGTCCTCTTATTCCTAATGACCAGAGACCATCACAATCTGATGCTGTCTGGCTACACTCTTTCTTAGACCACTTTGCAGTCACTTATCTCTTTCAGATTGCAGAGCTGAACTCTTTCGGAAATAAGTGTTAACTACAGGCATTTCTATCTGCTTTGAAAAGTCCACCACCATTTGTCCTCCAGGGTTCCCATCACCTCCTCATCACTTCTGTTCCCCTCACCAACATGCCTGTTGAAGTCTGCTCCAATCACTACTCTCTCTCATCTGGGAATACTCTCTATCACTTCATCTAATTCACTCCAGAATTTCTCCTTCTCTTTTAACTTGCCTACTTATGAAGCATAAAGACTGAAGCACTGACATTCAACATCACCCCTTCAATTTCAAACTTCAAACTGATTACCCTGTCTGACACACCTTTCACCTCTAAAACATTCCTCTTCCACATCTCATCCTTCAGGATCACTCCTACCCCAATCCTATTCCTATCCACAACATAATAAAAAAGTTTGTATTCCCCTCCAATACTACATAATTTGCTCCCTTTCCACCTGTTCTACTGCAAACAGTGTATCTAACTTCCTTATGTCTGTCAGCTCTATATCTTTCTCTGTCATTGTACTAATGGTAAGAGTCACTATTCTTAGACCTATACACCTGCAATTCCTATTCTCTCTTTGTCTCCAAACCCTTCTCCCTCCTCTCCTTCCTCTACCAAAAGTAATCCAATTTCCACCGGCACCCTGTCAGTCAAGAGTGCTAGTGGCAATTGTTGTTAACCTGGGTCTCCACTGGTCCTGCATAGAATTCCCTTTGACGATTTGCATGTTTAAACTGATGCAACCCTCTCTAATTATCCATGCTTGGGACCAGACAGAAGTCACTGGCTTGCAAGCCCTGTGGCTAGACTGACTTACAACTTGACCAAAGTCAAGTTATTTTTTCCTGGTCACACACACACAAAATTGTTGGTACCATTAAGGGAAATAAAACTCACAATTTTTACTGAAATAACTTGAAACTGAAAAAGGTAACATAAAATATATAGTTTTAAAAATAAATAAAAAATTAAAGGAAGTTGACTAATGAAAATCTAACATTTTGGTTTAACAGAAATATTTAAAATCAAACCAATGAAACTGAGAGTGTGTGTGTGCCCTGTGATGGGTTGGCACTCCGTCCAGGGTGTATCCTGCCTTGATGCCCGATGACGCCTGAGATCAGGCTCCCCGTGACCCGAGGTAGTTCGGATAAGCGGTAGAAGATGAATGAATGAATGAATGAATGAACCAATGAAACTGGCCTGGACAAAAATGATGGCACCCCTAGAAATTATTGAAAATAATTTGACCATAGGGACATGATATACTGCAGTGTGTCATGTAATTAGCATCACAGGGGTCTTCAAACTTGTAGTCACTTTGCCACTTTGTCACTTTGCCACCACACTGAACATGGACAACAGAAAGCTAAGGAGAGTGTTGTCTCAGGAGATTATTCGGAAAATTGTAAACAAGCATGTTAAAGGTTAAGGCTATAAGACATCTTCAAGCAGCTTAATGTTCCGGTGACTAAAGCTGCACATATTATTCAGAAGTTTTAGGTCTGTAGCCAACCTCCCTGGACATGGTCACAAGAGAAACATTGATGACAAAGTAAAGAGATGGATAATACAAAAGGTAACCAAAGAGCCCAGAACAACTTCCAAAGATATTAGAGGTGAACTGCAAGGTCAAGGTACATTTCCAAGAACAAAATATTGGACTACTCTGTAGAAGTGGCCTTCTATAGAAGTGACCTTCTATGAGACCTGATCTAAATTCTATTGAATGTCTGTGGAAAGAGCTGAAACATTCAGTCTGGAGAAGGCATCCTTCAAACCGGAGACAACTGGATCAGTTTACTCATGAGGAGTGGGCCAAAATGTATGTCAACAGGTGCAGAAGTCTCACTAAGAGTTACAGAAATTGCTTAATTATAGTGATTGCCTCAAAAGGTTGTGCAACAAAATAATAAGAATACCATCATTTTTGTCCAGGCCAATTTCAGTTAGTATGTTTTTTAAATGCCTCTGTTAAACAACATTGCAAATCACTGTATGGTTTTCATTAGTCAATTTTCACAATTTTTTTATTTATTACTACTTTTGTCAGTTTCCAGTTATTTCAGTGAGTATTGTGGGGTTTTCTTTCTTTAATGGAGGGTACCAACAATTTTGTCCACGTGTGAAGGCCTTTTGCTCAGTGTTTAAATAGGTCTAGGAGGGGCCTAAGGAAATGGGCATCTATTTACCCAGGCTCTCAGTCATGGTCTTCAAACTTTCATTTTTGTTTAAATAAAGTCCTTCTGAATCCTTGTTATCCACAGCTGTAACAACAGATGGCAGGCTGAATCCCAGTGTTCGTAGATGCCTAAGTTGTCTGGGCATGTTCAAAATCCTACTTCTTTTATCATGCTCTTTTTATGTCACAACATCTTGCTTAGGATGCATTATTCCATTGACCACCTTACTATAAATACCCACCATATCCCTGTTGAGATTTGTGAGTTTGTAGTATTTGACACATCTGTTATAACACATTCAGAATGCCTTGCTTCAATGATCCATGTTTGCTATTTTTATGTTCTAATGCCTAAATAATTCTCTGAATCATGTTTCAATGTTTATTTTGTGTCTTGCATTGAATTTATTTTTCCCAAATGATGCCTGCATTTGTTAAATGATGTGTTCTCAAAGGCAGTCCATGCTGCTACTAAGTATTGCTTGTCCAGAGTTGTGAAGGCACTCAAAATCATCATATAGTGGTAGTTCACAAATAGTCAACATAGTTTATAAGATATCATCTCTAGGATATTTCATGTCTTTGCGCCATTTGTCATTGTCAGCTGGTGATGATACTTGATGGCAATTCTCTGTATCTGGTTATCTCATTTGGACTTCATCTGAATCACTAGAAATATCCCGTTCATCTAGCTCTGGCATATTGGAGAGTGGTATATTGGATAGCAGGTGCTATATGTTTCTTTCTTCATTGCTGTAACCACAGGGGTACAATCTTTAAATCAGTTTAGATTTGATATTGATAGTGATGTAAAAAATGTAATAAATGAATACAATATAAACTTGAATACAAGTATGGTTCATGCTGTATTTCACAATCACTGCTTGTAATTAAATCAGTTTTTGAACTATTTCTTTTTGTTTATTAACGATAAATGTAAATTTGTGCTTTTATCAGTGGAACTAAATGCTCATAGGTCTATTTAACTATGTCTGATAGGTCTTATAATCAAATGTATTGTGTTATTGAGTTGAACATCTGATTTCTTTGCTAAATAAGAATTAAATCCCTGTCCAATAGTTTTATCTAGGTCATTATCTTCACACCAACTCCAGCAACAAATTCACACTTTTTAATGTAAGTACAGTAATACAGTAGATTCCATATTACCAGATGTAAAGTGCAAAACAAACTAATGTTATCTGTATTCTATCAGCACTTATTTTGCTGACTATTATGTACATTTATTTGTTAGTTTAATACATTAATGTTATTTTGGAAATTCAATGGATTTGGATTAATTCTTTATTCATGTTTCACTCATGCATACATAAAAAAAGAATGAGTGCATGCTTCAATGGTGCATCTTGTCAGGTTTAAACCATAATTAAATAGAAGCTTATATGGGATGAATAGTACAAATTTAGTTGACACAGCTGAATTGTTGGTTCTTTTTATTTTTAAAAGCATTCATATAAAATGATTAAGACTGAATTTTGCCATACTTATGTTTGACAGGGGGGCGATGTAGCAAAAAACAAACAAACAAACAAAAAAAACTGGGTTGTAAGATAGTACTTCTTAACTTCTACTTGAAGTTAGAAAACTATAATTTATTCTCTGTGCTAGTAGGGTACTTGGAGTAGTTACACACAATTTTGAGCCAAAAAGAGTTTAAATGTTTTACTGTGTCAGCAGATATTTTAGGTTTTTCTGTCACTCCATCCACATCATTATGGCACATTAATTTATGAACATGTAAACAGCAACAGTGCACAGCCACAAAAAATGTATTGTGACCATCCAGAATAACATGTACTGCATGCTTGTGTTAGCATGAAAATAGAACCCTTTACATTGTTTTATGCTTTTTTTCATTCCCTTTTATCAATTGTCCACTGTAGAAAACACAATATATTTATAAACCTAAGATGAGACTGCTAATCTTCTGTTCTGTCCTTTTCACTCAAAAGCCACTTATCTGCATTTGCAAAATAAGGTACATGAAATGAAAAAAGCAAACACATTATAGGGATGCACCAGAATATTCAGCTATTGTACAGCTATCTTTTGTACTGTTCCAGTGATTGTGGAACATGGCTTTGTCACTTTGGAAAAGTGCACTGATGTTTAAAAGCATGATCAAAAAAAAGAAAGAAAAGCACAGAAATATTTTGTATATGCAGACTTGTATATTTCTTAAAGTGTACTAGTGTAAAGCACAGCTCTGTAAAGCACCATAAACCTTTACATAGTCAGTGCTAAGTAATTTCACTTGATTTGGTTGTACTCTAGTAATTAATTAAATACTCCAGATTTAAGTAATTTCAAATGATTCCCATGAGCTAGATGTAGAATACTTTAAGGTCTTTTGCATATACTGTGATCCTGACTACAATATTTTTTGGCAGGAATATAGTAATTATTATGTGCTTATTCTGTGAATATTTGTATTTCCACTATGTGCAATCGCTGAAAAATAAAAAGGCAAATTAAAGGTATGCAACACATGCAAAGACATGTTGACCAGAAGGTATATGTACATGTATGTATGTATGTATGTATGTATGTATGTATGTATTGAATTAAATTGGGGCTTGGAAGCCTTTATTATCACAACATGTACATTACAGCACAGTGGAATTCTTTCTTCACATATCCCAACTGTGGAGGTTGGGGTCAGAGTACAGGGGCAGCTATGATACAGGGAGGGTTAAGTTTAAATACATATACACATACATACATACATACACTGGCCCTGTTTAAATACATACATACTGTACATACCATACATATGTATGTATGTACAATGGTGTGAAAATATGTTTGCCCCTTCCTGATTTATATATATATATATGAAGATTTTTATTAATAAGGGAAAACAAAATCCAAACCTATGTGGCCCTGTGTGAAAAAGTATCTGCATGTTGTGTTTATTTGTGTTAACTTTGACTAATATTTAAATTTGTTTGATGATCTGAAACATTAAAGTTGACAAATGTGCAAAAAAATACAAAATCAGGAAGGGGCAAAAACTTTTTCACACCACTGTATGTATGTATGTATGTGTGTATGTATGTGTGTGTATGTATGTATGTATTTAAATTACATATCCACACAATCAGCCATATCTTTAAAATCACTGAGCTAAAGAGCAGTCAGTCCCCAAAGATGATGTGTTAGAAGCAGGAAAGATGTGCTGGTTTTCTCAGAACTCACAGGAACATGACAAAGAGCTGAAGATTTTGACCATGCCCCCAGATCTCAGTCTGATTGAGCATCAGGGAAGCATGTGGTACAAAATAGCATGGAGAAGAATATCTTGGTGCAAAACATCAAAATTTTGGGTCCATTGCCAGAAAGTACCCCAGACTTAAAGTCGGGCTCACACTGTGCGATTCTGGCAATGATTTGATCATCTGAGACAAATTTTGAAAATCCTAAAAGATTTCTAGCATCCTAGGGTAAAACCTGTAGTCTTCGAGCGCTGGTTTGACAAGGTGACAGATAAGCAGTTAATGGTTGTTGGTATCATTTTTTTTCTCTGAAGAAGTTCTGGAAGTATCAGGAGATTTCAGACACTTACCTGCGGTGTGACATTTCCTACAACCAGCGTCAAACCAAGAACCAGTAGGAGCACCGAACCAGATGTGCACTTAGCACCAGTGTTGTAATGTAACAGAGTACAAATACTTCGTTACTGTACTTAAGTAGAAATTTCACGTATCTGTACTTTACTTCGCTATTTAAATTTATGTCAACTTTCACTTTTACTCCACTACATTTCCTAGATAAAATGTATACTTTTACTCCGCTATATTTCCACTAAGCGTCTTCGTTACTCATTACTACAAAATAAAATCAGAAGAAATGTGTGCGACTACAATAAGGGAGGTTCGGTGAATCACTGCTCCTGGATTGCATTACGCACGTCCGCACGCTCTAAGGAGAAGTCAGAGCTGGAGGCACAGTGCACGCGCAGTCAGAGCTGGAGGCATTTATCTATAACGTTAATCAGCTGAAAGCTGCAAATACGGCAACCAAAAGCAGTGAAATTTCACTATTCTTATTACCAGAGTTGATAGCACAAACAAAATATTAATGCAAACAATCCGTTCAATAATAAATAAAAATAACATTTATTGATTTGGTCTTTGTCTTGTGAATATTTTTTTTTATTAATGACTGCATTCATTGGACACACTTTGTAGAGAATTCACAAAAACATGAACTGATTTGATTCAAGACTGGCATCATTACATCATGCATAAAATTTTGGTGTCCACTTTTGCCATTTTAAATAATACCATAACTTTTGGCTTACTATGTAGTCATATAATATATAATATAAAACTCTTCTTGTTTTAAATTCTCACTGAGGGCTAAAACCCTCTAAAGATGAAACCCTAGAACCACCCCTGCTCTTATGCCTACCAAAAAATCACTGAAATTTTACTTTTTACTTTTACTTCAAATACTTAAGTACATTAAATATCAGAAAATGACTGTTTTATTTATACTGTTAAAAAATTATTTATTAAAAGTACAGTATATATCGGATACTTTAAGACTTTTACTTGAGTAATATTCTAAAAGGTAACTTTCACTTCTACCAAAGTCTTTTTCTAGTACGATACTTGTACTCAAGTATTGCTTTCTAATACTTTATACAACACTGCTTAGCACAACTTCAAACCTCCTTTGATTGTTGTACAGTCTGACATGATGACAACTGAGATCCTACAGTGTGACAAGGGGATCATGTTTGTGTCTTACAATGTGTGACAGCATGAAAGGACACTCAAGCAATTTGGTGTCAGAGAGGTAATCCAAAAATTTAGTCAGCATGCCTGCCATGTATGTAAGCTGCCAGTGACATATGAGTAATGGGAAGGCTTCAATTTCTGGAAATAAGGGGATTTCAGAAAGCTGGAAATTAGATCATAGAAGAGGCATATGAGACAATTCTGGGAATTAAAGGGAATTCTGAGAAGCCGTGCAAATTAATAGGATGGGCTTCAAGCACAACAATGAGAAATAATGGGAAATTTCCTGAAAGTATGTAAATTAAAAGTGGAGGCACTTAGTGGTGCTGAGGTATAAATAGAGAGGATTTTTCATGGATCTCATCCAGATCTGCAGTCTCATTTTTGCTTTGTTTATAATTTGCTTTAGTTAGTTTAGTAAAGTGCTTAACAGTATAGTGGAAGTTTGGACAAAGACAAAAGACCGTATGTATGAGTATGGCCATGTACCATCTTTTTACTTCTATAGAGCACATAATACTGTTTGTGCCGATAATGTTGTGCTTAAATGTTCTTTTAATCTGTGTAAAAAAAATTTCAGTTCATATATTGTATGTCTACTCTCAAGGCTCGCTTTTCCCATCGTCTAAATCGTCTAGCTGTTCACATAAGAGCACTGGTGGAGCATCATGCTTCTACACTCACTGCCTCTCCTCCTCCTCCATTCTACCACATCCTGCCCCATCATTTCACTCTGGCTATTATACACACATTCAGCTGAACAGCTCCAGCCCACCCATCTATTTCTTTAATACATTGTATTTTTCACCAAATTCTGTGTTGTGAGTTTATTTCAATTTATTAAATTTATTTTTAATTCCTACAAACTCCCTTTCTGACTGATGAGAGATTTCAATCCAAAGAAAACACAAACACAAAAACAGCACCTCCATGTTCTTGCTGAACTGGTATAATTTAGATATAACACTTAAAGAAATTCATAAAAAACTGACAAGATTTTAAACTGTTAACGGATAGTAAATTGATAAGTTCATGTTTCATACAGGTGATCGTCTAAACAAATGGTATACAGTGCAAGAAACTTTCATTCATTTAACTTTCTCCATCCTCTATTCAAAGCTTTCCTTTGTGGACCTGTGTATGTAAACACCCCTCCTCGAACCGCCACCTTATTGTGGTGGAGGGGTTTGTGTGCCTGAATGATCCTAGGAGCTATGTTGTCTGGGGCTTTCTGCCCCTGGTAGGGTCTCCCAAGGCAAACAGGTCCTGGGTGACAGGCCAGACAAAGAGCGGTTCAAATACCCCTCATGAGTAATTCAATAGCAAGGTCCGTGACGTCGCCCAGTATGGCACAACCGGGGCCCCACTCTGGAGCCAGGCCCAGGGTTGGGGCTCGCATGCGAGCACCTGGTGGCTGAGTCTTAACTCCACGGGGCCCGGCCGGGCTCAGCCCGAAGGAGCGACGTGGGGCCGATCTCCTGTGGGCCCACCACCTGCAGGAGGAACCGTAAGGGGCTGGTGCAATGTGGATTGGGTGGCAGTCGAAGGTGGGGGCCTCGGCGACCCAATCCCCGGACACGGAATCTGCCTCTAGGGACATGGAATGTCACCTCGCTGGGGGGAAAGGAGCCTGAGCTGGTGCGGGAGGTTGAGAGATACCGACTAGAGATAGTTGGGCTTGCCTCCACGCACAGCTTGGGCTCTGGAACCCAACTCCTTGAGAGAGGCTGGACTCTCTACTACTCTGGAGTTGCCCGCGGTGAGAGGCGGCGGGCTGGTGTGGGCTTGCTCATAGTCCCCCAGCTCATCAACCATGTGTTGGAGTTCACCCTGGTGAACGAGAGGGTCGTTTCCCTGCGCCTTCGGGTCGGGGATAGGTCTCTCACTGTTATTTGTGCTTACGGGCCAAATGGCAGTGTAGAGTACCCGACCTTCTTGGCATCTCTGGAAGGGGTGCTGGAAAGTGCTCCGACCGGGGACTCCATCGTTCTACTGGGGGACTTCAACGCTCACGTGGGCAGCGACAGTGACACCTGGAGGGGTGTGATTGGGAGGAACGGCCCCCCCGACCTGAACCCGAGTGGTGTTCTGTTATTGGACTTCTGTGCTAGTCACAGTTTGTCCATAACGAACACCATGTTCAAGCATAAGGGTGTCCATCAGTACACATGGCACCAGGACACCCTAGGTCGGAGGTCGATGATCGACTTTGTGGTTGTTTCATCTGACCTCCGGCCGTATGTCTTGGACACTCGGGTAAAGAGAGGGGCGGAGCTGTCAACTGATCACCACCTGGTGGTGAGTTGGATCCGATGGCGGGGGAGGAAGTTGGACAGACTTGGCAGACCCAAACATACTGTGAGGGTCTGCTGGGAACGTTTGACAGAGTCTCCAGTCAGAGAGATCTTCAACTCCCACCTCCGGCAGAGCTTCAACCAGATCCCGAGGGAGGTTGGAGACATTGAGTCCGAGTGGACCATGTTCTCCACCTCCATTGTCGACGCGGCCGCTCGGAGCTGTGGCCGTAAGGTCTCTGGTGCCTGTCGTGGTGGCAATCCCCGAACCCGGTGGTGGACCCCGGAAGTAAGGGATGCCGTCAAGCTGAAGAAGGAGTCCTATCGAGCCTGGTTGGCTCGGGGGACTCCGGAGGCAGCTGATAGGTACCAGAGGGCCAAGCGAGCTTCAGCCCGGGTGGTTGCGGAGGCAAAAACTCGGGTCTTGGAGGAGTTCGGTGAGGCCATGGAGAAGGACTATCGGTTGGCCTCAAAGAAATTCTGGCAAACCGTCCGGTGCCTCAGGAGGGGAAGCAGTGCCCTGCGCACACTGTTTACAGTGGGAGTGAGAATCTGCTGACTTCGACTGGGGACATCCTCGGACGGTGGAAGAAGTACTTCGAGGTTTCCTCAACCCCACCGACATGTCTTCCATTGAGGAAGCAGAGACCGAGGGCTCAGTTGTGGACTCGTCTATCTCCCAAGCTGAGGTCACTGAGGTAGTTGAGAAGCTTCTCAGTGGCAAGGCACCGGGGGTGGATGAGATCCGCTCTGAGTACCTCAAGTCTCTGGATGTTGTGGGGCTGTCTTGGTTGACACGCCTCTGCAACGTCGCGTGGAGGCTGGGGACAGTGCCTCTGGACTGGCAGACTGGGGTGGTGGTCCCTCTGTTTAAGAAGGGGGACCGGAGGGTGTGTTCCAACTACAGGGGGATCACACTTCTCAGCCTCCCCGGAAAAGTCTATGCCAGGGTACTGGAGAGGAGAATTCGGCCGATAGTCGAACCTCGGATTCAGGAGGAACAATGCAGGTTTCGTCCCAGCTGTGGAACACTGGACCATCTCTATACCTTCGCCAGGTTGCTGGAGGGTTCATGGGAGTTTGCCCAACCAGTCCACATGTGCTTTGTGGATCTGGAGAAGGCATTCGACTGTGTCCCTCGTGGTGACCTGTGGGGGGTGCTCTGGGAGTATGGGGTCCGGGGACCTCTGCTAAGGGCTGTCCGTCCCTATATGACCGGAGCAGGAGTTTGGATCGCATTGCCGGCAGTAAGTCAGACTTGTTCCCGGTGCATGTTGGACTCCGGCAGGGCTGCCCTTTGTCACCGGTCCTGTTCACTATCTATATGGACAGGATTTCTAGGCGCAGTCGGGGGCCGGAGGGAGTCCGGTTTGGGGACCACAGGATTTCGTCTCTGCTTTTTGCAGATGATGTTGTCCTGTTGGCTTCCTCAAATCAGGACCTTCAGCATGCACTGGGACGGTTTGCAGCCGAGTGTGAAGCGGCGGGGATGAGAATCAGCACCTCCAAGTCCGAGGCCATGGTTCTCAACCGGAAAAGGGTGGCTTGCCCTCTTCAGGTTGGTGGAGAGCTCCTGCCTCAAGTGGAGGAGTTTAAGTATCTTGGGGTCTTGTTCACGAGTGAGGGAAGGATGGAGCGGGAGATCGACAGGCGGATCGGTGTATCTTCTGCAGTGATGCGGTCGATATACCGGTCTGTTGTGGTGAAGAAATTTATTTACCAGTCGATCTACGTTCCTACCCTCACCTATGGTCATGAGCTTTGGGTCATGACCGAAAGGACAAGATCCCGGATACAGGTGGCCAAAATGAGTTTCCGCCGCAGGGTGGCTGGGTGCTCCCTTAGAGCTCGGTCACTCGGGAGGAGCTCAGAGTAGAGCCGCTGCTCCTCCACATCGAGAGGAGTCAGCTAAGGTGGCTCGGGCATCTGTTCCGGATGCCTCCTGGACGCCTCCCTGGGGAGGTGTTCCGGGCATGTCCAACCGGGAGGAGGCCCCGGAGAAGACCTAGGACATGCTGGAGGGACTATGTCTCTCGGCTGGCCTGGGAACGCCTTGGTATTCCCCCGGAAGAGCTGGAGGAAGTGTATGGGGAGAGGGAAGTCTGAGCGTCCCTGCTTAGACTTCTGCCACCGTGACCCGGCCCCGGATAAGCGGTAGAAAATGGATGGATGGATGGATGGATGTATGTAAACACGTTAGGTTAGTTTATTAATATAGCGTTCAGCGTCAGTTCACTTAGGCCACATAGTCAAGCTCGGCTATCAGCTGATGTCAAATTTTCTAACCCCGCCCATCAGTTGATCTGATTCCTAAGCCCGCTATTGGTCCCTTTCAAACAGGGTGCCCTATTTAAATGCATTTTTCAGTCTGTCTGCTTGGCTGTTTCCTCTGCATTGCTGCAACTGCGATGTAAACTCGGCAGCTATTTGGAGTTTAAACCGCAAGCTATCTTCTTTTGTGGGGCTGCTTCCTCTGCTTTGCTGCTGCTGCGATTTAAACTCGGCTGCTATTTGGAGTTTAAACCGCAAGCTATCTTCTTTTGTGTTCACGATATGGAACTATAAGAGGTCGTGATTACTATTAGTATACTTGAGCTGAAAGGGAAGTTTGAAGACGCTTTGAACTTACGGTAAATCGATACGGCTCGCATGTTTGTGTATAATTTTGCGTTTGTTGAAGCGACCTTAGGGCTGGCGTGTTGTACAGTCTGTTATGCTATGCTACATTAGGCTATGCATGTTATGCTATGCTAGGTTATATTATTGTATGTTACGCTTTGTTATAAGGTAAGGTTATGCTATGTTTTGCTATGCACGTCACGATGGGTCATGCCATGCTTGCTTTGCTAGGCTAGATTACTTCATGCTAGGAAAATGCTATGCCTTGATATGCCTTGCTATGCCAGCTCATTATGTTATGGGGCTGTTTCCTCTGCATTGCTGTTGCTGTGATTTAAACTCGGCGGCTATTAGAGTTTAAACCGCAGCTATCTCCTTTTGTGTTTGGGATATGGAACTATAAGAGGTCGTGACTACTATTAGTATACTCGAGCTGACTGTTGCTGGGCTAACTGTTGTACAGTCTGTTATGCTACGCTATGTTAGGCTATGCTTCGCTATGCTGTGCTATGTATTTTATGAGAGGCTAGATTATATTATGTTACGCTATGTTATAAGATAAGGTTATGCTATGCTTCTGCATTGCTCGTCACAATGGGTCATGCCATGCTTGCTATACTAGGCTAGATTACCTCATGCTAGGTAATGCTATGCCTTGATATGCCTTGCTATGCCAGCTCGTTATGTTATGCTAGGTTATTCTATGTTATGTTATGCTAGGTAGGCTACACCTTGCTAGGCTATGTTGCGTTATGCTAGGTTAGACTTGCCTTTCTAGGCTATGTTGTTACATTATGCTATGCCTTGCTAGGCCAGGTTAGGTTACGTTGCGCTATTTTATGCCTCGCTAGGCTGTTATGATGCGTTATGCCATGCCTTGCTAGGCGTTAGGTTACGTTATGCTATGCCCTGCTAGGCTATGTTAGGTTACGTTATGCTATGCCTCGCTAGGCTATGTTAGGTTACTTTATGCTATGCCCTACTAGGCTATGTTACGTTATGCTATGCCTCGCCAGGCTATGTTACATTATGTTATGCTATGCCCTGCTAAGCTATGTTAGGTTACGTTATGCTATGCCCTGCTAAGCTATGCTAGGTTAAGTTATGCTATGCCCTGCTAAGCTATGTTAGGTTACGTTATGCTATGCCTTGCTAGGCTATGTTGGGTTACGTTATGCTATGCCCTGCTAGGCTATGTTACGTTACGTTATGCTTGCCTTGCTAGGCCATGTTGTTACATTATGCTATGTTAGGCCTCGTTGGCTGTTATGATACATTATGCTAGGACTCGCTAGGCTGTTATGATGCGTTATGCTATGCCTCGTTAGGCTGTGTTATGATGCATTGTGCTGTGCCTTGCTGGGCTATGTTGTGTTGCATTCAGTATGCTGTGCCTTGCTAGGCCATGTTAGGTTACGTTATGTTGTGCCTCGCTAGGCTGTTGTGATATGTTGTGCTGTGCCTTGCTAGGCTATTTTGTGTTGCGTTATGCTATGCCTTGCTAGGCCATGTTAGGTTGCACTATGTTATGCCTCACTAGGCTGCTATGATGCTTTATGCTATGCCTCCCTAGGCTGTGTTATTGTGTGCTGTGCTGTGCCTTGCTGGGCTATGTTGCATTGCGTTGGGCTGTGCCTTGCTAGGCCGTGTTAGGTAACGTTACGCTATGTTGTGCTTCGCTAGGCTGTTGTGATATGTTATGCTGTGCCTCGCTAAGCTGTTATGATGCATTATGCTATGCCTCGTTAGGCTGTGTTATGATATGTCGTGCTCTGCCTTGCTAGGCTATGTTGTGTTGCGTTACGTTATACTATCACTTGCTAGGCCATGTTAGGTTATGTTGCACTATGTTGTACCTCGCTAGGCTGTTGTGATGCATCGTGCTGTGCCTCGCTATTCTGTTATGATACGTTAGGCCATGCCTGCTAGGCGTTATGTTGTGCTGTGCCTCGCTAGGCTGTTGTGATACGTTAGGCCGTGCCTTGCTAGGCGTTTTTGTTACGTTATGCTGTGCCTCACTTGGCTGTTATGATACGTTGGGCCGTGCCTTGCTGGGCGTTATGTTGCATTGTGCTATGCCTCCCTAGGCTGATATGATGCATTATGCCGTGTCTCGATAGGCATTTGTTACGTTATGCTATCCCTCCCTAGGCTGTAATGGTACGTTATGTCATGCCTTGTTAGGCGTTATGTTACATTATGCTATGCCTCGCTGGGCCGTGTTGTGTTGCGCTGTGTTTATGCCTTGTTGGCTGTTGCGATACGTTGTGCTGTGCCTCGCTGGGCTGTAGTGATACGTTATGTGGTGCCTTGCTAGGTGTTATCTTGCATTGTGCTGTGCCCTGCTGGGCGGTTTTGCGTTACGTTATGCGATGCCTTGCTGGGCTGTGTTGGGTTGCGTTGTGCTATACCTCGCTGGCTGTTGTGATACATTGGGCTGTGCCTCGCAGGGGTGTTGTATGTTATGCCATGCCTTGCCTTGCTGGGCGTTATGTTGCGTTGTGCTAGGACTCTGTAGGCTGTTATGATGCGTTATGCCATGCCTTGCTAGGCGTTATGTTACGTTATGTGATGCCTCGCTAGGCTATGTTCTGTTATGCTATGCCCTGCTAGGCGGTTATGATACATTATGCCATGACTTGCTAGGCGTTATGTTACGTTATGCTGTGCCTCGCTAGGCTGTTGTGATGCATTATGCCATGCCTTGCTAGGCGTTATGATGCGTTATGTTAGGACTTGCTAGGCTGTTATGATACGTTATGCAGGAAATATTTACTGACAAATGGTCTAACTTCTTATCTTGACAATGGTTAAATGCTAGCCAGCAATGAAAATGAAAAGCTTGATTAAATTTATCTCCTCCTTGTAAAGCTCTGCAGCAGTGTCCAGCGAAAAAAAGATAGTGACTTGGTGGATTGATAATCGATAGCTACTGGCTCTGCTTGTATTGTGTTTCTGTTCTTAAAAAAAAACAAAGTAATGTTCCAAAGCTGGGAAAGGTACTGAGAAGCATCCTAACCGCTGCTTCTTCAATTATTTAATAGCTGGACTTATCTGAGGTTTTCGCGGGAGTGTCTTGGTTGCCTACTCATTCGTTTGCCTATAATAATTTGCTTTCTGCTGTTAAAGAACCTGAAATTGTTGATTCTTTGTTGGAAAAGGAAGTTAAGAATAGATTTCTTGTTGGGCCTTTTGGAAGTCTCCTTTCTCGGGTTGCTGGATGGATCCTAGAGGGATGGCTACTTGGGGGATATTCAGGGAGGAGGCACTTGGTTTCTCGTGTTCTGTTTGTGATTGAGCTAGCTCTGCTGCTAGCTCTCCTCTGCTGCTGCTAGCTCTCCTCTGCTGCCGTCCCCAAAGGTAGCTGAACCAGGAGTGGAACGTTAAAAAAGTTCTGGTTGCTCCTTGGAAAAGTGGAATGGCATTTCTTTTTTTTTTCTCTCATCATGATGTTCTGGAGTCTTCTGCAGCCTTGAATCGTATACAGATTCAGCACCTTTTGTTGGTTTTGGGGGGGTTTTAATGGTCACTGGTTGCTAGTAAATGGCAAAGGAACTGCTTTCTGTGCCTGATAATAACATTATCTGCTCTGTTGGTATTTACTAATAAGATTGGCTAGTGAAATGCTCGCTTTAATCCTCTGCTGGCTCTTCAGTTAGCAGGAAGAGCCAGGGAGGATTGCCTGGTATGGTCTGTTGGGGGCGGAAGGGTGGATTTTGTCTTGCTGCTTTCCCAGTTAAATGGGAGATTGTCCCCAGAAGCTGCTGCTGTTCCCTGACTAGCTTTCATGGAGCTCATGAAAAAGAAGGGGAATTCAGAACAGAGCCATACCGCCAAATGTAAATTTTATAAGCTTGCAAATAAAAAATTCAAATGTCAAAGAATTCTCTTTATTTTGACTCAAGTGGTCCTGACTGAAATATATATAGTGTATAGAATAGTGTAATAGACACTTTAAAGGAAAGTGTCTTGTGTTGTATGCTGAACTATACTCTTAACACTAGAATTACTAAGGCTGCGCAAATTTGCGTAAAATCCCTGGACCTCACACCTCCTAGGACCCCTACAGCTCCATTGTTCTCCTGCTTTTGTTGTGCAAACACCCCCATTACCTCTGAGGGCTGGCACATTTGCATTTGTTCACTCAGAGTAGCTCAGATCCAAGGCAGGCCAAACCTCTGTGTCTGACATGGAAACCTTCAGAAAGGCCTGCCGTATCTATACAAAATAGTCTGTTTTATTTATAAAAAACTGTGTGCTAAGGTTTGTCATTGCCATAGTACATATGATATTTATATAACCCTTGTGCAGACCTGGGGTCTATTTGACTCATCTGGAAAGTTTAATGTGTCATAACTTGGGTTTCCTTCCACATATTTGCCTGAAATTAACCAGAATTGTTCCAAATCCTGAACTTAGTAAGTAAAATTAATTTTGTCTATTTTCGCTGAACTATGTGTTCGTAAAATAAATACATTTCTCCTCAAGTCCTCCCGGGTCAATTTGACCCGGCCACATTTAGTGGGGCAATAGGTCACACTTTTGCCCTTTTCAGCGCAATGAACATACATACAGACACAAAAATGCACACATAAAATATCCACTAACACACGCACCCAAATCACACACCACACACACACACATGCGCACACACACACATACATACATACACACACACATTCACAATATATGGAAACACAAGTCTGGTTTATTTTAAAGTGTTTCAAACTTTACAGCGTTTGCAGACCCAGTGTCCATCGTCCCTGCATTTGGCAGAGGTGAATTTCTGACATGTTGCACAGGTAAACCTGCTGCGATTCCTGTTGCAGCTCTCTTGCACCTGGCACTGCGTTGTCTGTGCAGTCCCTGGCACAGCAGCTGCAGCAGCTGCAGCAGCCTGCCTTTGTGCCAATATTTCCTGCTGCATGAATCGGCAACAAAGTTCCTTAGCTAGAAGACTCAGAAATAATCTTCTTTTGCCTGTCCACCCTGTACATGCCTTGTACAAAATGTAGGCATTCACCACCTCCAGGTCAAGCATATATATGTGGTTATAGTCTGTTATCGTGTTGAGTTTCCTCTTTCTGCCGTCACCGATCGTCACGTCTTGGTGCATGGAACTTAGAACACACACAGCAACGTGTGACTGACCTTAGTCAGACTTTCATCACACCTTTATCACACTTTTAACAGACTTTTGTCATGAGCCCCCCTCTCTACAGGCAATCAAGGACGTGTGAATATTCTAATGTAGCCACCCCCATTTTTAGCTGTTGTAATGCAATTCCAGGGCACAAACAGAAGATGGGGCTTTGCTCACAAATACTTTCTGACCCTGACTTTACAGGTCAGAGACAACATTTTTTTAAGAGTATAGAAGCAGTTTTCTCTTTCACCTTTTACCTGTCCAGCAGGAAGATGGTACTATATCTATATATACCTTCTCTCTATCTATATCTATATCTACAGTATATCTATCTATATATATATATATATATATATATATATATATTATATATATTAAAACATGCATCACCAAGCATAACAACACTGCACTATTAGAGACATCAGTTTTAATAGGAATCCTCAGATTTTTTTTTGATTTTTCATTTCATTTTTACTTACCAAAATGAAAACTAAGACTAATATACTGTATGCCAAGAGCGTGATTTGAACCGAGGACAAGATATTTTCAAGACATGCATCTAGGACCTGTTTAGACTTTAACCCTCTTATTACAGTATGTTTCAGGTCAAATTGACCTCAAATTGCTAAGGTTTGTCATTGCCATAGTACATATGATATTTATATAACCCTTGTGCAGACATGGGGTCTATTTGACTCATCTGGAAAGTTTAATGTGTCATAACTTGGGTATCCTTCCACATATTTGCCTGAAATTTACCAGGATTGCTTCAAATTATGAACTTTGCAAGTAAAATTAATACTTTCCTCCTCAAGTCCTCCCGAGTCAATTTGACCCGGCCACATTTAGTGGGGCAATAGGTCACACTTTTGCCGTTTTCAGTGCAATGAAGATACATACAGACACAAAAATGCACACATAAAATGTCCACTAACACACGCACCCAAAACACATTACCCCCCCCCCCCCCCCCCACACACACACACACACACACACACACACAAATTGGGCATTGCATTTCATTAGGCCTCCAGGAAAAAAAAGCCACACATTTGTAAATATTTCACACTTTTGATATGCCTTTGCCTAGCAGAGGGCAAAATATGATCTAACGAAATGATGCTACACACACACACACACTGTCACTGTTGCACAGACTGCTGGAGCTTTTGAAGCATGAGGGGACTTCACACAGCTCCAGTGAGGTGTTGAATATCCTTGTAACAATGGGGGCCGGTTGATCAGTACAGGTTTTCAGACAGGCTCGTGAAACGCTGCCTGGGCCTGGTGCCTTTCTTCTTTTGTTCTTCTTGAAGACCTGACACACCTCATCTTCACTGAACTGAATTTTAGGTGTGTTGGCATCGGGGTTTACAGGAAGTGAGAATTGGGCTTTTTCAAACCTGCAGTAGAACTCATTCAGGTTGTTGATTCACCACAGTGCTGGGGGATGGTGTCGTGTAGTTGGTGATGGCTTTCAGACCTTTCCACACTGAAGCTGAGTCGTTAGCGGAAAATTGAGCCTGTAGCTTTACAGAATAATTTCTCTTTGCCACTCTGATCTCCTTTTCCAGTGTGTATTTGGCCTGTTTGTACAAGACTCTATCCCCATGAGCACTTTGCACAAAAATGCTGAAAACAACACATGTGAGAACCAGAAACTGAGGTTTGTTGGATGGAGATGTTTCCTACTGTAAGTGCAATGTGTCAAAGCGGTACAAGAGGTGTGATTCCCCCCGTTGAGATTTTCACAGTTCTTCAGCTCGATTCTCCTCCTGCTTTTGTTGTGCAAACACACCCATCACCTGTGAGGCCAGGCACATTTTGCATTTGTTCACTCAGAGTAGCTCAGATCCAAGGCAGGCCAAACTTCTGTGTGTGACATGGAAACCTTCAGAAATGCCCAAATAAATAAATGCCTAAATAAATGCAAAATAGTCTGTTTTGTTTATAAAAAATTGTGTGAAAACAGAATGAAAAGTTGCTAATACAATGACCTGGGGTCTATCTGACTCATCTGGAAAGTTTAATGTGTCATAACCTGGGTTTCCTTCCACATATTTGCCTGAAATTTACCAGGACTGTTCCAAATTATGAATTTTGTCTATTTTCGTTGAACTATGTGTTCATAAAATAAATACTTTCCTCCCGAGTCATTTTGACTCGGCCACATTTAGTGGGGCAATAGGTTACACTTTTGCCCTTTTCAGTGCAATGAACATACATACAGACACAAAAATGCACACATAAAATGTACACTAACACACGTACCCAAAACACACACACACACACACACACACACACACACACACTGGGCATTGCATTTCATTAGGCCTCCAGAAAAAAAAGCTACACATTTGTAAATATTTCACACTTTTGATATTCCTTTGCCTAGCAGAGGCAAAGTATGATCTAATGAAATGATGCTACACACACACGCACAACGTTGTGTTTTCATATTCAAATCATATTTGTTTTCTCTCTCTTATTTTTGAATTTAGTTGCTTCAGTCAGCTTTGATCTGGGGATGTTTGACATACACCAGCCAGTGGTTATCCAAAATAATATTTAATAATTTCTGCTTATTTTACTCAAAAACATGGCATAATTTCATGAGGTTTATTGTTTATAAATTAAATATAATAAAAAGCATAAGAGGTGTAAAGGAAGTTTTATTCACAATAAATTATGCCATGTTTTCTCTGTGTGTGTGTGTGTAGCCCGTTTTTTGGTGATCAGATGGCATCTGGTAGGCAAAATAGACATAACAACTGTAAGCTGATCACACAGAATGGTGATCATTGTAGAGTTTTTGATTTATAAGCATTCAAGTCAATTTGACCTGGAAAAAAACAGGTTTTATTATTTACTGACATTAAAAATGGTCAAAATGGTTTTAATTTAATTTAGAGACGTTTCATTGGTTAATGCCAGCAGCTTGTTACACTGATCAATGCGTCATTGCAACAGATGCGCATAGGGGGCGTGAATAAGGCAGCTACTCATTAACTACGTCAGAGCGGGGGAACAAGATCATTGTAGCACTCCTGGTGGATGTCTGGCAGAAATACCCAGTGATCATGCAGTGATCATGCAGTAGTCAAACAGCAATTCTGAGCTGCTGCATCTGTAACACGCCATGAAGCTTGAGTAGCTTGTGTGCTTGTGGATGAGTCTGAGGGAGTCTGAGTAGACTTGGTAACCACTGTAGCAGTCTGTGTTGAGACATCGACCCCCTTAACAGCAGATCTGTCACTGGGTCGACCACGACTCTCCATATCCTGGATATAATGAGTGATGACCTCAGTGAGAAGATCAGCAGTTGGTGATGGTGTAGAAAGGTTGGTTTCATCCAAAAGTTGGGCGACCCATGCAGAGATTGAAGCTAGAACACATCACAAGTCCATAAAGCCTCAGTAAGCACATACAGCCTCTGGCCACTGAGTTAATAAGTAAACTAATGGCTAATGCACACCATATCCAAGGATACAGAACAAAAGTACAAGAAACCCATACGTAACCATGAAGAAAGTGGTTTGTGTTGACAAAGACCTCATAAAGGAGAATAAAGTCTAAAAGCACATAAAACCAACTTAAAAGCTGTATGACCTGATGATGTAGGAGGTGAGCTAAGAGACATAGCAATGGGGCCCCTCGGTTAGAAGATAATGGGAATTTAGATGGCCTAAATGCCTAGCCTAATGCATAGGTAAACATTGACCATCTGGAGATAATGGTATTTTTCCGTAAGCGAGCAAAACTGCGTACGTGAGCTGTATTATGATTGGATAACGAGGAAAAAGCGGGCATGTCAGAACTGTATATAAGCTTGCTGTGATCAGCAGTGCTTCGGTGCAAGTATCGTCTACTGGACAAACTTGTATCCCTGGTACCAGCTGGTTGATTGCTGTCTATACGACTGTCAATAAAACTACCTCAACTGAATCCAGTCTTCGTGAGTTTGGCTGATCATTTCTTCTTTGAATTTTAACTTAGAATTATTGTTTAAACTTATAGTCAGATTGCAGGAGCTAGCCTGGGGCAATGTAGGTTGGAGGTGATTTTCTCCTACATTGTTTCGGTGAGCCAGCCAGGAGAGTCCACGGGGACCCCGAACCCCGGATGTGGGGAGGCATAGCGCCGCCGTCCAGACCAGACAACTTTGGCCATCATAGGAAAAGGTAAGCAATATGCCTGTTAGATCAAAGTTTCTGCTATAGCCTTGTGTGGTCTGTACGGCCGGAGCGGCCCCATTTTTGGGATGGATCAGTTCCTTGACTCTCCTAAAAGAACCTAGTAAGAAGCTTTGATTTCATAAACCCAAAAAGATTTATTAAAGTTGATTGACTTATAGAGAATCCAAAGGATTTTAACAAGAAAATTTTTGATTAATTATAAAGACCCAAAAGACTTTACTAAAATTTGTGATTGATTCATAAAACCAAAAAATTACTGCGCGTTTTCATGAGGCTATAAAGACTGGATTTGGAAGAGACTGTGTGACGTTTGCAAACATTGATTGGTGGAAAAGTATATATGTGAGATCGAGAGTGATAAGTGTATGTGCACATTGAGATTATTGTTTCACCTGTGGCTACCGCTGTCTTTGAGTAAAGACAGGTCTGAACGGACAGGTTGTGTGAGTTAGTTAAGGTTTCCCGAGATACCGCTGGGGTACGTTGCAGCACAAAGGTGAATAGAGGAGAAAAATAGATTCATTATCTTTATATAGAGAAGGAAAAAGCAAAGGTGAGCAGAAAGGAGTGTGTGAAAAGGCTCATTGCGGACTGTCAAGCAAGACAGTAATCTGAGGGTTTACTTCTCTGTATAAACAGCTGCCCCAGGGCTGCATGGTCAGAAGCATCTGAAATACCGCTGTGAAAGGCACAGGATGGTGTGGTCAGATCAGAGTGAAGATATTGTGTTGAAAAAGCTCGAGAGAGAAGTGGAATTGCATTGCTGTGTATGATTTTATGTGTAAAAAGAGCTGGAGTTGATTTGCATTGCTGTATGTGACAAAAGCAGATCTGCATTACTGTGTGTATGTTTATGTGATAAGGGTGGATTTGCATGGCCATGTGTGAGTATTGTGTGTGATTTTCTATGACAAAATGCTGATTTCCCTGCTGTGTGTGATTTTCTATGACTAAGCTGATTTCCCTGCATAGTGTTTCCTAATGTGTGTTGGCGTAGGAATATTGTCTTATTTGCTTTTGTAGGGGTTGGTGTATTACCAGTGCCCCCACCTAGCATTGTCAGTTCTGTTGGCTGCCGTAGAAATAGCCCTTGCTTAACATATAGTGGTCCATAGAACTGTATAACACTCATTTAAGTGCTCAAAGTAATCTGAGCAAAGGGACTCCTGAAGGAGCCCCAGTAATAAATTGCAGAAAAAGTGAAAATAATATAAAGATTAAACAAAATACGTGTTGAATAACACTGTAAAATACATTTAATAGGACTTACTTTAATAAGTAAAAGACAGCCCCGAATGACGCTTCACATGTTGGTTCCATGCTGTGTAGGCATTGAAGAAGGTGATAACGTTAGCGTAGCCTCAGAAATCTGTCACACAATAGCTCCTAATCATCCAATTGTGCAGCTGTTGTTAGAAAACCCAACTTATGATTTAACGGAGAACAGACTAGAGGGCGATAAGCTACACCTCATAAGATAGAGATTAATTAGATCCCACAATCAATATAGACTAGTGATAAGATACGTTGAAAGCATCATTGAACCAGAAGAAGAATCCCTAAGGTAATACTCCACAATAAAAACGTAGGGTTGAACCTGGACCCACATTGAACATTAAAGTCCCCTACATATGACTACATGGTGGTACACCTTCCTAGCATTATACCCAAGTTTCTTGAGATTTGAGGAATAATATAGGAGCCAGGTTCCCCCAAGAATATTGACGGTGTCGGCTGACAGACCACTAGTGTTACTACTCCTTACCAATCCAGGTCGTGACTTAATAATCACCCAGTATTACGTCGAAGGCCGACGTGTTAGAAGATTTAAGCTCCAGTATTGTGCAGGTGGCTACATAGTGGTAGTTAATGAGTTTTATGACTGCCTGTATTGTAGAAATAGTGAAACACCGGAAGAAACTAGTATCTAAAGGACGAGCAGAGTAAAGCCCCCGTGAGAGTAATTCTCACTTGGTACTGTTGGCTCCCTCTGGTGGTTGAGGGCCTTGTGTCAGACAAGTTAAATAGTTAATGGCACCACAAGATATACTTATAGAGACGAAAGGCATAAAAACACACTTTTGGGACAAACGAACGTTTAAAGATAAGTGTGGGGTTGAAAGGTGGCAGTCGAAAGAATTAATTGCTGCTAAATTGTGATATCTGACTAAGTGTAATAACTTGTTGAATTTACAGGTTGAGTTTCCTGAGATTGATTGGACACAAACGCTTAAAAAACTCTGGGAACCCACACTCCTAAGCCCAATATCATGGCGACTGGTGGAAGATCCCAGTGCTACTAAGGCCACCATCCCTTTGTTTGATTTCCTAAAGGATCCAGACAGTGAAGAAGAAGAGCCTGCGATAAATTTAAATCAAGCTCGACCTATCCAAAACAACTACTGCTCAGGACTTACAGCAATAGTTACTGTAGAGTTAAGGAGTGTGAATTGGGAGAGAGGATTGGCAGTATCTGCATTGATAGATAAGATAAACACATTATCAGAAGGATACAGGAGGAAAAAACCAGTCAGGCCAGCGATAACTGTCAAGCAGATAAACGTACATTTGGTTTGGTCAAGAAACAACCAAAACTTAGGAGAAAGAAGGGTGTGTCATGGGAAAAGTGATAAAAACAATTCAGCCAACACCGGCAGAAGTGGTGATTGCTAAACACAAAACAGATGAGAAATACATTAAAAAGTGTATGATGAAATGGCGTGACAGGATGCAGGGAGTGTTGCAATGGCCTAAGGAAGGGACATTTAGGCTAAAAAGGTGTGAAGAAGTGAAAGAAATGTTGCGACATTGGAAAGTAGGGAAAGAAGATGATAAGACGAGAGGAAAGAGGATAAAGAGGCTAGAAATACTTAGCTGGTTTGAAGAAGAAGGCAAAGAAATAGAGAGAAGAGAAGAAGCAATACAGAAAGTGATACAGAAAGAAGAAGAGGAAGAAAAGAGACGACAAGAGGGAGACGGGTGCAGCGAGGAAAAACCCCCACCCTATGCGACACATCATGGACTGCAGACACACAGAAAACTGTATCCAAATGTAACACAGATGGTGGTACAGGAAAACGATGGGAACTGGACAAAAATTGAAGGAACAATAACTGGAAGAGTGAAGCTGTTCGGAGAAGAAGACGGAGTGGAATCAGCAAGTCATCTGGACAGTTCAACAGAAGATCAAGATGCACCCATTACAGCTAAAAGAAAGTTGCAGCTGGAGGGACTAAGAGAAGAAAGCAACAATTACCTGAAAGAAATAGGTCTCTCCACCAGCACACCCTTGGCACCAGAGGAAAGCAAGATGGAAGAAGAATGTCAAGCTAACAACCCCAGAAATGGAGAACACTCCACAGAACAAGAACGATGGAGAGAACTACCAGAAGAAGAAGACACCAGAATCAGGACAACACCAGATAACAGTGGCGAAAGAAATACAAGTGGACTTGTTGAAAGAAGAGTGAAGGGAACACTGTACATAGAGCCAGAAGCCACAGCATTGAGAAGAAAAGAAGATCAACAGCTGCAGGAGGAACTGGTAAAGTCACTCAACCGACTGGAACAACAGTTGAAACATACTGAGGAAATTGATGCATATGCTAAAAGGACACTGGAGAGAAGTACTGCAGAAATGGAAGAAAGAATGCGACAAATAGAAGAAGTAATTCAACAAGAAGATGACAACCTAGCCGAACTGGAAAAGAAAGAGAACTGCATCAACTGCAACAAGAGAAGCCGGAGAGTACAAAACAGAGAAAGTCAGGAAGATCGATAAGGGCTCCACAAAGATATGGGACAGAAGAAGACCTACCAGCGACTGTGATGGAAGAACCATAAGTGAGCCAGTGCCCCTTAATAGCCAAAGGAGGAGAGGTGCGTTATGTGCCCTGGTCGTTCATGGATATGACTGGGTTGGCAAACCAACTCCCCGACATGGGAGGGCAAAAATGGATAACAAAGTTTGAAGAAAAAACGACTGGCCACCTGCTGGCAATAGGAGATATCAAGGCCATACTGGCCCAAGTGATAGGGAAAAGTAAGCCGACTGAAATACTGTCAGAAGCAGGACTGAAGAATACGATGGATTCAGAAAGAGACGACGACCTAGCCTTTGGAGCCTACAGAAATCGTGTGTGGGATGCATTACGTGATATGTACCCCACCAAAATGGACCAAGGTAAACTAGAAGCCACAACAATGGGCGAAGAAGAAAATACATTAAAGTTCATCCAGAACTTCCAGACCAAATGGCTAGAAGAGACGGGTACACCCTGGAACATGAATGAGACAAACCAAGGCTTGTTCAAAATGATGCTAAAAAGATGCATGCCAGCAGCAGTGCAAGAAGCACTAGAAAATGTGGTAGGCCTGAATACCCTACCCTGGGAAACATTCCAAGCTCATCTCGTACATCACATAGAACAACACAGGAAAAAGAAGAGAGAAGCTAAAGATGCAACTGAAGCACTAATGACACAACTATACAAAACTCAACTGGGAGAGCTCACCAAAGCCAGAAGAGAAAAAGAAAAAACAGGAAAGGTACAAGCTTCACTGCAAGCCCCAACAATTGAAGCAGCAGTAATGGTACCTGCTACATCAAATGTAACCCAGATGACACCGACCCAAGCACCCCAAGTAACGACACAGACATATGTGCAACAGCCTATGCTGCCTCCAGCACAAATACCCCCAAGTGCGCAACAACAAATGCTATCGCAAGCAGCTATGCCCCCAATACATGTCCACCTCGGCACTCAACAGGGGGCACCACAAAACCACCCTATGAGGGGACCAGGCCAGAGACAAGGATCAGGACGATGACAAAGATGGCCCCAAGGCCCAGGGCCAAGACAGTTTGGGAATCCCCAGGCTGGTGGAAACAACCCACAAGCACAGGCACTTGAATGTTGGGGGTGTGGCGGAAAAGGACACACTAGAAGAAACTGTCAGGTCAATCCATGGGAAAGTCAACCAGGACAGCCGGAACACAGATGTCAGCAAGGGACAACATCAGGTCCCGACCAATGGTCAGGACAAGCAGGACCCTGGACAGGGCCTGCAGCGAATTGGAGTTGAGGATGCCCAGAGAAGCCGGATGGGGAGAACATGCAGTACGTCACCACACTGCATCCAAGGCAGGAACCAACAACTATGGTGTCTATTAACAGCATGAAATCAGTTCCCTTTATGATAGACATGAGTGCCACTTTCTCGTGTATAGGACAGGAAGGCTCCGGACTCCCCTCTCACGCATAAAATACTCCCCCTCTCACGCATAAAACTCGATAAAAACTACTGGCTTCTCAGGGACAACACAGATATTGAAATTCACGGAGCCTCAGACCTTAACAGTTGAAGACACCACGATAGTGGCACCACTCTTATACTCACCCCAATCCCCAGTGAACTTACTGGGAAGAGATTTACTGTGCAGACTAGCAGCAAAAATACACTGCAGCCCAACAGGAGTCTGGGTAACTTTCCCAGATGAAACATTGGCAGGTCAACACTTACTAACAGAAACGAACAAGAAGAGGACACAGGATACAGTGTATTGGCTGGAATACACCACCCCTAACACATCTGGACTAAACCAGACCTACATGAAATGGAAAATGTGGATACAGGCCATGCGGCCAGACTGCAAGGAACCGAAGAGCCCCTTGCATTGTACCCTATACTATGACTATGACAGCGAGAATGAAGAATATGGAAAACTGTGGAATGGATTGATGGAGACGAAACAGTTTGAGATAACGACAACAGATGTGATAATAGGCCCACAAGGAGTGGCCACCATGGTAATCCTAAAGGATGAGCTAGAGGCGTGGCATCTCATTCCAAATGCGGCCCCACATATCTCTCTCATGGTAGCAGAAGGATTTTAATCGAAAGATTTAGGACCAATGATTAGGGATGCAGTGCAGGTCAGGGAAACCGACGCATAATTCCTACATACACATCTCGCCAGACGGGAAGTACACACAAATCTCACAAAAGGCAGTAGATAGCGTGGTAGCTACACACACATGGATGGAGAGGCACATGCCGTTGTCATTGCATACACTAACACTCAGGACAGAGCATGAAGCCAATGAAGACGAATCATTGCTAGAAAGCGTGCCAGATATCTTGTGGACAAAACATCAGACTGATGTAGGATTAGTTAAATCGGCAGGTCAAATCCAAATTCAGCTTAAACCCAATGTTAGGTTACCTTACCAAAGGCAATACCCATTGTCAGTACAGGCAAGAGAGGGAATTAGACCCACAATTCAAGGGTTACTTGAAGCAGGTGTCCTAATTCCAACAAACAGCTCTTGCAACACCCCCATATTTCCTGTCAAGAAGCCCAACTCTGACAAATGGAGACTTGTGCATGACCTACGGGCAGTCAACAGAGTAGTACAAGCGGAGACGCCTGTAGTGCCTGATCCGCACACTCTCCTGTCAAATATCCCAGAAGACTCAAAGTGGTATACAGTAATAGATTTATGTTCAGCCTTTTTTAGTGTGCCCTTACATCCAAATTCAAGACATCTGTTTGCGTTCACATACGAAGGTAAGCAGTATACGTATACAAGGCTCCCACAAGGGTATTGTGAAAGCCCATCGAACTTCAACCGTGTGTTGGCAGAAGACTTGGCCTCGATTGACATTTCTAGCATTTTAATTCAGTTTGTTGACGATTTATTGATATGTAGCCCAACCAGAGAGCAGTGCAGGAAGGACTCACTGGCAGTGCTTAACATGCTTGCAGAAAATGACCATAAAGTCAGCCGAGAGAAATTGCAGTTTTGTAAAGAAAAAGTTGAATACCTTGGTAGGGTCTTACAAGGAACAGATAGGTCTCCCACCCCAGCTTATGTGGAAGCGGTACGCACCGCCCCAAAACCTTAAACAGTGAAACATATGCTTTCTTTTCTAGGCATGGTGGGCTATAGTAGACAATGGATCTGTGACTTTGCGTTGAAAACAGCTCCTCTGCGTGCACTGATACATGCAGCTGATCAGAGAAATGAAAAAGCATCCCTTACTTGGACCACAGAGGCCCACGCAGCATTTGAGCTGCTAAAAGGTGATCTGTGTTCTGCAACAGCTTTGGCTGGACCAGACTATAGCAAACCATTCCACCTATATGTCTCAGAGAAACAAGGCTTTGCAACTGCGGTTTTAACTCAACAACATGGCCAGGGGAAGCAGCCGATTGCCTACTTTAGTACATCACTTGATAACGTTGAAAAGGGAATGCCTCCTTGTTACAGAGGGTTAGCAGCGGCCGCTTTTGCTTATCAAAAGGCATCCACAATTACTATGGGCCACCCAACAACCCTATACGACCCATGCACTACATGCCCTCTTGACTAGCCCAGCATTCGTAATTACCCATGCACGAAAAACGGGGTATGACGTAATTCTGTCAGCACCTGAATTGACAATCCAGAGGTGTCGTACGGTAAATCCAGCAGACAGAATGATGACTCCTTTAGAAGGAGAGCCACATGACTGTCATGCTGTCTCCAGTGCACATTTAAAAGCACGACAAGATCTCGAGAATCAGTCCAATTAGCAGAACTAAAAGCGTTGACAGCAGCATGTATATTTGCCAGTGGACAAACGTGCACAATTTACACTGACTCAGCATATGCCTATGGAGTATGTCACTAATCGGACCAATCTGGGCCCAGCGCAGGTTTCATAGGGCAGATGGCTCACCGGTCACGCATGGTCAGGCCATTTCAGACCTACTACATGCCATCACACTTCCAGCTAAGCTAGCTATTGTGAAGTGTGCTGCACACAAAACGGATGGTACATTCATGTCTAAGGGTAATGCGGCAGCGGATGAAGCCGCTAAAAAGGTGGCATCACAGCGGGTAGATATCCTAGCAGTTACTGTCCCACATGACACTCCTCCACCAGAGACCAACTTAGCATCCTTAGCTGCCTCACAGAATGCAGCATCAGTCCATGAGACTACACGTTGGGAGGAAATGGGAGCACGCAGGCACAGGCAAACTGGCCTGTGGCGAGGGCCACATGGAAGCTTTGTAGCCCCTATATCACTTTTGTCTACCTTAATCAATACTGCGCATGGTTTGGACCATTGCGCAAGGGGGGAGGTAGTGAAAAGGCTTAAAAGAACATGGTGGTCACCATTTTTAGGCCCAACAATCGATCATGTATTAACAAGCTGTGAAATATGCGCCAAACGTAATATCAGGAAAAACTTCACTGCTCCAATAGGGCACATCCCACAGCCAGGCGGTCCATTCCGACATTTAGTGATTGATTTCATTGACATGATTGAAAGGAAAGAAAGGAAAAGATACGTTTTGGTGGTAGTGGACAGGTTCAGTAGATGGGTGGAAGCCCACCCGACAGCACATGCTGTCGCTGAAACGGTAGTGAAATTTCTTTGCAGAGAAGTGATACCCCGATTTGGAATTCCTGATAAGATCAGTTCGGATAATGGTATGCATTTCTTGAACAAAGTTGCCAGCAAAGTGACACAGGCCTTGCGGATAAAACACAGGTTTGGATGTGTATATCATCCGCAGTCGCAGGGGATGGTGGAAAGGGCTAATGGGACGCTAAAAGCAAAATTGTCTAAAATCTGTGCAGAGACCAAATTGACATGGGTACAAGCACTACCATTGGCAGTGATGAGCATGCGCATGCAGACAAATCGTATCACACATTTAACACCACACGAAATGCTTACGGGTCGACCCATGCCGGTGCCATACTTGAGAGGCCCCTACAAAGGGCCCCAACTCGAACAATTAGAAAGAGAACTGGCCAGTTATGTAAAACATCTAACCCAAATACACAGAACTGTGTTTCAACAGGTAAAAGGGGCAACAGAAGCAAGAGTGATAGAACTACCCAACAAACTACGAAAAGTAGGACCAGGGGACTGGGTGTACATCAGAGCCTTCAAAAGGAAGTGGAACAATGTAAGAAGGACAGGACCATACAAGGTAACACTAGCCACACCAACAGCCATAAAGGTAGAAGGTAAGGCTGGATGGTACCACCTCAATCATTGCACACGTGCACGAGACCCAACTGCACCCTCGGCCCCAGAAGTATTCACCAGGCAGTTGCAAGACCCAGCACCTGAGACACCCGAGACATCTGAGACTCACCAGCGGAGGACCCACCACCGGGGGAAAGACAGCCCGACGAGACACAAGAAGGAAGGGCACCACCTTCAGAGGAGCAATCTGACCCATGTCCTGCACCACTAGAAGTGCTACCTGAAACATCAGTAGGAGCCCCGGGAGACGACAGGCTGGGGCAACCCGAGGAAGGAACCTCCCAGACAGCGATCAGCCCACAACAGGAGAATTGCTGGAGGGTAGGAGTAGAACAGGCACTAGATGCACTAAGACGCGAGGTGGAACAGATTCCTGAACCACCCCAGGCAGCAAGAACGGGCCGACAGTCCAATATCACCTAAGGCTGAGATACCGTCCACCATTAACAGGGCAGAGTGGGAACAGATACTTGCTGGGTGGGACAGCATAGATCAAGGGGTGGAAAATATAGTGCCTGAAGATATAAGGGGTGGGCCAGCATCTAGAACAAGAGCAAGAACTTGACAACAGGAACGCAGCAACAGACAGGAACTGAAGATGACCCCAAGAGACGCTAGAAGAGTAAGCCCGATATCTGCGATATTAATAACAATGGCAATAGCAGCCATACTCATAATAGCAGCAGGACTACTGAGGACCATAAAACGAACGAAGGTCCAGATAGACTGTACTCAAATATGGAAGATAAAAACTGAAGGCACGAAAGGCAGTAAGGTAAAATTGTACGCCCACAACATGACCAGCAGGAGCCAGAAAGAGAAGAACCCAGAAGGTATCCAACAAGCACTGCTACAACGTGAAACAAAGCAAACAATACTGGTACACATAGAAGAAGTCAACCAAGGAACAGAAAATCTGTACCTGAAATGGCTAACGTTTACTGCCAAAGAAACTGTGAAGACAGACTGTGTAATATGTGCTCAGAGGAACTTACCTGTTAGGGTGGTCCCAATTCCAGGAAATTTAGCGACGTGCCAAATGCGTGGCTGCAAATCTATGTCAGCATGCACATACCAAGGATGTGTCCCGTTCTGTCTGAATCATTTCTTCGACCCAACCGTTCCATCAGTGAAAAGACCAATAAGTAAGCCTGGAGAAAAACCAATAAGATATGGCTATAAACATTTGTACGAAGAAAGCTGCGAAAGTATAGCCTCCCTAATAACAAGACCAGCAGTTCCCAAGCCACCTGGAAACATAAAAATAGCACACAAAAAGTACAGAAAGTACAGAACTGTGAAGAAGTGTGGGAAGCCAACAAAGATGTAAGAGTGCAAGCTGTGGGGGAAAAAGGACAAATAGTGAAGCATACTTGGACAATCTCAGACCTGGTGAAGAAGGGAACACTGCCGATAGATGTATTCTGGTATTGCGGACAGGGGAAGTCATTACAGCAAAGACTCCCAGAGCAGTGGGGAGGAATCTGTGCCCCAGTAATCCTGATTGGGGCCCTAAGGGTACGTCCCATAGGACAAATAGAGAATCCTGTGCTGACTCTTCCCATAGGACAAATAAAGAATCCTGTGCCGACGCAATTGCTAAGAAGACGGAAAAGATTCAGCTATGCAGAAGATAAATCTGTCTATGTTGAGTGGGGAGGAATCCCGGTAGGCATCCCGGCCGAGTACAGAGCACAGGGACAACTCGCCGTGGACAACCTCGTAGTGTTTTTTCCACGGTTGCAAACAAAGAAGAACGCGGAATGGATCAACTACATATGGTATAATCAACAGCGATTTGTAAATGCCACTGTCCTAGCTCTTCAAGGAATCGAATGATAATTGCATGCAGTATCTGTAATGGCATTGCAAAACAGACTTGCCATCGATACAATGAGAGCACCCGATGACGGAGTGTGTAGTCTGATCAGAGACGAGTGTTGTTCAGTAATTCCAATGCATACAGGGGAAGGAGGTAACCTTACCGTTGCCCTCAAAGCATTGGAAGATCTGCGCATGGAGCATGTACGAAACACCCACAAACCAGATGTAACCGGAGGAACTTGGTGGTACTGGTTGTTTTCAGGAAGCTGGAGAGCTATTCTAACACGAATACCTTTGATTCGTAAAATGATTTCCAATGCCACAAAATCTATATTTGGACAGAATCTGCAAATTGTAGAAAATATTGAACCAGAGTACATGGAAATGAAAACCTTCGGGGTATATGACATCCCTAGAAAGGCACAGGTTTGCCCAGACAATATAAGATTCCTGTAAATAAAATGTAAATATGGTATGTTATGTTAAGCTGAAACAAAAATAAATAGCATAAATAAAAATTACATAAAAACAAAAAACAATAAAAATAAAATATATAAAAGCACCCCAAGTTAGAAATCAAGTAGTACACATTGTGTAGAAATACTTATAATTTAGAAACAAGAATGGTGTTATGTGTTGTTTGTCCCCGTGTTCTCTGTGTCCTATAATTAACAGGGAAAGGGTGGAGAGAAAATGATGAATATGGGACAGAGCAAGGACATCCTGATGGATGAACTTGGAGAGTGGAGTTTGACCCACTGGGAAAACCCAATTCCCCGACAGGCAGACTACATCACCATGGACAGAAAGTGGGTAGCTGCACGGGAGAAACAGGTGTATGGGCCCTTGAACAAGGAAGGTGTCCAGATCTGGGTGACATACACGAAATATCACCTGATGCGAGAGATATCATATGGACTCAAGGTGGGAGGACTAGAGTTGGCTTTCCTTGAACACACCCATGTGGAAGAACATGGAAATCATCACGATTTGTGCAGGGACTGATAGACTGTGAGCTAACCTACCTGTGAAGGTAGAACAGCTCTTGGAGGCCTTGCCATGTGCAAGGACTGGAAAGCGACCCAGGGAACGTGGTGAAGTGCTAGTAACCTCTCCCCTGTTCCCCACCAAGCCTTTCTACGTGGTGCAGAGCCACAAGGGGCAGAAGTACACTGTTCTGAGGGGCGACAGAGGACAACGGAACGAACCTACACACAACGAGTGATAAATAACCTTCACTAATATATAATGTGTAGCGCACGTCATTAATCTATAACGAATGTAACCTATCAGTAATCGATAATCAATATAATATGTAATGCATATAACATGTCAGGATGTATATATTTGTGTGTAGAGTCCAGGTGATGAATGCACTGTCGAGCACAAAACGCTGGCAAGGTGAGAATTTTTCCCTATCGATTGGCAAGTATGAGAGGGTTTTTTCGCTCACCGGACCAAGGCTTTAAACATGAATGATGTATGTATACTGTGCTAGCATAAAATGTGACATGCTTCCCTTCACCACCCACCACTAAGTCCATTGGGTTTTGTAGCTTTGCAGCTGCAAAAGGGGGGAATTATGTAGGAATTTTTTAATAAAGTAATGCTAAATACACCACGAACTAGGGGAAAGATGAGAGTGGGAGAAGAAGCATCCATTTAGAGTCAAATGTAATATTATGCACAGGCCATTAGACGTGAGCAGGTCTTAGGCATAGGCCATAAAGGTAAAAGGCCATTAGACGCGAGCAGGTCCCAGACATAGGCCATGAAAGGTAGAGAATAATTAACCACCCCTAAAGACACACAGAAACCAACACACACAGGAATGCAGAAAGGACACATGTGCACACAATATTAAGGCACAAAACTGAGCATAAGTTTTAATAAGAAGATGCAAAATCAAACAGAGTCACTTCTTAATATAAAATGGTTTGACAGCATGACGAGGAGGATATTGGGTCTTCTTGTTAACACGCCATGAAGCTTGAGTAGCTTGTGTGCTTGTGGATGAGGCTGAGGGAGTCTGAGTAGACTTGGTAACCACTGTAGCAGTCTGTGTTGAGACATCGACCCCCTTAACAGCAGATGTGTCACTGGGTCGACCACGACTCTCCATATCCTGGATATAATGAGTAATGACCTCAGTGAGAAGATCAGCAGTTGGTGATGGTGTAGAAAGGTTGGTTTCATCCAAAAGTTGGGCGACCCATGCAGAGATTGAAGCTAGAACACATCACAAGTCCATAAAGCCTCAGTAAGCACAGCCTCTGGCCACTGAGTTAATAAGTAAACTAATGGCTAATGCACACCGTATCCAAGGATACAGAACAAAAGTACAAGAAACCCATACGTACCCATGAAGAAAGTGAGTTGTATTGACAAAGACCTCATAAAGGAGAATAAAGTCTAAAAGCACATAAAACCAACTTAAAAGCTTTATGACCTGATGACGTAGGCGGTGAGCTAAGAGACATAGGAATGGGGCCCCTCAGTTAGAAGATAATGGGAATTTAGATGGCCTAAATGCATAGCCTAATGCATAGGTAAACATTGACCATCTGGAGATAATGTTATTTTTCCGTAAGCGAGCAAAACTGTGTACGTGAGCTGTATTATGATTGGATAACGAGGAAAAAGCGGGCATGTCAGAACTGTATATAAAGCTTGCTGTGATCAGCAGTGCTTCGGTGCAAGTATCGTCTACTGGACAAACTTGTATCCCTGGTCCCAGCTGGTTGATTGCTGTCTATACGACTGTCAATAAACCTACCTCAACTGAATCCAGTCTTCGTGAGTTTGGCTGATCATTTCTTCTTTGAATTTTAACTTAGAATTATTGTTTAAACTTATAGTCAGATTGCAGGAGCTAGCCTGGGCCAATGTAGGTTGGAGGCGATTTTCTCCTACACCATTCCATTGAGCTCAAGGAAAAATGTAAAAGTAACAAATAAAAACCCAAAAGAGCATTCCCCTGCAACCCAAAAAAGATCCCCCATTCCCCAAGAAAATCCCCTCAATATATACTCTGGCGCCTCTAGGCACCTCCTCTTTTAATTTACATAGCTTGCATACAATTACCCATTCTTTCTAAAAGTTGCCCTCACAGCCCTGCCTAATCATTTACCTGACTTCTCAGAATTCCCCTTATTTTCCAGAATTACCTCATATGCCTCCTAAGTGACTTAATGTCCTGTTTTTCTGATTCCTTATTTCCCAGACACAAGGTCTGCCCTTGGATTTTTCTGTATATGTCCTTGTCATTCTGTCCTTGTTAATTTCCTATTATTTCCAACCTTCTTCATCATTGTAATTAAAAAATGTGCTCAAGAGAGCTTTATTTCCTTGTTTGTATCACACTTGTCACTCAGTCTTCAATGACAGACGTCTTTTGGATTAATCCTCCTTTCAGCTACAATGAGTAAGTTTTTCTCATTTCTTCTCTTGCTATTTCATGCTGTATATGATTTCTACTGATTATATGTTAACTTTATGAGTTTAGATTATGTCAAAAGTTCTTACTTATATTTGGTTATAGTGTATTACTATTATTGCTAAGCTTTTGCTGCTATAATGTTGCTTTGAATATAAATGGAGTTCTATGTTAGCTCCTTATGCTTTATTGAACTTATAACCTCATTATGATCTGTCTGTTACTTCTCATGCTTGCCCATGCATACTTTAAGCTTCGATAGGTACGTTCACGATAGGTAAATGCAAACAAGTGCTGAGAGTCTGGGTGCAATGGAACACTAAAAAATGCAGAACACAGATCAATCCATTTTGTTTGTTCCATCTGGAATGTTTGATAACAACATGTGTGGATCTGGGACAACTGGGGTCTCAGCCACCACTATCTGATTGACTGGTCTTAAATCATGGACCGATCTCCATTTATCTAAGTTTGGCTTGAAAAAATGGAGTGCTGCACTGACTTTTTGTGGGGATTAGAACCCCTCCCCTGCTTCCACTAGCCCTTTAATAGTTGGTCCTATCCCTTCCTCTACTTGTTTAGACAATGGATATTGTCTCCGATGGGGTATTGGTCCTTCTTTGCTAACTCTGCTAACTTAGCCAGTACATCTGTTGCATGTTTAGTCCACAGTTGCTCTGGGACTTTACTTAGTGTTTCTTCTACTTTTTTCTCTGTCAGCTCCTCCTTATCTGCAATTTGTGGCATCTGTACCTCTTTTTCTACTCTTACTTGTATTTTTGTTTGCTGACTCACTAACAGGGTTGTAGCTACTGTACTACTTGCTCTGTCCCTTTATACTCTATCTTCAGAAACTTTCTATCCTTCTGACATATGTACCCTAGGGTTTCTAGTCATGTACCACTTCACTACCCTTTCTGCCTCTTTCATCATGGGCACTAAATCTTTGGATTCAAAATTTTTCCCGATCATCAGAGAGATGTGGGAGACTGCGTTCCCGACCTGATACCATCCTTGAATCTCATCTGGGAGTGTGACATATGCAGCGACTCCTTGCTGTCCAATTATTATGCTGTATATTGGTCCTCTAGCTTCACAGCAATCCGGACGTATATAATTTAACCATGGCTTTCATTCGCAATATTTTCTCCATATTTTTGATGTATCTTTGTCCTCGATTTCCATCCAATACACTTTATCCAATTCAGTTATTTCTTCTTCTTGGCTTACTACTAAGTACTGCTGGGCCAACATTTCTGGGAGTGTTATCCACACTCCTGTTGGAACACAGTATATTTTGGCTCCCAGCTTGCAGAGCACATCTCTCCCAAGAAGATTGGCTGGAGTGTCTGGTGAATATAGTAAAGGTGCTTGCACTACTACTCTTTCCACAGTAATCCATTGAGGCTCAGTAAATCGTAGTCTGAGTTTTTCCTGAGAAGCCCACTGTCTTTATTGCTCTACGTGTGAGGGGAAGCTTTAAGCCTTCTTTTCCAATACTTGTAAATGTTGCTCCTGTGTCAATCAGGAATGGGGCCTGTACTTCATTTCCAATTCCCACCATAATTGTTGGTACTTGTGCAGGGTGCAATGAGGTGGTACACTGCACCAGCTCCCCCTCTGGCTTCTCTAGGCCTCTTCACATTACCCCTGGAACTGGGCCCATTGGGCTTCCTTCAGGTGGAACTGGGGCTTGTCTTTGAAATCCTGGGCCCATCCATTGGCCTGCCCAATTTTCAGCCCTTTGTGGCACTGCTGTGGGTGTTTGCTGCATCCCTGGCTGCCCTGTTCCTTGTTGGAACATTGGTGCAGGCATTTGTGCAGGCATCTGCTGTCTTCCTTGGTGTCCCATGACTCCTCCAGCATGTGCCCCATATTGTAAGTAGGGACAATCTCGTTTCAAGTGACCTGGGTTATTGCAGTTCCAGCAACTTCCTCCTTGTCCTCCTGTTCCCCAGGCAGGTCTTTGGGGAGGGTGTCTCCTTTGTCCTCTTCCTCGACCTCTGAGGGTTCATGGGATAATTCATTGGGTATCCCATTGGATATTGCATCATATTTTGGGGCAAAGGCTATGGTTGTGCCATCACCAACTGCGGCAATCCTCCATTCTGGGGTGGTGCTGCCTGAACTTCGGCTGGAGCCACCATCACTGCTGCCTGCTTTGTGGTGTATTCTTTGTCTTCTTTCTTCTTCTTTTCATGACTTTCTTGTTTGCTTCTCGACAGCTCTCCTAGTTGTGCCTTGTGTAGCTGCAAAAACAGGTCTTCTGCAGCTTTCTTTGCCTCCTGTTTCCCTTTCCTGTGTAGTTCTGTATGCTGTATTATGTTAGCTTCAAACGTGGCCCATGGCATAGTGTTCAAGCCCACTACTGTTTCCAGCTGATCCTGAACTTCCACCGAGTGTGCCCGTTTTAACATGATTTTGAACAGTGTCATTCTTGCCGGTGTCTCATCCCAGGGTGCTCCCATCTCTTCTCTCCAGGAGTCCAGAAGTTTCAGTATGAATTGCGCAACTCCTTCTCCCTTGTCCAGTTTTATCTTTTCCACCTTTCCTGGGTCGGCTTTAGTTGGGTACATATCAATTAGCACATTCCATAGGATATTCCGATATGGACCGAAAGCTATTCCTTCTCCCCTTGGATCGTCCGCCATTCTCTTCAATCCAGCATTATCCATCATTTTAGCGTTTCCTATGGTCTGGCATAAGCTGTTGTTGCAGGTGTTCTCGTATTCTGGGAGTGCTATGGGACTGCTGCTCCTGCTCACGATAGTCTTCTCTTAGCCATCGTTCCGTGAGTTTTATTGCTTCAAGGTTTATTGGGTCCTCCCACCATGACTCCTTTCCATCACTTCCTTTTTTAGCAGCCATCTGCGGGCTCTTTGGTCTTCCTGCTTGTGTGTCTTTTCGTCTTACACTTTCTTCCTCTCTCCTTCTATCGTGGTCATCTGGGAGAGGGGAGCTGGGCTCTTCGTTTTCTTCATGTCTTTTTCTTCTGCTGATACCTGTTGTATTAACCCTTTGACTTGTCCGCTTGTGATCTTCAGTTCTACTTCTTATACTTTGCCTCCTTTACTCGGATTTGTAATGCTCGTTATAAGATGGGGGCTGGAGCTGCTCCTCACATTCACCTGATGGTGGAGCTGTAACCTTCTCTTTCTCCTGTTCTTTACTCTGTTCTCCCTTTGACCCTGTAAAGCCCACCGTTGCAGAATTACAACAACACCTTTAACAATTTCTTTTGTTCTGTGAATGTTTTTTTTTTTTCCTTTTTTTTCTTTTTTTTTCCCACAAGACCACATTTACATAGTTAGTGGGTTCTATTGTTTGTCCTCATAATGCTATTGGATAGAAGAAGTGTTTATTTGTCCGGTCACCTGGCCATGAACTCACCCTACCTGCAAACTTCGCGTTGAGTTTATCTCTTTTTTTTTTATTTTGCATGACTGGATTTGTCAAAATTCAAGCAAATAAAATTCTTCCCATACTTTTTCCTGTGTTTATTACAATGTCTAGTACACATACATATTTAGATATTTTGGAAAACATTAATAAAATTTGATTTAGAGCATGTTATGTCCATGTTGTAATTCTACAACTTTGGGCCAGAGTGGTAGTCAAAATAGCCTGTGCACCTTACACATTACATAAGGACACTGCACTTCTCACATCACAAATTGAAATTTAAACTGTTAGATGATTCATTGTAACTCATTTCTAAATGTGCTTTTATGTTAAATTTATACTTATTTTCGATTAGATCATAATTACACACAAGAATAAATTTTATGGGGAAACTCCATCCTATAGAGCAGTATCTGAAACTCCCTGTATCTTTGTAGTTTTTTGTTTGTTATTTAATGTCTAAAAGTCTATTTTTTTCCCCAATACTTATATTAATAAATGCTTATTTATACAAAATATGATTATGTGATTATTACTCATGATACAGTATATACGGTTATGGGGCAAAGTAAGCAATCAACCCTGAAAATGAATGCTTAAATGCTCTGTATATCTGATCAGACAAGGTGAGTACAAATACAGAAATTCTGCTCCTAGCAGAGCCCAAAGTTGCAATATTATAATATTTCCCTAAAAACTTACTAGAATGTAAAAATTTTGAAAAATCGTTATTTATATACTTTATATAGGCCTCCTGAAACAATATATGAGAGGTAAAAACATTTTTGCTTAATTTTTCCAATATTTTCAATATTCCTTCATCAAATGTTCCTTGTTCAGGCCATTGCAACTCTCCTTTTGTCCGTTCTTGCCATTTTTCATGTACTTATTTATTTCCTTTTCAGCATCTCTGTGCTTTATTATTATGTTGGCTTTGTAGAAGCCAACATTCTATTTTCCTTTATAAGCTTATTATTATCTTGGCTTTGTAGAAGCCAACATTCTGATTTCCATTATAAGCTTATTATTCATTCATTCATTCATCTTCTACCGCTTATCCGAACTACCTCGGGTCACGGGGAGCCTGTGCCTATCTCAGGCGTCATCGGGCATCAAGGCAGGATACACCCTGGACGGCGTGCCAACCCATCGCAGGGCACACACACACACTCTCATTCACTCACACAATCACACGCTAGGGACAATTTTCCAGAGATGCCAATCAACCTACCATGCATGTCTTTGGACCGGGGGAGGAAACCGGAGTACCCGGAGGAAACCCCCGAGGCACGGGGAGAACATGCAAACTCCACACACACAAGGTGGAGGCGGGAATCGAACCCCGACCCTGGAGGTGTGAGGCGAATGTGCTAACCACTAAGCCACCGTGCCCCCTTATTATTATTATTATTATTATTATTATTATTATTATTATGTTGGCTTTGTAGAAGCCAACTGTCACAGACTGAAGACCACGGAGACAGAGGTAACATAAAAAGAACAGTGTTTATTGATAAACGGTGGAAGAAAAAAGTTAGCGATGGCAAAACAGTGCAGACGAGGCTCCACCACACACATGGGATGACTGGAAGCAGGCACACTCAGATAAGCTTCTTGGGAGGACGAAGTACTAGGATCCTACTGGATAAAGAGAGATAAAGAGTCGAGTTAGTAGACACAGCATGCAAGAGCAGCTAGCGTGTACGAGACTGGACAAGGTGTGTGTGTGGGTGAGCATCTTTTAAGCGTTGCGGTATTGACGGGTGCCAGGTGACGGTGATTAGAACTCAGGTGATGAGGATCTCGTTTGTTTTGTGAGGGAAGAACCTGGCGGTACCGTGGCAGTACCCCTCCCCCCGAGGGTCCGCTCCTGAGGACCGCTGCGACCTCCGGCGCCGAGGTGGGCGACCTCTACTACGAGGTGCGGGCTTGTCGGGGTGGGCATTGTGGAAGTCAGGAAGGAGTTCGGGGTCCAAGATGTCGTCCCTGTGGACCCATGAACGTTCCTCTGGGCCGAATCCCTCCCAATCGACGAGATACTCTAACCTGCCACCTCGGTGCCTGGAGTCCAGCAGTTGCCGGACGGTGTACACGGCATAGTCCTCTTCCAGAGGGGGGGTTTCTTCGCCAGGTTCTTTGAGGAGAGAAGGAGAGACAGGTGAGTGATATACTTTAAGTGCAGAGACGTGGAATACTGGGTGAATCTGGTAGTGTGAGGGGAGTCGGAACTCAAAGGTTACGGGATTGATTTACGATGGTAAATGGGCCAATAAATCGCGGACTCAGCTTTTTGCAGGGTAGGTGGAGGCGGAGACCCTGTCCCCTACCTTGACTTCGGGTGTCGGGGCATGACGAACATCCGCCTGTTGTTGCTGGCGCTTGACCGCCCCCTGCAGATGATGATGTGCTGAATTCCAAACCTTCTCGCTCTCTTGGAACCAATGCTGGACAGACAAGACTTCCGATGGCTCTTCTGCCCAGTGGAACAAGGGAGGTTGGTAGCCGAGCACGCACTGAAAAGGGGTTAGGCCGGTGGCTTGCTGACGTAGTGAGTTCTGTGCGTACTTGGCCCACGGAATAAACTGGCTCCAAGAGTTCTGGTGATGGTGGCAGAAAGTTCGGAAAAAACGGCTACCCTCCTGGATCTTCCGTTCAGTTTGGCCGTTGGATTGCGGATGATAACCTGAAGAGAGGCTGTCACAACCAGGAGTTTAAAGAACGCCTTCCAGACTCTGGAGACAAACTGCGGACCTCTGGCAGGCCGAAATAACGAAACACATGCTGAAATAGCAACTCTGCTCTTAAGAGGTATGTAACATCTTGGAGAAATGATCGACTACTACAAAAATGCAGGTGTTACCTTGTGAGGCTGGAAGGTCCGCAGGGACGTCCACCCCCAGATGTGACCAGGGACGATGAGGAATGGGCAGAGGGTGGAGTTTTCCGCTGGGAAGATGCCGGGGTGTCTTTGCCATAGCACAATCCTTGCACCCTCTCACGAACCGTCTGATGTCCTGGGCCATGCTGGGCCACCATGTTTTAGTAGTGAGAGGGTTTGCTGTATGCCGGGGTGACCAGTGCCTAGAGAGGCATGCGCCTTGGCGATTAAGAGAACATGATGAGACAGTGGGACATACTTGTGGCCTTCTGGGCAGCCCAGTGGTGCTGATGGTGTGTTCGGGATCATGTCCTCCTCACTCCACTCGATGGGACAGACGAAAACCTTGTCAGAATGGTTGTGGGAGGCGTGTGGTCATCCTCGGGAGAAAACATTCTCGACAAAGCGTCAGCTTGACAATTCTTTTGTCCTGGACGATAAGAAATAACAAAATCAAAGCGAGTAAAGAATAGGGCAAACCTGGCTTGTCTGGCGTTCATCCGCTTGGCTTCCCGGAGGTACTGGAGATTTTTATGGTCTGTCAGTACGGTGAAAGGATGCCGGGCGCCTTCAAGCCAGTGTCTCCATTCCTCTAATGCCAACTTAATAGCCAGGAGTTCCCGATCGCCGATGTCGTAATTCCTCTCTGCCGGATTGAACTTGTACGAGAAGAAAGCGCATGGATGATGAGTTGGAGGTTTACCTTTTTGATGGGAAAGAACAGCTCCCACTCCAGTCGATGACGCATCCACTTCCACTAGGAACGGTCTTTCTGGGTCTGGATGGGTTAAAACTGGTGCTTCGCAGAAAACTTGTTTCAGTTTCTTAAATGCTTTATCCATTTCTATAGTCCATTGGAGTAATTTCGGCTTACCTCTCAATACCGACGTGAGTGGAGTTACGATGCTACTGAAATTCTGGATGAAACGACGGTAAAAATTTGCGAACCCCAAGAATTTTTGAAGGTCCTTGATTGTCGACTAGACCGGCCAGTTCATGATGGCGTTAACCTTCCCTTCATCCATGCTGACTCCCTTAGCCGAGAAATGATATCCCAGAAATTGGATCGTGGATTTGTGGAACTCACACTTTTCAGCCTTGAGGAACAAGGAATGTTGACGCAGCCATTTTAGGACTTCCTTCACATGTTGGAGGTGTTCAGTGGGGCTTCTGGAAAAGATAGGAATATCGTCAATGTATATTATCACGTATCGGTTCAGCAGGTCTCGGAAGATGGTGTGCATAAAGTCCTGGAAAACGGATGGAGCGTTAACCAGGCCATACGGCATGACCAAATATTCCCAGTGGCCAGTAGGGGTCACAAAAGTGGTTTTCCACTCATCTCCTTTCCGGATACGGATGAGGTTATATGCGCTGCGAAGGTGTGCGTGATAGAGACAGACACATTATTCTTGGGACTTTCAATAGAGGTCCTGCATACCTTCATTGGTTTAGGAGGAATACGTGGTTTAGGGATTCTCTGAAAGCAGCGAGGGAAACAATGGTCACTCCAACGCTTCACTTTGCCAGTATCCCAAGAGAGCTCTGGATGATGCTGCATCAGCCAGGGTCTTCCCAGGATCACCTCGGCTGTTGAGTTCTCCAGGACCAGAAGTTTGATCTCCTGATGGAAACACCCCACGGTCAGCGTGAGTTCACTGGTGCAGTGGTGGATGGAGGACCGGTTAAGTGGTTTGCCAGTCACTGTGTGGACCTTTAGTTTCTGGGTTATCCGTTCCCTCGCAATGTTGAGGCGAGTGCAGAGCTGCGCAGAGATGAAATTCCCGGCTGACCCCGAGTCGAGCAAGGCGGACACTGTAACAGATAGATTGGGATGAGATAACTGAACCTTGGTGGAGAGTGGGGTGGAAATGTGTGGTTCAGGTTGAACGCTCTCGGAGGGCGGATGGGACAGTCGCAAATGGAATGCCCCTTGTTTGCACAGTACAGGCACAGGCCCTGGGTCAGCTGTCGATGACGCTCGGAGACCTGGTGGAATCGACCTGCATGGGTTCGGGTCCCGGAGAGGGTGGTCCTGGCAGTTGAGTCTGTGGAGAAACATTGGAGGTACATGACAACATACGATTTTCTGTTCGGATAGCTCGCTGGATGAAATTCTCCAACCCCATGGTATCATCGAAGGCTGATAATTGCAGACGAAGTTCTGGTTTCAAGCCGTTACGGTAGGTTGTCATCAGTGCTCTTTCATCCCAACCGCTAGCGGCCGCTAGCATGCAAAACTGCAGAGAGTAGTCGGCTGCCTAAGACTTCCCCTGTTTAATATGATAAAGCCTATCGCCAACGGTTGTATAAGAAGGACCCGTCTTGATGCCAACTTGGCCCAACGGAGCGCTTTTCCGGTAAGTAATGAGATGATGAATGAAATCTTGCTGTGATCTGTGGGAAAACGTGACGGTTGCATTTCAAAGATTAATGAACATTGGAGGAGAAATCCCTTACATTCCTCCACGACACCTGAGTAGGGCGCGGGGTTGGCCATGGGAACCGTGACAACGGTGGCACTGTTCGTTGCGGGGCTCGGGGTGTGCGGTGGTTGTCCCGGTGTTTGTAGCAGTTCCTGTCTGAGCATGTCGATCAGTCCTTGGTAGGTGTCCGAGTTCTGGGAAGACATAAGTTTGTTGGTCCAGTCTTCTGTCACAGACAGAACACCACAGAGACAGAGGTAACGTAAAAGAACAGTGTTTATTGATAAACAGTGGAAGAAAAAAGTTAACAATGGCAAAAAAACACACACGGGATAACTGGAAGCAGGCACACTCGGATAAGCTTCTTGGGAGGGCGAAGTACTAGGATCCTACTGGATAAAGAGAGATAAAGAGTCGAGTTAGTAGACACAGCATGCAAGAGCAGCTAGCGTGTACGAGACTGGACAAGGTGTGGGTGTGGGTGAGCGTCTTTTAAGCGTTGCGGTAATGACGGGTGCCAGGTGACGGTGATTAGAACTCAGGTGATGAGGATCGGGTTTGTTGTGTGAGGGAAGAACCTGGCGGTTCCCTGACACCAACATTCTGTTTTCCTTTATAAGCTTATTATGTTGGCTTTGTAGAAGCCAACATTCTGTTTTCCTATTTAAGCTTAGACAAAAATTTATCAAGAGTAACTCCTCCTAGGGCTTTCGAGCTACATGCACCAAATTCGGACATGTTGTAGACCCTGGTCTGAAGTTTGTTGCTATTACTTTTTTAAGCGATCCGAGTTCCGGTACTTCCGGTACCGGGTCTCAAATTGGCTTTTTCCCCCATAGACTCCCATTATAAACTCAGCCAGCTCCTTTAGGGGGATACTCTGACTTCTCTCCACTTGCCTCCAAATGTTTTGGCACCCTAGCACTCCATTAGATTTCACAAGATTTATGTCCACTTGCCTCCAAAAGTAACACTGACCCTTATGTCAACTTGCCTCCAAAAAGCACTAGCCTTTGCGAATACTTGCCTCATCAAAGCCAACATCAAAGTTTGTTGCGACAAACTTTGCAAATCTAGTTTTTATGTTGGCTTTGTAGAAGCCAACATTCTGTTTTCCTTTATAAGCTTATTAATGGTGCTTGCAAAGCAACATTATTACTATTGTGCCGGACAAAATTTCGACGCGTAACTTGTCCCGCAGCTTTTGTCCTAGCCCATGACTGACATGTCAAATTGACCGGCTCATTGAGGAGAGGTGTGCTATGACTTTTATAAGCGATCCGAGTACCGGTACTTCCGGTACCAGGTCTTAAAATGGCCTTTTTTCTCATAGACTCCCATTATAAATTTGGAGGTTTATAGCTCGGCAAGCTTTTGAACTATCTACACCAATCTCAGCCAGCTCCTTTAGGGTGATACTCTGAACAAACTTGGCTTAAATTAGTGTACCGTCTGGCCTTCCAATTGTGCTGCAGCCCCGCCCCCAAAATGTGCAAAATCAAAAAACTTTTTACAACATGAACATGTGACATATCAAAACACTCACAACAATGAGGGGAACTGCCTCACGTGTATTCTGGTCACGCCAAAAACAAAAAATTAGCACAACATGGACATGTGACATATCAAAACAATCAGCAGGATGAGGGGAACTTGCAAGTACCATTCACATTTTTTTCAGGAAATGTACATTCTAGTTATTATTATTATGTTGGCTTTGTAGAAGCCAAGATTCTGATTTCCGTTATAAACCTTTTATTATTATTATTATTATTATTATTATTATTATTATTATTATTAGGGTTCAAGCGCGAAGCGCTGAAAACCTATTGTTTTTGTTAGGATTTCTATTATTATTATTATTATTATTATTATTATTATTCCGCCCTAGAAACGGTCGTGCAGCCCAAACTGTAAGGCCTAGAGAGCTCAAACTTGGTCAGATGGTAGTACTGGTCACAGTTACTCAGGGCCAAAATCTCAGCGGAATCGGACAATTTGGGGCGCTTCAGCGCCCCAAAACGTGTTTGTCCCCAAAAAGCCTAAACCCCTAAAACCCCTATGTCCAAATCTCAAGTGCTTTATATCATTGGAATCCTTGGCTCATGACTTAAAAAACGTATATCTCTAATTTCATTTCCGCCATTAAATTTTTTCGCTATCGCGCATTTTATCCGAAACCTACTTTTGCTAACTAGTCCTAGGTTTTTCGCCTGATCAAGACCAATCCAGTGCAGTAATATTCTCTGGAGTCTCAAAGACAATAATTTTCGAAAAAAAGTCTAAATTTTGATTCAGGGTCCTTAAGGGGCCCCAAAAAGTTTGGACTGTGAGGAGCCAGTTTTACTAAAATGTCAATAACTCAAGAATTAAATGAGCTATCAACACCAAACTTGGGAGACATGTGAAAGAGGTCAAACTGAGGTCACAGTTCAAAAACCGTGGCGATTGGCCACTTGGTGGCGCTATAATGGAAAACTCACTAAAAACAGCCATTTTTTTAAAAAAAGCTCTCTAGCGCCCCCAACAGTCCAAAAACCCAATTTTGTGCTGACTTGTAAGGCAAAGATTCTGATTCTGGTTCTGACTCGGAGTGGGTGGGGCTTGTCTTGAAATGGGCGGGGCTTTAACCGGTAATAATTAATTTGTAATATTTATAACACTAGCTTATTACCTTTATGTTTTTATGAAATACAGCAAAAACGTGTCAGACACACAGTGTCTGGTTACTGGTTAGAGACAGCTGAAGGTTTAAAAAAGAAAAAAAATCTCCGACAGGCAGAGACGCAATGCGAGTCGCATTCTACCAAGCAAGCACCACGTCTGAACGAACCCACGTTTACCAGAACTCTACTGGTTAGTAAGTACGTATTATTAACGTTACAACCCGAAGTAAAAAGCTGAAGAAACCCTAAACGTTAACGGAAAAGACCCGAGTGACTGAGGGAGAGACAGAGAGCTGTTCTGTGTGTGACTGTGAGTGAGCATAGCGAGACACAGCAACACAATACATCTGTATGTGTGTAGGGGAGGGGCGCTGTGACTAGCCTATCACTGTAGGGGAGGGGCGCTGTGACTAGCCTACCACTGTAGGGGGGGGGCGCTGTGACTAGCCTATCACAGAACGCTGACACAATCAGCTAGCCAATGATGATTTTCATACAATCCGAGCACAGATATTGACTCGTATTACTCGTATAATACTCGTACTCGGGAGAAGTGCTTTATCCGTACCGGATACTCGTTTCAGCCGAGTATCCGGCTCATCTCTAATGGATATGACTTTGTTTATTTTAGGGAAAACTGGACGGGTGAGTACTTCACATGACATATGTTGTGGCACCCTCTGTAGCATGACATATGTAGCATGACATGACATATATTGTCATGTCAATCCAAAGGCCTTAAACGCTTGAACCCGGGAAATGCTGCTTGCAGGTTTAATTATTATTATTATTATTCCGCCCTAGAAACGATCGTGCAGCCCAAACCCTAAGGCCTAGAGAGCTCAAACTTGGTCAGATGGTAGTACTGGTCACAGTTACTCAGGGCCAAGGTCTCAGCGGAATCGGACAATTTGGGGCGCTTCAGCGCCCCTCAACGCGTTTGTCCCCATAACCCCTAAACCCCTAAAACACCTATGTCCAAATCTCAAGTGCTTTATATCATTGGAATCCTTGGCTCATGACTTAAAAAACGTATATCTCCGATTTCATCTCCGCCATTAAATTTTTTTTCGCTATAGTGCATTTTGTCCGAAACCTACTTTTGCAAACTAGTCCTAGGTTTTTCGCCTGGTCGAGACCAATCCAGTGCATTAATATTCTCTGGAGTTTCAATGTCAATAATATCTTTTCAGATCCCTACCATTGGACATCTCCTGTCAATCTTCATTATCCTGTGTGACATCACAGTCCGAACACAGTTCTAGAATCAGAGGTTCTTCTGATTCTAGAATCTCTGAGCCCTGAGTTAGTGGTCTCCTCCAAGCACATTCAGCTTCAATTAGAGGGCTGTAAGACTGTTCAGACTGTTCAAATGTAAGACTGTTCATGTATCCCAATTTCTTAGTTATTTTGTGTATGTGACTTGCGGGTCACTTTGTGTATGTGACTTGCCGGTCACTTTGTGTATGTGACTTGAGGGTCACTTTGTGTATGTGACTTGAGGGCCACTTTGTGTATGTGAGTTGCCGGTCACATTGTGTATGTGACTTGCGGGTCACTCGTTCTGCATCTGGATGCTTGTGTTTCTTCGCTTTATGGATATGACTTTGTTTATTTTAGGGAAAACTGGACAGGTGAGTACTTCACATGGCATATATTGTGCAACACAACACGTTGGTAAGCTTTTCTGTATTAGAGACACTAGGTTAGGAGCGGGTGCCACCCTCTGTAACTTGTGGGTCACTTTGTGTATGTGAAAATCCTTTAAGGCCTTAAACTCCCTAAAGGCCTTAAACGCTTGAACCCGGGAAATGCTGCTTGCAGCTTTAATTATTAATGTGCTCATTAATGTGCAAAGCACATTCTTATTCTCTTGCATACTTATTAATGGTGCTTGAAAAGCATCATTATTGTTATTCTGCATACGTATTATTATTATTATTATTCTTCCGGACACTTTTTCGGCGCGCACTTGTCCCGCAAGTTGTCCCGCAGCTTTTGTCCTAGACCCATGAATGAGGTGTCAAATCGACTGGCTCGTTGAGGACAGGTGTGCTATGACTTTTAAAAGCGATCGGAATTCCGGAATTCCCAGTACGGAAGCTCAAAGGGGTTTTTTTTCCCATAGACTTGAATGGGGAATTCTTAAAATTCTTTTGTTCTCTCTGTAGATGTAAAGCACACTCTCAATACATGTAACTATCAACTCCACACTATCAATCCAATGATTCCACAAGTATTGGCCCCCAGTCAATACACTTTTATCCAAAAGTATTGGCACCCCACCGGGTATTCACGTGACGTCATGTGTAGCCTCGCCCCCAAAATAAGCGAAATCAAAAAGTTTGCACAACATGGACAAGTCATATATCAAAACACTCAGCACGATGAGGGAAACTGCCTCACGCGTGTTTTGGTGACGTCACGTGACATCACGTGTAGCCCCGCCCCCAAAATAAGCAAAATCAAAAAGTTTGCACAACATGGACATGTCATATACCAAAACACTTAGCCCGATGAGGGGAACTGCCTCACGCGTGTTTTAGTCACGTCACGTGACGTCACGTGTAGCCCCACCCCCAAAATAAGCGAAATCAAAAAGTTTGCACAACATGGACATGTAATATATCAAAACACTCAGCCCGATGAGGGGAACTGCCTCACGCGTGTTTTGGTCACGTCACGTGACGTCACGTGTAGCCCCGCCCCCAAAGTAAGCAAAATCAAAAAGTTAGCACAACATGGACATGTCATATATCAAAACACTCAGCACGACGTCATCAGCACCATTCACATTTTCTTCAGGAGATGTACATTCTAGTTATTATTATTCTTCTTCCGGACACTTTTTCGGCGCGTAACTAGTCCCGCAGCTTTTGTCCTAGACCCATGAATGAGGTGTCAAATCGACCGGCTCATTGAGGACAGGTGTACTCTGATTTTTATAAGCGATCGGACCAACGGTGTTCGCACAGCGGACAAAAAAGCGGCGAAAAAAGTCCCATAGAAATGAATGGGAAATTCCTGAAATTCCTTTAAGCTCTCACACACGCAGCGTGCACAGAGCTCAGGCACCGCTTTTCTCCTGTGTTCTCCTAGTGACTGTAGATGTAAAGGAGACTCTCAATACATGTAACTATCAACTCCACACTATCAATCCAATGATTCCAAAAAGTATTGGCCCCCTGGTGGCGGCACTCGACACCACGTGACGTCACGTGTAGCCCCGCCCCCAAAATTAGCGAAATCTAAAAGTTAGCACAACATGGACATGTCATATATCAAAACACTCAACACAATGAGGGGAACTGACGTCACGTGTAGCCCCGCCCCCAAAATGAGCGAAATCAAAAAGTTAGCACAACATGGACATGTGACATATCAAAACACTCAGCACGATGAGGGGAATTTGCCACGTGCAAGCACCATTCACATTTTCTTCAGGAAATGTACATTCTAGTTATTATTCTTCTTCCGGACAATTTTTCGGCGCGTAACTTGTCCCGCAGCTTTTGTCCTAGACCCATGAATGAGGTGTCAAATCGACCGGCTCGTTGAGGACAGGTGTGCTATGACTTTTATAAGCGATCGGAATTCCGGAATTCCCGGTACGGAAGCTCAAAGGGGTTTTTTTTTCCCATAGACTTGAATGGGGAATTCTTAACCCTCTGGGGTCGAAAGACGCACCGGTGCGTCTTTGGCGCATTTTTTCCTCTTCGACGTGAAGTCCACTTAAAATACTAAATTTTGCAAATATTGTCTTTTTGTGTAATCTGTATGTAAGTAAAGAGAGGTACAGTTTTTCTGGCTCGACCTCATTACCACTAATGTGATCCCACCTAACGCCGTGCGCGCCATTCATATGAAAATTACCTGAGCGGGCTATGCAAATAAGATCAACGCCCCCAAACAATGTAAGAAGCACAAAGTTTTAACAGATTAAACAGATGAAGATGAAGAGCAGGACTCCGACGACGAACGTTTGTATTTTGAAGAGCGACTTGATCCGCGAGCGAGGATATAATTTCTGAAGAGTAAGTTTTACATACATTTGTTGAAATCTTGTGTGATGTAAAATTATATATACTGTATTGTATACAGACTATTTGCAAGCAGATATTAAGAGTGACTTTATAGAAACGTCTCGTAATTGGCAACTTTTATTTACCTTAATATATTAGTTCTTATTAAGCTGTATGCTGATTAATGTAATGTGAATATAAATGTGCGATGAGCTGTAAATGTGCCCGGAGATATGTCATGTGTTAATGTTTAGCCATAAATATGTCCGGTAATGGCCCGTTAACAAACATATACAGGGCATCTCTGTACTCAATTATTTTATCTCAGCTATGTTTAACTGCCTTAGTTATTGCTTTATAAGTTTGTTACTGTGGAGAATACATTATATTAATTATTAAAAACTTTTGTAGGAATGTGGCTGCATCACTCTTGTCTTCACCTGCACCGGCTGCAACACTTTCACCTTCGTTTGATGCTCGCACTGGGGCACGCAGCAACGAGAACAATAAGGAGTACGTCCACATGTAACCATTTTTTTCTATTATGCGTGCAGAATATTTGTATTACTGATGTGGAAAATACATTATATTAATTGTGTTGCTTCGTACTTTGCAAATACATGATACTAATTATGTTTTTTTTTTTTAGGAATGTGGCTGCAACACGTTCACCTTCGTTTGATACTCGCACGAGGGCACGCAGCAACGCAACTGGGAACAAAAAAGAGTACGTCAACATGTACCCATTTTTCTGTTATATTGTATATTAGTATATATTAGTTATATATTATTATTACTAATGTGTTGCTTAGTACTTTGGAAAATACATGAGACTAATTATGTTGTTTTTTTTTTTAGGAATGTGTCTGCATCACCTTTACCTTTACCATCACCTGCTACTCACACATGCCGTAGGTCTTCTTTCAGTTCAAAGCAACTGAGACTAATGTGTGTTCAGTTAAATAGGAACTGTTTTGAGCAATGGCATGACGACATTTAAACTCCATTCTCAAAGATTCACAGTGTGTGATGGCTTACAAATTTCTATCTTATTTTTTATATTGTAAAGAATCATTCCATACAATAAAGCTTCTTGACTCTTGACTCTATTGTATTGTTCATGTTTTTTTACCATTGGTAAAATAAAAGTCTTATTTTGTCAAGTACAGATATAAAAGTCTTTTGTACTTTATTGTACACTATTTTATTAAACTACAAGCAAAAGATTTTCTCTTTGAGTCATTCTTTTGCCAACACAATCCAGACTAAGCCATTAGGGGGTTGGGCCTCCTCAGGTGTGAATCATCAATATTCATGACCATTGACCTGCCCTCGCATATTGCCTTTACACAACAAAAACTGTCTTACAAAAGTTAAATCAATGTATTGTTTCATGTGAATGAGTGGGTAAAATGGTTTTTACATCTTTTTGTAGCAAATTCTCAACTCTACAAGAGTAGAGAACTTTATTGTTTGTGAACAAATGTTTAGTATGTGTTTCTTGGCCTTATTTCAGCAACTTTTCTTTTTCTTTTTTTTACTAACCACGCATAAACATCATTTACTTAAAAATACAAACATGTACATACATTTTACTTACATAATATTGTAGCCCAGTTTGTGCTGAATACAGTGTTATGTGATATTAGCCATTAATATGTTTTGAAGTAACTGAAAAAAGACCAAATGTAAGAGCATGTCAGAACCTCTGCCAGTGTCACAAAATGGTCAGACCCCAGAGGGTTAAAATTCTTTTGTTCTCTCTGTAGATGTAAAGCACACTCTCAATACATGTAACTATCAACTTCACACTATCAATCCAATGTTTCCACAAGTATTGGCCCCCAGTCAATACACTTTTGTCCAAAAGTATTGGCACCCCACCAATTCACTGTTACTTAAACAAAACATTGTTTATGTTTATTCACGTGACGTCAGGTGTAGCCCCGCCCCCAAAATACTGTTCTATGCAGTATAATAATAAATAGACTTCCATAATGACTGCAGTTTTTACATGAAATGTCAAAACACTTAGTAGTTACTTTTGTCCAAAAGTATTGGCACCCCACCGGGTATTCACGTGACGTCACGTGTAGCCCCGCCCCTAAAATAAGCGAAATCAAAAAGTTTTGCACAACATGGACATGTCATATATCAAAACACTCAGCCCGATGAGGGGAACTGCCTCACTCGTGTTTTGGCACGTCACGTGACATCACGTGTAGCCCCGCCCCCAAAATAAGCAAAATAAAAAAGTTAGCACAACATGGACATGTCATATATCAAAACACTCAGCTTGATGAGGGGAACTGCCTCACGCGTGTTTTGGTCACGTGACGTGACGTCACGTGTAGCCCCGCCCCCAAAGTAAGCAAAATCAAAAAGTTATCACAACATGGAAATGTCATATATCAAAACACTCAGCACGATGAGGGGAACTTGCCACGTGCAAGCACCATTCACATTTTCTTCAGGAAATGTACCGTTCTAGTTATTATTATTATTCTTCCGGACACTTTTTCGGCGCGTAACTTGTCCCGCAGCTTTTGTCCTAGACCCATGAATGAGGTGTCAAATCGACCGGCTCATTGAGGAGAGGTGTGCTATGACTTTTATAAGCGATCAGAATTCTGGAATTCCCGGTACGGAAGCTCAAAGGGGTTTTTTTTCCAAATAGACTTGAATGGGGAATTCTTAAAATTCTTTTGTTCTCTCTGTAGATGTAAAGGAGACTCTCAATACATGTAACTATCAACTCCACACTATCAATCCAATGATTCCACAAGTATTGGCCCCCAGTCAGTACACTTTTGTCCACAAGTATTGGCACCCCACCGGGTATTAATGTGATGTCAGGTCTAGCCCCGCCCCCAAAATACTGTTCTATGCAGTATAATAATAAGTAGAATTCCATAATGACTGCAGTTTTTAAAATGAAATGTCAAAACACTTAGTAGTCACTTTTGTCCAAAACTATTGGCACCCCACCGGGTATTCACGTGACGTCACGTGTAGCCCCGCCCCCAAAATAAGGGAAATCAAAAATTTGCACAACATGAACATGTCATATGATGACCCATGCTCTGCTGCGACAGCACGACCTGTATTTTGTTTGATCCAGTTTTGTCATGTTCAACCCGTTTATGAGTGTTAAGTGCACGTCTTTTGTGTTTTTGGTTCTATGTTACGTTATACTTAGCTGGATAAACAATTCATCACTACAAGGTGATTACTATCACAATAATCCTGACGGCATGGCTGATTGGCAGGAACAACGCACATCCGACAGACACCGACAACAGGTTACTCACTTATAGCCGTGATGCACTTTTACTACACCGGTCCTCACTGCTGTGTAACATCAAGCCTGATGTGCTTCTACCACCGGAGCTTCGGCCGAGGAAAAGAGGAAGACATGGGGTATTCGCAGTAGAATTAGAAAATGACCATTCAAACCTCCTCTTCCCTCCATCATTCTGTCAAATGTACGCTCACTTCGCAATAAAATGGATTTGCTACATGCAAGGTGTCGACTGGAAAGGGCCTTCAGGGACATATGTATCATTGCCCTGTCAGAAACATGGCTAGACCAGTCGGTCTCGGATGCTGAAGTCAGTCTGGACAATTTTACTATAATTAGTGCAGACAGAACTGAGCAATCGGGGAAGACGCATAGTGGTGGGGTGTGCTTGTACATAAACAACAGGTGGTGTGATAACATCAAAGTACATCACAAGTCATGTACAGCCGATTTGGAGATACTAACTGTGTCCCTTCGTCCCTACTACCTGCCCCGGGAATTCCCTGTTGTTGTGGTCAGCTGTGTTTATGTTGCCCCCAGCGCCAATATCAATAAAGCAGCTGAGCCTATAGCCGGGGATGCTAACAACAAGTTAGCTACGTATCCTGGTGCACCGCTGTTCATTCTGGGGTACTTTAACAACTGCAAGTTGGACTGTGTGTTGCCATCATTCCAGCAGTATGTTAATATTCCCACAAGGCAGGCAAACATCCTGGATATGTGTTATGGCAATATAACTGATGCATTTCGTTCCTGCTCTTATCCACTGCTAGGAGCTGCCGATCATAACATCATCTCACTTCTCCCGCTATATAAACAACAACTGAAGAAACAGTCCACAATGCTACAGTGCCCCACAGTGGTCAGAGGACGCCATCGCACGCCTACAGGGTTCCTTGAGATGCACTGATTGGAACATTTTTGACGGGAATCTGAATGACAAGGCTTCTGTTATTACTGATTATATAAGATTTTGTATCAGCATGTGCATTCCTGTTAAAACAGTAAGGAAATATCCAAACTCCAACCCATGGATTACTTCCCAAATTAAACAATGTCTTAAAGAAAAACATAAAGCATTCAAAGAGAAGAACTGGGTTAGCTTGAAATTGGCAAACCGCAATATTAAGAATGCTGTATTTAAGGCAAAACTGAAATACAAGGACAGAGATTTTTCCAACATGAACACAAAACAAGCATTCCAGACAGTACGGACACTAACAGGATGTGAACCCAGAACAACTTAATGTACAAATTCTGCAATAGATCCAGTACTATTTGTAGAAGAACTGAATGCATTTTACGCTCGTTTTGACAAGCAGGACTTTTCATCTGAATGTGCTGACATCTTGAGAGCCCTCCCTCCTCCAGACCCTGATGAATTACCCCCCTTTACTGTGGAAGATGTGAGGCATCAGCTCAGCAGATGTAAGCTGGGCAAGGCCCCGGGTCCCGATGGCATCTCAGCACGGGTGCTGAAGAACTGCGCCCAAGAACTCTCATATGTCTTTCATTTACTTTTCAGCGAGGTTTATCTCACTGCCATCATACCTTCCATATGGAAAATGTCCGTCATAATCCCGGTTTCTAAGAAACCTAGGCCTTCAGAGCTTAACGACTACCGACCTGTTGCCCTTACATCTATAATTGTGAAATGCCTGGAGAAGCTGTTGCTGAAATCTATTTTGCCAGCTGTCAGTCCACAAATGGACCCCCTCCAATTTGCCTATAAGGCTAAAAGAGGCACAGAGGACGCCGTAGCCTGTCTGATGAATCTCCTCCTTCAGCACCTGGATTTCCCTGGCAATTTTGCTCGGATAGTTTTTGTGGATTTTAGCTCTGCCTTTAATTGCATCCAAAGACGTGATGATTCAGAAGCTGTTTCACTTCAACATCCCATCTCGGCTGATTCAACTTATACACAACTTTCTTAGCGACAGGCAGCAAGTAGTATGGCTGGGCTCAATTACATCTTCTGCTCTTACTATTAATACCGGAGCACCGCAGGGCTGTGTGTTAAGCCCATTTTTGTATACACTCTACACAAATGACAATATCAGCCCTTCGTCTAGCATAAAATATTTAAAATATTCTGATGACACAGCCATTCTTTCCCTGCTTAGAGACAACAACATTGTCATGGATTATCACACCACTGTTATGCACTTCACTCAGTGGTGTGAGGGTAACTACCTGAATCTGAATGTTAGCAAGACAAAAGAGCTGATAGTCAGTCCCTCTTCACCTCAGCACCCTATTGTCATTCAAAATCAACCAGTTGAAATAGTGGACAGTTTCAAATATCTGGGAGTGACACTGGATAACACACTCACCTTTGCTCAGCACATTATGGACATTCAGAAAAGAAGTCATCAAAGACTGTCAGTCATTCGCAAACTCAAAGGACTTAATGTCGCTCCTCATTTACTATTATTACTTTATCAAAGCATTATTCAGTCAATTTTACTGTATTGTTCAACTTGTTTTTTCGGCATGCTTTCTGTTAAAAAATATGGTCAAACTCACAAAGGTGTCCAATATTGCTGCAAAAGTTATAGGTCTTCCAACAGCTAACCTTATAGAACTCAATAACACAGCTATCGGACGCTTTGCCATTTCAATAGAACGGGATTCCACACACCCACTAAATGAGCACCTAGCCCCACTGCCCTCAGGGTGCAGGTACAGGGCTCTGAGGTGCAGGAGGGCCCGCTTTGGAAGAAGCCTGATTCCCTCAGTCATTAAGTATCTTAACAACAGACATCGCTGAGTGTTATTCTGAATGTTTCTTGACATGTGTGTATTATGACTGTTTATGTTTATGTTGTGTGTGTCGAACAAGTGCAGTGTTGTGGAAAGGAATTTCCCCTTTGGGGACAATAAAGTAAAGTAAGTATAAGTATATATCAAAACACTCAGCCCAATGAGGGGAAGTGCCTCACGTGTATTCTGGTCACATCACGTGACGTCACGTGACGTCACGTGATGACACGTGAAAATTAAAGATTAGCACAACATGGACATGTGACATATCAAAACACTCAGCCCAATTAGGGGAAGTGCCTCACGTGTATTATGGTCACGTCACGTGACGTCACTTGTAGCCCCGCCCCCAAAATAAGCGAAAACAAAAATTATCACAACATGGACATGTCATATATCAAAACACTCAGCCCAATGAGGGGAAGTGCCTCACGTGTATTCTGGTAACGTCACGTGACGTCACGTGTAGCCCCACCCCCAAAATAAGCGAAATCAAAAATTGACCACAACATGGACATGTCATTAAAATTCTCCCAACCGTTCATCATCTGCATCAAATAGGTCTTTTATAAAATCCCACAATGGTATTTCAGCCTATTAATCATCAGGGGTCTCTACTAGGACTCTCAGTACTGGGCTCACCAGTCGTGGCCTCCAGATCACTTTTATTTTCTCATACCAATTATCACATGGACAGAAATAATGGAAAATCACGATGGAAAGAAACTTTCTAATGCCCACAGTCCATCAAAGCCTGTCAGGGACCACAATTTAGCCGCTATCTGATTTTCTGACTAAGTAGACGAGTTTTTTTTCCCCCGAAGTAGACGAGTTGGATGTTGGAAGCTGCGCGAAGCTGTGCGTGTCCGTGACGTTGTTACTAAGAGGAATTAAAGCTCAAAAGCGGGATGACGTTTCTGTTCTTGTCTATAAAATGCAACACAATAATTCTCCTTTCTCATTTTACTCAGGATATTAATCTGCTCTTCATGCAATCCTTTGTGTGTAGACAGATGTTCTAAATATTGTGTGTCGTGCCGTGTTATAATGTAACAGAGTACAAATACTTCTTTACGTAAGTATAAATTTCACAAATCTGTACTTTACTTCGCTTTTTAAATTTAAACTTTTCACTTGTACTCCGTTATATTTCCACTAAGCATCCTTGTTACTCGTTACTACAAACTAAAAGCAGAAGAATGCCATAAGGGAGATTACACTGCTCTTAGCTTGGATTGCATTACGCACATCCGCACGCTCTATGGAAAAGCACAAGCGCGCGCAGCGTGCACGCACTGTTAGAGCTGGAAAGAGCGCAAAAACAACCAACCGCAGTGAAATGACACTATTCTTGTTACCAGCGTTATAGCACAAACAAAATATTAATGCAAGCACTCCATGCAATACTTCATAAACATAATATTTATTGATTTGGTCTTTGTCTTGTCAATATTATTATTTATTTATTATTAATGACTACATTCATTGGACACACTGTGGAAACTGCACACATACATGAACTGATCTGAAAATTTTGAAATTTTGGTGTCCACTTTTGCCATTTTACATAATACCATAATTTTTTGCTAACTATGTAGTCATATAAGATATAATATAAACCTCCTCTTACTTTAAATTCACACCGATGGCTAAAACCCCTAAAGATGAAATCCTAAACCCTGAAATCCTTATGCCTACCTAAAAATCACTGAAATTTTACTTCTTATTTCTACTTCAACTACTTAAGTACATTAAGTATCAGAAAATTACTTTTGATACTTAAATACTAGTGCTATTAAGTATTTTGATACTTAAATACTATTAATCATATCGCAATCGCAATATCAAGCCTGTGCAATTATATGACGCAAAATGCTGTGATTTTATGAAATAAATAAATAATAAATAAATGCATGTGTGGACATGACAACCCATTCTCTCTGAAAGCTGTTTGCCTATTTCATACACTACACCGCTATCCGCTAATAAAAAAAAAGACCAGTGAGTTTCAGTTTATGCAGTGGCACGTGACTTTTTCCGGTGTGCAGCGCGGAACGGGTGAAGATGGATGCCGAGCAGACGGACACTGAACTGTAGTGTTAATTTCGTCAGACAAGACGAGACGAAATATGTTCGTCAACAAACTTTTTTTTCATGACTAAGACGAGACGATGACAAGACTGCACCACTGTCCAAAAACGCTGACTAAGACTAAATTAACATGCATTATTGTTGACGAAAAAAGACGTGGCAAAAATGTTTTGTATAAAATAAAAACTAAGATATTGTGATGAGTCTGTCTGTGTTTTTGCCCCGTTTCTGTCTGCTGTCTTTCCCTGTTGTTAATTGTTTGCTCTGCCCACTCGTTTGTTCCCATGGACACTGATTGAACTCATTCATCTCCTCAGGTGTGTTGTCTTTGTCTCTGATTGTCTCTGCTTTGTCATTGGTTCCTGTCAGCTATATATACTCTGTTTGTCCGCTTCCCTGGTGTTGGCCGTTGTAGCATGTTGGAAGTTTGTTTCTATGTTCCCTTTCCCTGTTAGCTCTTTGTTCTGTTTGTCTGTTTCTTGTGTTTTGGATAATTAAACTATAGACTGCATTTGGATCCTTGCTCGCCTTTGTCCTGTATCACAACAGATATAATCTCTCTTCATTTTCGTCTACAATTGTCTCTGCTTTTTCATCAGCTGTTACGCCTTTAAAATATTCAGAACGAGTTTGCGGCTTTGAGCTGTTGCTCAAGTTACAAGTCAACGAAGCGGATTCCGCTTATTATATTGCTACCTACCAAATAAATCAATAATTTGTCACAAAATGATGACTCCTTAAAAAGGAGTTTATTGATTTACAAACGATTGTATTGCTTCCTCTAAAGAAAATAGTGCGCTCCGTCTCTACGGTTAGAATCCTGTGTGTCCATGGCAACACTCTGTTTTTCATGGCAATGGTGTGTTATAGTTTGCAGCGGTCTGTTAAAAATAAATAAATAAATAAAAAATCCCGAGCACAAGTCCACCGTCTAGGCAGGCTTTTTGTGTTAAATTATATTTCCTGTCGCTGCGCAGGCTCTTTTATTGTACATGACAGCTTATGTCCCGATGACCGGTCTTTGCATTACGATTAAAAGCAGTATCAATAAAATAAAAAAATGTGATGTGGAGTCAAGTTCGAGTGTATGCACTGTTTAAACGAGTGTTCTCAACTTCTCACTGATACTTTTGTGATTCGCAGAGTTTTGACAAGTTTTATAGCCTTGATTTTGTTTCTTATTCAAAAGTGGTGACAGAAAAAACTCAGCACCCCCAACCTGAAACCTCTTCCCACGCCCCTGTCACAATCACATTATAATCAAAATTAATAATTAGGCTTAAAAGCAAATGTATATGTAAGGGAATCAAGTTTAACAATTACATGTAATATTGTTCCAAATATCATCAATAATGGTGCGTGCAACACCATGTATAACTTACATTAAGTTGGTAATTGGTATATATATATATATATATATATATATATATATATATATATATATATACACCTACAGTTTTGATCTTAGGCATTTCATTAAGTTATTTATTTCCACTATAACACTTGTGTTCCTGATATTATTGCATTTAATGAAGCCTCGTTGTATTTATTCTTACAATAGATTCCAGATGTGGTCAAACTACAATTTTTTGACTAAAACTAGACTAAAATTAAAAGACTTTTAGTCGACTAAAACTTGACTAAGATATCTTGAGTTTTCTTTTGACTAAAACTAGACTAAAATGACGGGACCTTTAGTCGACTAAAACTTGACTAACAAAAAAGATATGTGAATGACTAAATGTGACTAAAACTAACAAGGACATTTGGCACAAGACTAAGACTAAATTAAAAATAGGTGACGAAATTAACACTACTGAACTGGTGGCCAGAAAAAATGCTACCTCTGTTATATGGCGATATTTTGGCTATAAGATATCCGACACTGAGCAGAGAGAGATACTGTGAAGAATTTGTAAAAAATAAAGTTGCTACATCATGTGGCAACATGACAAACTTATATCAGCACCTGAAACAGCACAGAGAAAAGTATGATGAATACCAGAGGTGGGAGTAAGTCACACATGTGCAAGTCACAAGTAAGTCTCAAGTCTTATGTCTCATTTTTTGTGAGAGTCAAGTCAAGTCAAGTCACTGCTTTATGTCAAGCAAGTCAAGTCAAGTCGTAGCTTAAGTCAAGCAAGTCACTGGCAAGTCATACATATGTTTGATGATTTAACTAAATGTAGATATTAAACAAGGTTAAATCAACAGTATTTATGGACTATGAAAAAACTACAAAGAATAAGATGTAAATTTAACTGAAATTAGGCCAACATAAAAGAATGAAAAGTTTCAATATGCCTCAAACGTGGCAGACGACCATGGAAAAGTGTATATATAAAAAAGTACAATGGGTTCTATGCAACCAAATGGCATTTATTGAACAGGCAGGCTTTAAATGGGACAATTTTCAATAGATCCTTTCTATCAACAGAATAACAACAACAAATCACGTCAATCAAAAAACTTAAATTATTGAATAACACAAACCTTGTGAGAATTAACTATTCGAGAGAGAGAGAGAGAGAGAGAGAGAGAGAGAGAGATGATTGTATGAGTGAGTGTAATTTATTAATATTAAATGATAGTTCACCCAAAAATAAAAATTGTCATTTTCTCACCCTCATGATGTTACAAACCTGTATAAATTTCTTTGTTCTGATGAACACACATTTTTGAGGAATATTTGTAACCAAACCATTCATGAGCCTCATTCACTTCCATAGTGGGGAAAAAAAGAACACTATGGAAGTGAATGGGGCTCATGAATGGTTTGGTTACAAACATTGCTTAAAATATCTTCCTCTGTGTTCATCAAAACAAAGAAATTTATACAGGTTTGTAACATCATGAGGGTGAGAAAATGAAAAATATTTACAATGCATTGCACTTGCAAAAAATTAAATTGGATAAAACTTTGTCACTCAATTGTGAGCGATGTGGTTGCATTATCACCCCACCATGGCTGAATACCCGCTCAACAGGTGCACTTGATGCAGGGATGGCCATAACTCTTTCCGCTACCTTGAACAATGACGGGAGGGTGTGTCTGTTCACAGCCCAAAACTGCAGGGAGTCCTGTCCATCACAAATGTCCAAATAGTGGTTAAACTGAATAAGGGGACTGGAACTTGAATCTCTCTTCTGCTGCTTGCGGTAAGCTGTGAACAGTACAGTCTGATGTTTTGGCACTGTTATTGGATCCTCCTGCTCATGGCTGTGGGAAGAGACTGTGGTAGCTATGCATGCTTCCTTGATAATCAAGTCTGAATAAGCAAAAGCAAGAATATGAATCTGAATTTGAAACAAGAATATGAAACAAAATGTACATGTGTTGAATACTGTGAACAAACAGTGCAACAGGTTATGGATAATGTAAAATAAGCACCTATGTACAGTAATGAAAATATACCATATGCTATTTTTTATTTTAGTCTAGCTCAGACAAGTTGATGTAAAATTGTATAACATACCTTTAATCATGGCAAACACAACCTCCTTGGTATTTTCAGGGACCAAGACATCATGGTTTATCCACATTGAGGCAAATGAAGGATCCAGCAGAGCAGCTTTTAGGTATAGAGGGTCAGAGAATGGCAATAATGGCCCATCACTCTCTCCATCTGCCATCTTCACATTAACAAAGATCCCTCTGAATCTTCTTTTGAGAGATGCTTGCAGGCTACAGATCAAACTGCCCAAATAGCACACGCTCTCCTTTTGATTTTCCAGGTGGTGATTAAGAGGAAGGACACAGGGAACCACAGCACTTATGGTCACATGTTTTTCACCTTGTGTAAGATCTGTGGCTTCTGCAAAGGGTTGAAGGACTTGGACAAGTTCCTGCATCTGATTCCACTCTCTAGCTGTGAATATTGTCTCTTTGTGTCCTTCATTTTCAAGAAATGTACATAGTCTTAGGTGTTCACAGCTGAGTACTGCTTTCAGTTGCCTCAGTGTGGAATTCCAGCGTGTGACAACAGAGGCTGGGATTCCACGCTGTCCAAACTCCTTCTCAAAGTTGTCCTTGAAAGAGATACTTGTGTGGAGTAAGGAACTCATCCTGGAGGTTTTGGCAAGGGATGCATTGATTAATTTTGTCTCTTTAAGGCCATCTCCTATGACCAACTGAAGAGTGTGTGCAAAACACTGGAGCCGTGTCTGGGATTTGGTGCTAAAAGATTTTTCAACCATCTCTTGGTCCTCAACTGCGAGGTCATTCCAAATGTCAGAATCTTCAAGGTCGTCTTCTATATCTCCCTGTGCTGGGAAACACGTGCTGAATGCCTTTTTCATGTTTGCAGCGTTATCACAGATTATGTGTTCAATCTTTCTCCTGATCTGGTACTCTTCACATATTTGCTGAAATTCTTCACAAATTCTCTCTCCAGTATGAGAACCTTTGAAGCGGTTACATACAAGCAACTGTGATTTTAACTGCAGACTGTTATCTTCTGTACTGAGCCAGTGTGCTGTGACTCCTAGAAAGCCTCTCATCCTACGATCTGACCATATATCTACTGTCACTGAAACATTATCTGCCTTTGCTAGATCATTTTTCAACTTCAGCTGTTTTTCTGCCACTAGATCGTCTAGCTTTGAAGTAATAGTTCTTTGACTAACAGGGGAGTATTTGTTGTCCATTACTGATAAAAAGTGAAGAAAACTTTCATGCTCAATGATGGATAAAGGCATGTTGCAGTTTATAATTAGGTCTGACAGTATTGAGTTTGTAATGGCTCTCTGCTGGGGATGGTTGGTGCTGTAGTGTGGTATCCTTGATTCAATGAATTGGGAAATTGGACGCTGATCTGGGTCAAATGTGGCCTTGGTGTGGAGGTATTCTTCATATCTAAACAGAAGGAAGAGAAAGAAACATGACAGGCATATTTATTTTATTCATTACATAGTTTATCATTACATTAAAAGCTGTAATTTGAATTAACGCATTGTGTTCATTTAACTGGTATACTAGGTGAATCAGTTGGCTTGCTGTAGAGAATGTGACGTTTGTTTAGTGTAGCCTGTGATATGTTTGAAAGGGGCATGCTAAAGTGTAATGCTAAACTCTTTCACCACCAGCTTTTTTTTTTTTCAAAAATGGATACCTACCATTAGCATACCTATCATACTTTTTTCTCAATAACATTTGAGTGCCTTGAATTATTGATTTTTATCAACTTCTAACATGGCTAAGACGTTATCTGAAAACAAGGGGACAGACTTTGTTACTTACAGTTTTTTGTGGGATTTGTAGTGTCGAATGAAATTCGATGTGGTGCTGGTTGTATCGGATATCTTCGTCTTGCAGGCCTTGCATACGGCTGTTCTTCTCTTCGCGTCTTGTACAAAATCCCGGTACCCGAACTTAATTATTTTGGGGGCCGCGCCTTCCATGTTTCGTCACGACTGTTATTAGTTAGTGCGCGCGCTCCCTCTGCTTGCCTGCTGCATCACGTGGTTAGATTACGCTCTTGCGTGCGTTCAAAAACATTCATTCATTCATTTTCTACCGCTTATCCGAACGGGCATTTTTTGAACAGGCGTTCAAAACAGATTTATTAAAAAAAAAAAAAAAAAAAAGAAGTTATTTCGAGTCATTTAACCCAAGTCCGAGTCAAGTCTCAAGTCATGACTGTCAAGTCAAAGTCAAGTCGAGTCTTTTTTAAATATTTGTCAAGCAAGTCTCAAGTCTCAAATTTGCGACTTAAGTCTGACTCGAGTCGAGTCATATGACTCGAGTCCCCCATCTCTGATGAATACATGAAAGTATAAAGCCCAGATTAGTAAAGAAACAACGGAACAAAAAGAACAATCTATAAGACAAAAAAAAAAAAAAAACACAATTACAGATGTGTTTGAGAGTGTTGCGCCATATGAAAGGTCTTCACAGAGATATAGAGAAATCACCAACTCTATAATGCACCAACTCTCATGCTTGGCAGGAGACATGTTGCCCATATACACCGTTAGCAAAGGCGGATTTCAGAAAATGATCCGCATACTGGACAAGAGGTACCAGCTGCCCTCGCGGAACTATTTCTCTCAAGTTGCAATCCCTGAGCTTTATGCTATATGCTTGTTTTTTTGGCAAAGAACCTCTCAAGTGATAAGTACAGCTTTTTAGGAAGAGGATTTGGAAGTACCAGTTTGTTGCTTTGTTTTTGTAAATGACCAACAACAGTTTTAGTGCTTTGAACCACACATTTATATCCAAATTCCTTTTTGAATGTTTATACAAAAATGTTATGTCCAGGTAAAATATCCCTGTTTGGACAGAATGTTCAAAATATCTTATTTTCATGAACATAGAAATTACTTTATTCTATTTATTATATTTAGCTGTACTATTGAGACAATAACAAGTTTGTTTGCAGTAATGCAAAGATGTTATTTTGTAAAAATATTTTAATTTGAAAACGTTTTGCATATGTTTGTTGTTGTTGCTAGTTTGAGTTGAGAAATACAAATTTCAGCATTATCAGTAATCTGTGTGTGCATTTTCCTTGAGAACCAAGCAAGTTGACTCATGATACCATTTGTTTATTATATTGCAATCGCATATCACAATCACAATATTGACCTCAATAATTGCAATATGACATTTTCCCTAAATCATACAGCCCTATTAAGTACAGTATATATCAGATACTTTAAGACGTTTATTATAATAAAAGGTATTATACTATAAAGGTTATTTACTATTATTAAAGGTAGTATGTTATAATATAAGGTAAAATATTCTACTAAAGTCTTTTTCTAGTATGATACTTGTACTTTTATTCAAGTATTGTTTTTTACTACTTTATACAATACTGGTGTCGTGCTTACTTACCTATTTTCTCCTTCTGGGACTTTTTTTTTTTAAAAAACATTTAATTGCCCACAATGCAATTCCTAACTCCCTGTCAATTTGTCCAACCAATACACCTACGGTATATTACACACAACAATTCCTCCTCCATTCGGATTATGGAGTTACTTGAACAATATCTTTGTTACTAAAACAATATCTTGCAATTACTTTTACTACATCACACATCAAACCGAATCGTCATTCGGTTCAACAATTTACATATGCACATAAACAATTCAATACGCATATACTCATTACCGTATACTTCACCGAATACTCATTACTATATACTTCACCGTATACTCATTACCGGGGGTCCCCCATCCCTACCAAGCAGACCTGTCTCATCCGACAGCGGTATTCTAGGGACTAACATTTTCTACACCTGCCCGTGCAGCCACAGTCTGTGAGTTTAATAGCACCCACACACTGGCGGTATCCGCAGGAATTTTCCAGGCCTAACAACAACACATATATCTGCTGTAAATATCCACTCATGAGATTTTTCACACACACACACACACAGTCACAAATCAAAACCAATACAAAAACTACACCCCCCATCTACTGTACGTATGGGGCTTTCCCTTTGCTTTTTCTCATCCAGTTCTTTTATTTCACCCTTGGGGGTTCTTGATTTCGAGGGCAGCTGTCTGCCTTCCTCACCAGGGCCCCTCCCCAGTCAGGCCACAGATTCACTATACACAGACATTTGAATATACAGTAACAGGCGTCTGCTCACCTTGTTATTATGGCCTGCCTCTGTAACCCTTCTGAGAGAGTGGTCCCGGTTCCAGACCTAGATCACGCTGTCCCTTATCGAGCCCCACGTTGGACGCCATTAAATATGTCGGAACTTAGAGCCCGTCTCCAAGTGGACATATCGCAGACTTTTAGCCAAATATCATTCATCTTCTACCGCTTATCCAAACTACCTCGGGTTACGGGGAGCCTGTGCCTATCTCAGGCGTCATTGTGCATCAAGGCAGGATACACCCTGGACGGAGTGCCAACCCATCGCAGGGCACACACACACTCATTCACTCACACAATCACACACTAGGGAAATTTTCCAGAGATGCCAATCAACCTACCATGCATGTCTTTGGACCAGGGGAGGAAACCGGAGTACCCGGAGGAAACCCACGAGGCACGGGGAGAACATGCAAACTCCACACACACAAGGATTAGGTGGGAATCGAACCCCGACCCTGGAGGTGTGAGGCGAACGTGCTAACCACTAAGCCACCGTGCCCCTAGCCAAATATCAACTATTTTAATTAAACATCACTGATAGCACTAACATTAATACAAATAAAACAATGAGAAGACTCTTCAGACCTGGATGAGGATGAGCAAACTTCTTTATTCTATATACTTCTTTATCAGCCACCCATTCCATTGAGCTCAAGGAAAAATTTAAAAGTAACAAATAAAAACCCAAAAGAGCATTCCCCTGCAACCAAAAAAAGATCCCCCCTTCCCCAAGAAAACTCCCCAAATTATACTCTGACACCTCTAGGCGCCTCCTCTTTTAATTTACATACCTTGCATACAATTACCCATTCTTTCTAAAAGTTGCCCTCACAGCCATGCCTAATCATTTACCTGACTTCTCAGAATTCCCCTTATTTTCCAGAATTACCTCATATACCTCCTAAGTGACCTAATGTCCTGTTTTTCTGATTCCATATTTCCCAGACTCAAGGTCTGCCCTTGGACTTTTCTATATATGTCCTTGTCATTCTGTCCTTGTTAATTTCCTATTATTTCCAACCTTCTTCGTCATTGATTTTAAAAAATGTGCTCGAGAGAGCTTTATTTCCTTGTTTGTATCACACTTGTCACTCAGTCTTCCATGACAGACGTCTTATGGATTAATCCTCCTTTCAGCTACAATGAGTAAGTTTTTCTCATTTCTTCTCTTGCTATTTTATGCTGTATATGATTTCTACTGATTATATGTTAACTTTATGAGTTTAGATTATGTCAAAAGTTCTTACTTATATTTGGTTATAGTGTATTGCTATTATTGCTAAGCTTTTGCTGCTATAATGTTGCTTTGAATATAAATGGAGTTCTATGTTAGCTCCTTAAGCTTTATTGAACTTATAACCTCATTATGATCTCAGTCTGTTAATTCTCAGACTGGGCTTGCCCATGCATACTTTAAGCTTTTAGTTTCTCTATATATTTCTACTAAGTTCTACTCCCTTTTGACCAGCTCTGTTCTCCTGAACTTCCTGAGCATCCTTATCTGCTGCCCCATATTGTGAGGAAACCTCCCGTTCGCATTTCCTCCTCTCAAGCTCCTCTGGCTGACTTCGTGGACCAGAGAACTCAAACTGATGGCTGTCCTCATGCTGAACCTTGCTGCCCTGAGCTTGGAACTCCGCCCTCTCTCTCCTGCTTTGGCTTCCTGGATCTCCAGTTTACATTCCCTCTTCTCCCTCCTACTCCTACTTCTCCTAGGCCTGATAGTACTGGGCCTTATTACTTTTATTATAATTATTATTATAAAACAATAAACTCTTATTATAATTACAATAAACTCCTTTTCTTATTCATAATCTGACTCATTATATTTATATGTAACATATTATATTGCCTTAAAACTATTACAACATCTGGGGTCTATTCCCATGTGTCTTATGACACCAATTATAATCCTTTTAAGGCATATCTCTTTACTTTTGGGGCATTCCTGGGGTCACAGATTTTTCACAACACTACCTGATGTGCTTTTAAGTCTCCATTCCTCTTAACGAGCCTGTCATTGTGCTTGTGAATGAGGCTGGACAACAGGCCTGTTAATGTCATTCGAGTTATTCGGTGCAGAAGTTGAATACCCCCGTGTTTTTGGGTTCTTTTTGTGATTTACATCCAGATTTTGTTAGTTCAAATGAACTCAAGGCGTAGTGGATGCTATTGTGGGGACTATTGGCTGACTCGTTGGATGGCATCGTGTGTTCGTTGTTTCCTCTAATTCATCACCGTTGGATGGGATTGTGGCCTCGTCAGGTCGTGCTGTGTCTTTCAGGATAACGAGGGCAAACGTTGGGATCAAAGAGTTAAGGAAACAGTACCCTGCCTATCCGGACACCTTTCAGCGCTCCGTCCAGGACCCAAGGGTGGTGATGTACAATAATTTGTTTGTTTTTCCTTGACAGTTGATAAGCAAGTTACCTTTTTTTTTTAACAAGTATCAAAACGGAACTGTGCTTTAAAGAAACGAGAAACTGTCATGTGAGTTTCCAACAAAAAGACTCATAAATTTTTGTTGCCAGTCTATGGACATTTTGATTCGTGAATGGACTGAGTATAATTTCCTCAAGATTTTCGAAACGAACTCTTTAAAATTTGAGGGGAACTGATTTAATTCAAAGTAATTGTGAATGTGAAATTTTCAGTGTGGCAAAAGAACATGATTGTTTAAGGTTTAATTGAAACAGTCACATTGTTTTTATTTTCTTTACGGTTTTATATATATATATATATATATATATATATATATATATATATATATATATACTGGTTTAATTCTGAGCCGTTTCATAGGATTAATGTTTTTATTTAAATAAATATTTTTGTTTAGTTAAATTGAACGTCTGTAAGTTAACCTGAGTCCTTTATACTAAGGAGTGGGGCCGTCTCATCTATCCTGTTAGATCTGGGAGGGTGGGTTTTCCTGACCATTCTCCACACTTCAGACTACCACCGTGAATAAGATAGATCCTGAACCACACCTCACCTTATCTGTAGTCCCACTTGACAACACTATAGACATCAACATATAACCACTCGTTATACTGAGACCTAAAGCATTGGGTGGGAGGACTAGGATCCTGTTGCCCACTCAGTCTTCCTTCAAAGGTTTGTTATCTGCCCCAGAAGGCAGTGGCATATTCCCCTATATATATATATATATATATAGTATTGTATAATTATATAATATGACTCTTCTTGGCCAAATCATCAGCTTTGAGATCTGCTTTAGATCACAGAAATATACAAAATTGTCTTTCTCTTGGCAACTCATGTAATGGTGCTACAGTTAAGATGACTGCCAATTCCCCCTTTGATTTCTGTTTATAAAACGCTTATTTTTTATTTTTATAATATTGCTTATTATTTTTAATTTTTTCTGCAATTGCCTATTGCTTTGTCTATCATGTTTTTGTAATGAGGCATCGTAAGGCTGAGGCTCCATTTGCAGCTTTTATTAATCGTAGACAAAACAGGCACGGTCAGGGCAGGCAAACACAACAACGTAGTACAGGCAAAAATAGTAAACGGGAAACAGGCAAAAAGGTCAGGACAAGCAGCGAACAATTGAGAAACCAAAGACAGGAACAGAGTCAAAAAACCAGAACAGGAAACAAACATGGGAAACGCTCAGACTGACTGCAAAAGCAAATCGAGACTTTGCACCGGGGTCAAGTTCAAGTGCGCTTAAGTAGCGTGGGAAATTGGTTACAGCTGGCTGCGTAATTAGCCCCGGTGCGGGCATTGTGGGAACTGCAGTCCGGAAGTGTCTAGTACTCCGGAGACGCTTCTCTGTGTTGATACGCATGGAGTGAGGCAGGTGCTCCAGCCATGACAGTTTTCCTCATAATTGACACTTAATATTTGGTAGTCTATGGATGATCCTATGGTTTTCATTGCTGGTAATTTTCACCCATAAATTTCGATGACGAGTTGGTATTTCCAAAAACAATGTATTAAAATCTTTACCAGATTTGACAGAGGCTGCCATCCAGCTACACTTCTCGCATGCTGACACCAATTCCTTTGTTTTATAAGAAATAAAAACTTTAATCTTTGTAGATTGTAGATTGAGGCAACTTTAATCTTTGTAGATCAGTTTTACAAACACAGGTGTCATGTTCTCACAAGAAAGCACCACAGCCAGACCAAGATGCAGGATATGATTTCATACATTTATTCACGTACAAACTAACATAACCTTACATGACCAAATTTACACATGAACACACATGACAAGAACGCAATGCAATACAAGGATGAACAAAGACATATACACAAGAACATATATATATATATATATATATATATATATATATATATATATATATATATATATATATATATATATATATATACTGTATATAACATGCTACTGTGTATATATATATATATAAAACGCAACACATTTGGCATGACAAGCAACAGGTGGGAAAGAATACATGACCTCAGCACAAGTCATACGCAACTTGAAAATATTAAGGGAGAAAAGAAAAAACAAAATAATGCATCAACAAACGCAGGATCTTATGCTGACCAGGAATATTTTTTATAAAAAAAAAATATATAGGTATATATATATATATATATATATATATATATATATATATATATATATATATATAAAATGTATGTATATATATATATATATATATATACCTATATTTTTTTCCTCCAGTTCAAAAACCTCCAGTTCAAAACTCACTTCCCTCTAGAGAAAAAGAGATCATTTTCCGTTCCATGTAACGATGCAAATGAAAAGTCTCAGTCTTACCATTCTGTTAAGAATGGCATTCAATCTGTAGGTGGAAAAATAAAACAGAAGACTGAAGAGCTAATGCCAGCTAAAAAGTTGTCTACCTGAAAGAATTTGCCCCAGAAGAAAAAAAAAGTCGGCAAAAATGTACATTGCAAAATAATTACAGAACTTTTAACCAATCCATAATGAGAAATTCCATGTACTTCAACTAATATCATGTCTTTTTCTGATAAAACAGTTGTGAAATAAATCTGCTTGGATCCTTTTCTGATAAATGATTACTAAGAATGACACTTTTATATAAATAAAATAAAATAATACAACAACATCCCAACTCAATATAAAAAAATTGTAATAAGCATTGGCATTGTGTACTGCCTGCCCACCACAACTAGCAAGCTAGCATTATAGCACTGCACTTAGCCACTCTCTAAACAACTTAAAGTAAATCACACTAATACAACAATATTTCACTTATAACAATATGTTTACTTCAATACAACCACATTCTGACTGGCATGGTTTAGATAATACAGTATAATAAATTAATAATATATTTGGGAGCGGGTTTCTCTGGGTGGGTGGAACACCAGAGCATGGAACACCCTCAGGAGCTCTGGGTCCAGAATGTCGTCCCGAAAAACCCAGGAACATTCCTCAGGTCCAAACCCCGCCCAATCGAACAGATATTCAAGCTGTCCACCTCGAAGTCTGGCATCCAGTAACTCCCGAACAGTGTACACACCGATGTCTTCTTCGAGAGGGGGGCTTCTTCACCAGGCTCTGTGGAGGGAGAAATCTGATGGTTTCCCCTTGTAGGACTCCCACTGTCAGATCGATCTCACGTCTTGGAGTTAATGGAGGATCGATTGAGGGGTTTGCCAGTTACAGACTAGACTTGGAGTTTTTGAGGGATCCGTTCCCCATGGATCTGAAGGTCCAATCATAACTGCGAGAAGATGAAGTTGCCGGCTGACCTTGAGTAAGTGGCTGTGACTGTAACAAAAGTGTCAGAGAGATGGAATTGAACCTCTGTGGTTAGGGGAGCATATATCTCCAATAGAGTGTCCAGCTGGATCACATCATAGACACAGCCCTTGGGTGAGCCGACGTTGACGTTCAGACAGTGAGAGATGGTTGGTATAGATCTGCATGGATTCTGGCTCTGAAGATGGCTTCAGATTCTGGCAGATTCTGGCTCCTTTTGTAGCTTCTGGCACTTTTTTTTTCTCTTCCTGATCCTGAGTCTTTTTCCTCACTACCACTGGACTCAGCCACAGATACTTTCCTCTCATCTCTTTACTCAACTATGGACTTTCTCTGCCCTATGTTTACTAAACCCAAGAAAACTTCTTGTTCTGCTCCTTTGAAATCACAACTTGATGCAGATCTTGATTTTTACCGAACACTCCTGGCCAAGTTCTCCTCAGATGTGACTTCTGCCAAGACTTCCTTCTGCAAGGGAAAGCTTGAAGCTTCATTACATGACCCTCGGAAGCTCCACATCATCATCTCTTCTCTACTCAACCACCCGGCTCCACCTTCTTCATCCTACCTTCCTGCAGAAGACATTTGCTTCTCATTTCTCAACTGTAGCAGCAGAAGAGATTTTACAACTCATCCAGTCTTGCAATCATACCACCTGGCCATTGAATCCAATCCCTTCCACTATGCTCCAGACCATCTCGCAAGACCTTCTGCCCTTCATTACCACCATCATCAATAGATCCATAGCATCTTGTCAGGTACCAACTATTTTCAAGAGAGCAAGGGTTATTCCCATCCTGACATCAGTAACTACAGACCGGTATCACTTCTCTCGTTTCTTTCAAAAATTCTTGAACGCATTGTCTATATTCAACTGTCTGTCTATCTCTCAGAAAACACCTCCAAGATCCCAACCAGTCTGGCTTTAATGCAGCTCATTCCACAGAGACAGCCCATTTGCATGTCTCTGAGAAACAGCATGTTGTTAGATCAGCCAAACTGTCATCCATCCTTATCCTAGTCATTTAATACGGTCAACCACAAGACTCTTTTGTCCACCCTCAGGAGTCTTGGGATTTGCGGATCAGCTTGGGAATGGTTCGCTTTCTAACTGGAAGGACGCTCATATAAGGTAACATGGAGTGTTTGAACAGAAATGTTAGGAGTGGAGTAACTGCCATATCACATGTAACTACCATACAACGTGCACCTGGTTATCCTTATTTGACTATAAAGAAACAGAGTGAAATTAATGCAGCAAAAAGACAGAAACAAAAACAAAGACAGAGAGCAAGGAAAAAGGAAGCTGTGGAAAATAAACTAAAAGAAATGTGTAAATTGTTATATGACATAAAGAAATTGAATATATCTGATTAAAACTGTGAAGAAAAGGACCTACAATAGAAGTAACCTGAGTCAACCCAAATAGGAACAGACACTGTACATAGACAGTTGGATCAAGACCCATCATCTTGCAGAAAGAAGACTATAGAATTGTTATAAGTTTCATTTATCTTTATATGAACTTTCTTTTCCATTTTATAGAATGATAAGTTTCATTTACTTTTTATATGAATTTATGTAACCATTGTGTGATTAAGAAATGATATAATGTTTTTAGATACTAAGACAGAAAGTAACAATGGAAGCTTAAAAAAGAAATCACGAGTTCTGTGTCAGCAGCTTTGTAAGAATACACAGCCAGCCATGCAGCTTAGGAGACCTATCAGGATCTTTTTCAGAAGCATGAGGTTATCAGAGACCTGATAGAATGCTGACAGAAGCAGAATGACCATTATGAGATCATACTAAGAAATGTTATAAATAGGATTTTAGAACCAGTTATCGGTGTGCATTCACCTTGAGGCAAGCTCATTGTGTTATACTCTGTTATAGAGGGTGCATCAGGAGAACAGACGCAGGCTTACACTAGGAGAGTGTTTCCTGGTTTGTTTTATCTTTGCATTTTATTTCTTTCTACTTACGCTAGAATTGTTTGACTATTTGAAGGAGATTTTGTTTGTAATTTTCTTTTCTTTTCCTTTACATATATTACATACATCTATTTGTATTACACTACTTTTAATAAAAACAAGGCCTCCCATTGTGAGGATCCTGAAAAGACAAAAAGGTCTAAGTCTGACTCCTTCATCAAAAGGTTCAAACAATAGAATAGGTAGAAGAACTTGGAGCAGAACCTTTGTTAGAAGACCGAGGGACTTCGAAGGATATCTGCGTTCAAGGTAAGAGCAACTCTAATTGTTGATCTTGTGTTTTCAATACTAACCCGTGCAAACTAGGACACATCCTTTAGCGGGATTGTGGAAGGGTTTCCTACGCAATCCGAAAACATGTGTCACTAAAGGACACGTATGTCAGTATAATTACTTCAAGTGGAGTGACATCTGCTCCACGCAGGCTCTCCACTGGTGTCCCATAGGTTTCAGTACTTGGTCCCCTTCTTTTCTCCCTGTATACTCACTCTCTTGGTGAAGTTATTTCCTTACATGGGTTCTCTTACTGCTATGCTGATGATACACAACTTATCCTCTCTTTCCCACCCTCAGATACAACAGCTTCTGATCGGATCTCAGCATGTCTGGCAGAAATATCATCATGGATGACTGCCCATCAGTTGGGGATACAGCTTTATCCTAGCAAAACTGAACTGCTGTTCATCCCAGGTGATTCATCCCCAGGTCATGATCTTGCTATATCCTTGCACAATGATCTGATCTCCCCTTCAGCTGCAGCTCGCAACCTTGGGGTAAAAATGGACAATCAACTGTCCTTTTCCTCGCATGTTGCTAATGTGACTCGCTCATGTCGGTTTCTTCTCTACAACATTAGAAGGATTCGGCAATTTTTGTCCAAACAGGCTGCTCAGGTACTTGTTCAGTCTCTTGTCATTTCAAGACTGAATTACTGCAATGCACTGTTTGCAGGTCTACCTATGAACACAATTCATCCTCTGCAAATGATCCAAAATGCAGCTGCACTGTTTGTTTTCAACCTGCCAAAGTTCTCGCATACCACCCCTCTGCTGCAAGCCCTCCATTGGCTTCCGGTAGCTGCACGCATCAGATTCAAAACACTGATGCTGGCCTACAAAGCCAAAAATGGACCAGCTCCCTCTTACCTCAAAGCCCTCATCACTCCTCGCACTGCACCCCGCACCCTCCGATCTACCAGCACTGCTCGACTGGTTCCACTATCTCTCAGGGTAAGAGGCAAGTATACTACAAGACTCTTCTCTGTTCTGGCACCAAGGTGGTGGAATGAACTTCCCTTAGAGGTCGGGACAGCTAGTGTCACTGACTATTTTCACACGGCGGTTGAAGACCTAGTTATTCAGGAAACACTTCAACTAGCACTTTCTTCCCTATCTTTTGCATTTATTTAAAAAAATAAAAATAAAACACAACCTTTGACACTTTTTTTTTTTTTGTAACTTTGAACAATGTTTTAAACTCATGGTATCTTAAGTATGTAACCTAGTTAGCCAGCATTAATGTATCCAGTGTTAGAGATTTAAGCACTTTTGTACATCACTCTGGATAAGGTCATCTGCCAAATGCTGTAAATGTAAGATGACGGTTTTGGCTGTCGGAGTATATGAGACGTGACGGGTCCTTTAACATCGTTTTAACAGAATTGCATACGGTATTCTCTTCTGATTGATAGCTGATTGAAGCTCTCTAAGCCCATGGTGTCATCATAGGCTGAGAGTTGCAAACTCAGTGCTGGGATAAGGCCATTGTGGTAGGTGGTGTGGAGGGCTCCTTTGTTCCAATCACTAATGGCCACTAGTGTGCAAAACTGCAGAGAATAATTCCCCTGTTTTAAATGATAGAGACTATCACAAACGATAGTATCGCCAGCTGGCATTGCAAATACCTCTTGGATGTACGTCATGAAGTCCGTGATGGAGTGAAGAAATGATCCGTCTTGCTGCCAAATGGATTCTGCCCACTGCAATGCCTTTCCGGTGAGCAGAAAGATGATAAACGCAATTGTGCATTGATCTGTGGGAAAACGGTTAGGTTGCATTTCGAAGATTTAAGAGAAAGCCTTTGCATTAATCCGGCAGACCAGAATAGGGTGCCAGGTTAGCCATGGGAGCTGCGACCATGTATATACAGCAAATATGTAATATTAGCTTGGCTTAACAGATTTTATAGAAAAAAAATAACATCTTCCAAAAGTGAAGTTTTCAGTTAACATTCAGTTAATGGCTGCACATGCACAGAAAAACAGATCAACTTACATTACCATAAGTAAATCAATTTGAAAAAAATATTTTAAAACTGCTTAAATTTACCAGGAAACAGACTTTTGGAAAGTGTAAGGAACTTCAACACTATACTAGACTACTTTTGAATATTTTTGTACAGGTAAAGAAGCAATTCCAATTAGAGATGTTGACCATGAGAATTGTGCAACAATGTTTTGCACTCTTTTTAGCTCCACAGTTTTGGTTCTTTGCCAAATTTAGCATAGGTACTTGAGTATGGCTTGGCTCATTTACTAGTGGAAATATTTGATTTGCCAAGCAATGTTATATGTTATATATGTTGCATTATCTGGTAGATGCATGGTTGGACTTCTGTAGAAGTGAAAAAAAGAATTCTTTACTCTGTAATCTGTAGCCCCATGCTTCTCTCCCTTATTATTTATCACAAAAAAGAAGCAGAGAGAGAGGAGGTGGAGGAGGAAAAAGAGAAGGTATGCCAGCAGAATGGATTAAGACAGGAAAAAGAAAAGTTGGCCTTTAACTGAACGAGTTCATATTGAGCTACTGAGGATGAACAATACTGAGCAGTAATTTTTATATGTGAAAGTTTTTTAATTAACATTTCAGAACTACTCTCACACTAACGTGAATTCTTCTGTGCACACACACACCTGCTGTAGATGTTATTCCCATGCACACTGCCTGCATGGCTGCCCCACACTTTTAAAGGGGCAGTACCAATTTAAAGAAACATTAGATCAGATCAAATTTTAATAAAACTTAGCATACACTCTCCAACTTTAAACCGCATGAGTTCCTGAATGCGTTTTAACATTAAGTTTCCCATGGAATCAAAAAGTGATGTGAGGGCAAGTAATATGGCCTTCCAAAATGCACGTATCTGAAAAAGGAAAGCACGTATCTGCTTTTTGGTGGTGAGATTGGGGTTCTACTTCACTGCCTCAGTCTTCTTTTCTTGTAGTTTTATCAGGCCTTGTAGTACCCTAGGTACAGCGCATCGTTCAGCCTCTGATGACATTTGCAAGAGTTGGCCATCACTTACCAGAGGGCCCCAAAGACCTCCCCAGTTGGAACAGGTGGTCTGACCATGTTTTGGAGGAATGTCTTACTACATTGTCCAGGTACTCAGCAGTGAATTGGTTTTGGGGTGAAGGACGATGTCCATCAGCCACTGAAATGTGGCAGGACTCCATGTAGACTGTCTTCGGCCAAATGTCAGGGGCCAATGATACCTGCGATGACTTTGTGAGCTCCATGTTTGATATGTATGAGCTCTCTCTCGTTACTCTATAACATGGTGGGGAGGGAGTAGCTTCATAGGGGAGGGGGTAGCTGTTGAAGTTGTCGGAACTTAGAGCCCGCCTCCAAGTGAACATATCACAGGGTGAACTACATTCTTAGTCTTTTGGTCAAATCTTAACTATTTTAATTAAACTTAAAAGATAACACTATAATTAGTGCACATAAAACAATGAGAAGACTCCTCAGACCTGGATCTGAATGAGCAAACTTCTTTATTGCAGCCAATCAGCCAACAATTCCATTGAGGTCAAGGAAAAAATTATTTAAAAGTTAAAAGTAACAAATAAAAACCCAAAAGAGCATTCACCTGCAACCCAAAAAAGATCCCCCTTCCCCAAGAACATCCCCTCAATATGTGCTCTGGTGCCTCTAGGCACCTCCTCTTTTAATTTACATACCTTCAGGCAATTTCCCATTATTTCTCAAAGTTGCCCTCAAAGCCCCGCCTAATCATTTACCTGACTTCTCAGAATTCCCCTTATTTTCCAGAATTACCTCATACGCCCCCTAAGTGACCTAATGTCCTGTTTTTCTGATTTCCCCTTATTTCCCAGACTGCCCTTGGATTTTTCTGTATATGGATTTTCCTGTCCTTGTTAATTTCCTATTATTTCCAACCTTCTTCGTCATTGTTATTAAAAAATGTGCTCGAGAGAGCTTTATTTCCTTGTTTGTATCACATTTGTCGCTCAGTCTTTCATGACAGACGTTTTGTGGATTACTCCTCCTTTCAGCTACAATGAGTAAGTTTTTCTCATTTCTTCTCTTGCTATTTTATAGTGTATATGATTTCTACTGATTATATGTTAACTTTATGAGTTTGAATTATGTTAAAAGTCCTTACTTATATTTGATTATATTGTATTGCTAAGCTTTTGCTGCTATAATGTTGCTTTGAATATAAATGGAGTTCTATGTTAGCTCCTTAAGCTTTGTTGAACTTATAACCTCATTATGATCTCAGTCTGTTACTTCTCAGACTGGGCTTGCTCATGCATACTTTAAGCTTTAGTTTCTCTATATTTCTACTAAGTTACTCCGTATTTTTCCCAATAGATCCTCAACCTCAGTCCAGGTCACACCATCTGGATCTCTCGCCCTTCCCCCTACCCAAGGCCAGTTCCTGCTGAGGTCATGGCTGGCTATCGCCACTTTCAGCTGTCTCATATCACCCATGAACTCACCAAGTTCCTGGACTAGCTCTGGTCTCCTGAACTTCCTGAGCATCCTTTTCTGCTGTCCCATATTGTGAGGAAACCTCCTGCTCGCACTTCCTCCTCTCAAACCCCTCTGGCTGACCTCGTGGACCAGAGAACTCAAACTGATGGCTGTCCTCATGCTGAACCTTGCTGCCCTGAGCTTGGAACTCCTGTCTCTCCTCCTCGTCCCTCATCACCTCCTCTCGCCTACATCCACCCTCTCTCTCCTGCTTTGGCTTCTTCTTCTTCTGACTCTGAACCTGGATCCCCAGTTTACCCCATCTGAGGTCTATTCCCATGTGTCTTATGACACTAATTATAATCCTTTTAAGGCATATCACTTTACTTTTGGGGCATTCCTGGGTTCACAAATTTTTCACAACAAAGTCTGAGACTTAGTTGTGCCTCCAAGTTCCAATTCTATCCTTCCTCATCTACCACCTTCCTTTGCATCCTCTTTAGTGTCTGGTCGAACCATTCCACAAGCCCATCTATCTGTGGGTGGTAGATGGACCTTCTGCAATAACTGACACATTTCCACCATAGTCAGTAAGGATGTCCTTTGGGATAACCACTCAACTGAAGAGCATGAAGAGCTCCTTGGTGATGTTCTGGGAGGTGGCCTTCCACAGTGGGACTGCTTCAAATGGGGAGCCGATGCGTGAAGTCCACTAGCCATTATTTGTTGGCTTGGGATGAAAGTGAAAGTGCAGCAGTGGTGGTGGAGCAGTGCTCAGTGTTTTCACTCTGGGGCAGCATCGCCAATCATTTATGGTGGAGAAGGCATCTGCAGTTCACCAGAGCATACTCAATCTCTTACCTCTCCCAGTGCTGAGACAGGCTCTCCTAGCTCGCTTACTCTCAGAGGGTGAAAGGTTAGAGGTCACTCCTGATTGGTTTCTCTGGTTTTAAAGGGCTTTTGGCTGCCCCAGCCTTTCAGCCACACTAAGCTGCCGCTGTTTCTATAGAGCCACAAAATTTAGGGGGCGAAGAGCAAGACAATGGCATCATGGAGAAGTTTGGAAAATTCACAAACTGAGGGCGGTCCAGTGGAGGTGGTAGCTGAGTCTTGATGTGCATTATGAAAAGCCCCTTGAAGAACTTCATCATGATGGGTGTGAGTGCAACGGGACGATAATCATTGAAACAAGAAACTGTAGACTTTGGTTGTCTTGAGGCACATAGAAACAATGATATTACTTAGGAAATGTTGGACTTCCGTGGTTTAACTCTACATAGAATTCTTATCACCTTGACTGTGGTTAGACAGAGTATCTGGCTGTTGGGGGAGGGATGGTCAAGTAAGATGGTCAACAGATGTGGCAAGTATGAATGCACGTCACAGAGAAAAGGTTCCCGAGATTTCACACCACATCACACATAACTGTGTGATTCTCTGACAACAAAAACACATGACCAATAGAAGGTAGCCATGTGTAATTCTCTGTCACGTATACTGAAGTCAGTAATATGCTTGATTCCTTTAATTCTTTAACCAGTATGATCTTGCTGGAATGAGCTTTATGGGAACAAGCTTTATTTTTGCTTGTGTATGTTTCTATGTAACACATTAATATAAGATTAAAACATGATATATTAGAATATGGGGGGCACGGTGGCTTAGTGGTTAGCACGTTCGCCTCACACCTCCAGGGTTGGGGTTCGATTCCCACCTCCACCTTGTGTGTGTGGAGTTTGCATGTTCTCCCCGTGCCTCAGGGGTTTCTTGCGGGTACTCCGGTTTCCTCCCCGGTCCAAAGACATGCATGGTAGGTTGATTGGTGTCTCTGGAAAAATTGTCCGTAGTGAATGAGTGAATGAGTGTGTGTGTGCCCTGTGATGGGTTGGCACTCCGTCCAGGGTGTATCCTGCCTTGATGCCTGATGACGCCTGAGATAGGCACAGGCTCCCCGTGACCCGAGGTAGTTCGGATAAGCGGTAGAAGATGAATGAATGAATATTGGAATATATTTAATTGTAAGTGTGTTATTTCTTTTGCTCCCTCTATTGAATAAAGAACTGAAATAACAAAGCTTAAAAAACTTTGAATTGCAAAGAATAAAAACATTTAAAAATCGTTCGTTAAGGATTAAAGTGTCTCCACAAATTAAATATAGTAATACCAACAAATGTTGACTTCCTGGGCTCCATGAGGGAAGCAGCATATAAATCATACAGAATGATGGTTTTTGAAAGACACACACACACATATATATATATATATACGTGTATATATATATATATATATATATATATATATATATATATATATATATATATATATATATATATATATACCGTATATATATATATATATACGTATATATATATATATATATATATAAAATCCATTTGTCTCAATTAAGAAGTAGTTAAGTTGTTTGTTGGTTTTTTTAGTGAAGCGGTAATGTGGAGAGATATTACCCAGCATCAGCGTTGCTATGCAACATTTAAAGCAACTATGTTCACGAAGGTAAATGTAGTTCCTGCACTTTCCAAAAATAAATTTTGCAATGTTTCCGACTACATTATATACCTTACAGTGTTTATCGAAAATAGTATAAGTGCACGTGTTCCAGATCATCATGTTTTTGCCACCGTAATTAGGATTTTGTTTTGGGGTAAATAAAAAGCTTCCGCTTCTACACGAGGAATCTACTGATCACTGGGAATCTGAATGTTTGCATACGTGAGGTACCTGGATGACGGCTACACGGCAGTTTCAACTAGCGAAATTAAGGACTTTAACTATGAAATGTTTGACCAAACTCAGGTTCATTGGGTACGATGGAACAAGACTTCTTCAGGGCACAAAGACTAATGCTTAAAGGTATGTAACTTAAGCAGTAGCTGTTTTATCGTAACTCATTCACTGCACAATATAAACAAATGAGTGATATATAGTTTCTTATCTTGTTTCTATAATTTTTCAGAGAATAAAGAAGACATAGAGTAGGGGCTGTTTCAGAAAGCAGGTTAAGTGAAAACTCTGAGTATGTTAACCCTGAAATTATGGAAACTCTGGGTTTTCCGTTTCAGAAAGGGAGGTAAGTTAAACCCAAGAAAGCAGGTTAAGTTAAGCCCGTTTCTGAAAGTGAGGTAACTTATACCCAGAGTCAGTTACCATAGTAACTTACTCTGTGAACCTAACCTGGTCGGGAGCAGGTTTTCTTCAGTAAACCCAGAGTTTCTTTCGGTCTCTTCCCCTTTTTAAAGAGGAAGCGACGTTTAAACGCCTCATTCATTGCCCACGTTTCAGTTACACAGTTCGCAGCAAAGCAAATGTGGGATGTGGTAGCTCAGTGGTTAAGGTGTTGGACTACTGATCAGAAGGTCAGGGGTTCAAATCCCCGGTCCACTAAGATTTTGTGGACACAATTGCTCAGTTGTATAAATTGAAACAAAATATAAGTCAATCTGGGTAAGGGGGTCTGCTAAATGCCGTAAATGTAAAATTAATGAAGTGGCGTGTCCTTTTATGGACGATCCTGTTGATGAAGAGTCTGTATTAATTCTTTTGAGCCCAGAGTGGATTTTTGTCACATCCATATGCATTTTTATTTGAGCGAACTTCCTCGGGAGTATTCGGATGACGTCACATGCTCGTCTCCACTTGCCTCCAAATGTTTTGGCACCCTATCTTTCTGTCCACTTGCCTCCAAAAGTAACACTGACCCTTATGTCTACTTGCCTCCAAAAAGCACCGGCCTTTGTGAATACTTGCCTCGTCAAAGCCAACATCAAATTTTGTCGCGACGAACTTTACAAATCTAGTTAGATTAATGTAATAATTACTATATCTAGAAAGTATTGGTCTACTTACTTATTAATTATTTTCTAAATCCCATATCAACCTCAACCACTTGAACAATAAGGAGAGACAAGAAATAAACAATATACAATTGCATGAATTATCCTTGAATTGAACAAAGTGTGTAACTAGAGGGAGAAGTTTACATTAAAATATTAAAAAAAAAAACTTTTAAAGGTATATATATATATATATATATATATATATGGAGTTTGCATGTTCTCCCCGTGCCTCGGGGGTTCGGATAAGCGGTAGAAAATGAGTGAGAGAGAGGTATATATATATATATACAATAGTGGATTTAACATCAAATTTTAAAAGGTGTATTTAAAAAATGTATATATATATATATATATATATATATATATATATATATATATATATATATATATATATTTTTAGAATTGGATGTTAAATCCACTATTGTTTTATACAGCAGTGTTGCCTTTTTTTTTTTAAATACATGTTCAAATTCTACATATGCTTGCATAAGCACTTCCGGTTCTGCTGGCGAGAAATATGCAGACTTTTCTTTTGTCTGACGCTGTTGCCATGGTGACTCGTTATATCTGCGCTCCATTGATAATGGATTTTTTTAGTTGTAGTACACACGCTTGACTCTGAGTCAGTCAATTTAGAGTTGATAAAACTAACTCTCTTCAGCTGTTCTGTAACCGAAAACTCAGAGTTTCCTATCTCAGGGTTTGTCAACTCAGAGTTCAAGTTTAAACTCAGAGTTGGTTGAACCTCCTTTCTGAAACGGCCCCCAGGAGTTGTCTAAAGGCAAACGACTCCGGGTAGCACCTCTTAAAAATACATGGTCATCGCCACCACATACTACTTGTTACTCGCTAAAAGAGAGAGCGGAAGCTAAGACCAAAAATGTGTGTTGTAAAGGTTATATTGTGTAACGTTGTTTGTGCACGTGTGTATATTACAGTGTGATGGCAAATGTCATTGTCCAATAAATATTTTAAACAAACTTATACACACACACACACACACACACACACACATATATATATATATATATATATATATATATATATATATATATATATATATATATATATATATATGTTAGTGCTGGGCAACAATTAAATTTTTTAATCGCGATTAATCGCATGATTTTTCTGTGATTAATCGCGATTAATCTGCAAAATTCAATAATGAAATCAAAAGTAGTGTATTGCGTAATTTTATTCTTTCAAAGTATTACTGTATGAACAAAAGTGCAATAACATTTGGTTTGTCAAAACTTTAAAGAAATAAAGTGCTTTTTTACAGCAGTTAAAAGTTAGTAGCAGTTAACACTTCTTGTAAATCTTAACTTAAACATTAATGTAATCAAATTAAATATAACATTAACGTATAAATGTTATAAACATTTATAAATGGTATAAATGTTAACGTTAATGTTTTATTAAATAAAACATTAATGTTTTGTTTAGTTTGTAAAAAAAAAAAAAAAAAAAATTATGTCCAGAACCTTGATCATAACATTATAACTGGCCACTTCCGAGCAACAACATCAATCTCCTTTAAGAGACTGAGAATCTCAGTCCAAAAAAAAAAAAAAAACTTTCAGTGATGCAGGTTGAGTGGACAAAATTAACTGCATATATCCATTCTTCCAACTTTACATTTAAGTGATACTTCAGACTTGAAGTACTCCGATGATAAGACAATTCAGCTTTGCAGTGGTTACAAATAGCTTTAGTTCTATCAAGTCCACCGTGTGGAAGAGGTTTAAAATAAAAATGTCCATTTAAGATTTCGGTACCTTTTTCCATTTTTCTGTCCGCACCAGATATTTTCTGTTTCGTGCTGTAGCTCTCTTAGGCACACAACAAATGCTTTCATTAGTTGAGACGCGTGATGATGCTCATCCCAAGCAGCCAGTAGCCTACTGATAAACATCCCACCCCTCCTGTGACCCATGGTTTGTGTTGTATTCCAGTTGTATTAATACAGTCTATCTATGTGTATTCAAACGTAGTGAGCAACGGACTTTCAAAATAAAAAGTACGTTAACGCGCGATAAACTAATTGTCGGCGTTAATTAATTAATGTGTTAACACGATAAAAACGCGTTAACTTGCCCAGCCCTAATATATATACATATATATATATATATATATATATATATATATATATATATATATATATATATTTATAAAACACGATAAGCTGATTAGGCTGTCTAATAGGTGGAAATTAGTCTAATCTGCTGGCAAACTTACCTTCGTGGCTCACGGGTTTCTTTCTGCACAGAAGCATTACAGCTATCATATTTTAACAAAACAGGACTACTCAAATGTATCTAACCTAACTATTTTCACTTGTTAGTGTCCAAAAAACAGTGTTTTACATGCACAGTGCCAAGAGAGGCATTGTCTATAAGTAGGCTGACTTAAAGTCAGTAAAATAATAATAAAAACCATAATTTAATAGTGGTATCCAAAACATTCAATTTAATTGAAATATTATATTATGCAAATATTATATTTTGCACTATATCCTGCACCACTGTATCCTCCACCTCTGTTGCTTCCTCTCTCTCTACACTCTCTCCATCGGAGAAATATGCCGAGAAGCTCCCGCCAAGGCGCGGCTCCCGACGCGCCAATCCGTCCAGGCAGTCCCGACGGGTCCGGGAGGCAAGGCACACAGCGAGGCAGGTGGGGGGAGCAAGGCACACGGCGAGGCAGGTGGGGGGGAGCAAGGCACACGGCGAGGCAGGTGGGGGGGAGCAAGACACATGGCGGCACAGCCAAAGAGGGCCGAGTGATGTCCACAGCTGAGCTGAAGGGCCGAGCGACGTCCACAGCCGAGCTGAAGGGCCGAGCGACGTCCACAGCCGAGCTGAAGGGCCGAGCGACGTCCACAGCCGAGCTGAAGGGCCGAGCGACGTCCACAGCCGAGCTGAAGGGCCGTGCGACGTCCACAGCCGAGCTGAAGGGCCGAGCACAATCCCCGATGCACCCCGGCCAGATCCACCCCCAGAGTCCAGGAAAGGGAGGGAGGGGGGGAAAATCCTCCACAGAAAAGAAAGATATCCAAAAACAGGGAAAAACGCGGGCCTGCAACACCCCCCGCGGACAGGAAATGGGGCAACGTCCTCCACGGAAACCAAATGTGAAGCGACGCCCCCCACCGGAAAGTGTGGGGCGATGTCACAGGACACCGAAAAACAGAACAAACCTCGGGCTGGCGACATGGCCCGCAACCAGGAAGTGAGGCGCCGCCCCCCGCAGAGAAACCGGAAGCGGGGCGGCGTCCCTCACCAAAAAAAATGCAGACCAATGTCACCAAACGCACCAAGTCCAGGGGGGAGAAAAAAAAATACAAACAGGAAAAAAGTACTCCCAGTCGGCCGGTCCAGGTTGCTGCTATCCCGCTGGGTCCTAATGTGGCGGCATCTTCTGTCATGAACACGGAACAGAGCGGACCCAAACGCAGGATAGCATAAATAAACGGGGTTTAATGACAAAACACAAAACAGGAACACAGACTAGAGATGGGACTAAACAGGACTAAGACCACAGTAGATGCCGCGCTGCACGAGGCAACGCGGCACAGTTAAATACAAAAAAGGACAATGACACAATAAGGATCAGGTGTGATGACAGGGAGGAGCAGACGAAGGCGGGGCAGACACGTGACGAGAAACGTAAACAAGCGCACGTGGCCAGAGTCCGGGCAGAGTCCTTACACTGACCAATAGCATCGAAATGTGAAAAAATATGAAATTGACAAAATTTGGACATACGAGGTTCAGCGACGGTATTCTCATTGCTTCATAATATTAAAGATGAACCAATGTAGTCATGTTGATTATTTTAACCATGTTTCAACTTTCTTGACATCAAAAGATACAATGACGTGCAGCTTATGTGTTCATCAGATACCCTCGGATTTCATCAAAAACATCTTAATTTGTGTTCTGAAGATGAATGGTCAGGTACCAACTACTTTCAAGAGAGCAAATGTTATTCCCATCCTAAAGAAACCTGCTCTGGATCCATCAGATATCAGTAACTACAGACCGGTATCACTCCTCTCCTTTCTTTCAAAAATTCTTGAACGCTTTGTCTATAATCAACTGTCTGTCTATCTCTCACAGAACAACCTCCAAGATCCCAACCAGTCTGGTTTTAAAGCAGCTCATTCCACAGAGACAGCGCTTTTGGATGTATCTGAGAAATTACATGCTGCTAGATCAGCCAAACTGTCATCCGTCCTTATCTTCCTTGACCTTTCAGCAGCGTTTGATACGGTCAACCACAAGACTCTCTTATCCACCCTCAGGAATCTTGGGATTTCGGATCAGCTTGGGAATGGTTTGCTACCTACCTGGAAGGACGCTCATTTCAGGTAACATGGAGGGGAGTGACATCTGCTTCACGTAGACTCTCCACTGGTGTCCCACAGGGCTCAGAACTTGGTCCTCTTCTTTTCTCCCTGTATACTCACTCTCTTGGTGAAGTTATTTCCTCACATGGGTTCACTGCTATGCTGATGATACACAACTTATCTTCTCTTTCCCACCCTCAGATACCACAGCTTCTGATTGGATCTCAGCATGTCGGGCAGAAATTTCATCATGGATGACTGCTCATCAGTTAAAGCTCAATCCTAGCAAAACTGAACTGCTGTTCATCCCAGGTGATTCATCCCCAGGTCATGACCTTGCTATATCCTTGCACAACGATCTGATCTCCAATTCAGCCACAGCTTGCAACCTTGGGGTAACCATGGACAATCATCTGTCCTTTTCCTCTCATGTTGCTAATGTGACTCGCTCATGTCGGTTTCTTCTCTACAACATTAGAAGGATTCGGCCATTTTGATCCCTCCACTGGCTTCCGGTAGCTGCACGCATCAGATTCAAAACACTGATGCTGGCCTACAAAGCCAAAAATGGACCAGCTCCCTCTTACCTCAAAGCCCTCATCACTCCTCGCACTGCACCCCGCACCCTCCTATCTACCAGCACTGCTCGACTGCTTCCACCATCCCTCAGGGTAAGAGGCAAGTATACTACAAGACTCTTCTCTGTTCTGGCACCAAGGTGGTGGAACTAACTTCCCCAAGAGGTCCGGACAGCTGAGTCACTGGTTATTTTCAAGTGGCGGTTGAAGACCTACTTATTCAGGAAACACTTCAACCAGCACTTCTTTCCTTATCTTTTGCATTTAAAAAAAAAAAACTTTTACACTTTTTCATTGTAACTTTGAACAAATGTTTTAAACTCCTGGTATCTTAAGTATGTAACCTAGTGAGCCAGCATTAATGATTCAATGTTAGAGATTTAAGCACTTATGTACGTCGCTCTGGATAAGGGCGTCTGCCAAATGCTGTAAATGTAAATGGAAAATGAATGAAGTTCTTACAGGTGTGGAACGGCATGAAGGTGAGTCATTGATGACAGAAGTTTCATTTTTGGGTGAACTAACCCTTTAACATTTCAATTTCAACTTGGTATTGAAGTACTGGTATTTTTGACAACAAATTAGCCACATAACTGGTTTAGCATATTCAAAATTTCACTAATTTGCTGTCCAGCATTTCCTCCCTTGGTGCGAAACAAAGACAGTAGAGCATCTGTGTGTTTGTCCAGGTTGACCATGAATGTTGTTTCCAGCTCAACAGCTGTTAACCTCCTGAATTTTTCTTTGACCTAAAAAGACAACAATACATTACTCAAATCTCAGACAAATTTAGAGCAAAATTAAAACAAGGAAATAAATGTAGATAGCTGAGAGGTGTCGAACAAAGCAAGCCATCTTTCCTGAATACTTGCTATTGAAGGACTATTTTCAACTATATCCTAACGGCGGTAGGAGAAAGTTCTGGCCATTTTTATATTAATATTTCTCCAGTTATCCCTTATCTTGACTTCATCATGAAGCTCCATCCAAGTTAAATTCTCTGTTTTTTTTAAGTACTTTAACATGGCCAGGTGCATCCAGTTCAAAAGACCTCAAATGCTCATTGTACCAGGCTCTACGTGTTTTCACTATAAAGCCTACAGAGTTGTTTACAACCATCAGCTGGTGTATCTGAACAAAGTCTGGAAGTCCAGCAGTGGAACCATAAGCCAGAATCATACCTTTACTGTATCTTGTTCCGTAACAAGATACAGTGTTTGCCAACACTATTGATGATTTGTTTGGAAATTTTTTACAAACTTGTACATCATCATGTGGCAAATCCAAATTGACATTGGACACATGTGAAACAGAAAGTGATGGTTTAAAGTTATCTGAATGAGAAAAGTGAAAAGCCATCAACAACTGGTGTTTCACTGCAAGCGAAAGCAAGATGTTTCTGAAAGAATGGGTGTGTTGCACAACACGTTTGAAAAAACTGTGCTTGGCCTCAAAGCGCATGGTCCACATAGCCACCAGAGGACCAAAAGCCTGTATCAGCTCCGGATAGTGCTCCAAGAAATGATGTTTAGGAAGCAACTTCTGCTGTGGAAATAGACTCATAAATCTGTGTCTGTGCTCAGATATTTTGATGTCAAGGTAGCCAGTGGACTCTAGAATTAGAATTAACCATGCATGTACATCCACTGGAATTTTGGGACCTATGAGAAATGAAAGAAACCTGATCAAGGCCCAGTTTTCATGGGCATTTCCGCTGATACTCTTTCGAGTTCCAAAAGACATAGGCAATGACTTTGGGCAGTTGGTTTTGTCTGTCCATTTAAGGCAGGCACTAAATTCCAGGGGTTTCGTTCCACGATGCAAAGTGGGCGTGTTTCCGGAGGTCTTGGAAAATGCCCTCTTTCAAAAAAATTTAAAAAAATAAATGAGAGGTCACAAATCATGCATGGGCATTTCCAATCCCAGGATCAACTCAGATGGATAATGAAAGAGAAATAAAAGCAAAGCTACGATGGAAGGACAAAACAGTCATGGAGGTAGATTTTATATTTTATAACTATTATGCTTTATTATCTTACAGTTAAGCTATTTTTGAAAACAAATAAATAACCAAAAACAATTTTGTATAGTCTATGCATCTTTCCACAGTTAAGTTATACTGAATGAATATAAATAAAAAGATCATGGAGACCAAAGTATTAAACCTCTTTATACTTTAATACTTTATTAATATACTTTGTTTCTATCAGACTGGATCCCAACAAATTTCAAAATATGTATCTCAGGTGTTTCGTGTCAAATTACATTAACAGTGTTATAACTTCAGATACCTGTCCTGATCTCAGGTGTTTCGTGTCAAATTACATTAACACAGTTATAACTTCAGATACCTGTCCGGATCTCAAGTGTTTCGTGTCAAATTACATTAACACAGTTATAACTTCAGATACCTGTCCTGAGCTCAGGTGTTTCATGTCAAATTACATTAATATGCAGTGTAAGAAGATAATAGGTAGCAGAGGGTAACACTTTACAATAAGGTCTCACTTCATAACAGTAAGAGTCAAAGCATTAACTAACAGTGAGCAATACATTTATTTATTCATGCAGTGCCTGTCCCATAATGTTCTGCTTTTCTTTCATTTTTAATTTTAATTGTATTTTTCCTCATAACAGGTCTGATGACAGTCACAAAAAACAGAAAGTGACACCACAATGTCTATGGAAAGTAGAAGACTATTCAGAACATGTCGCACTCTCTGTGAAAAGTAGGGTGATATATGCTTGTCAGCATGGAAAGAACTACAAGAAGACAACCACAACAGATGATTTGGTATGTATTGCTACACATTTTGACACTGGTCATGAATTCCATGTGGAGGGTGAGTAAATGACAGAAATTTCATTTTTGGGTGAACTACTGTAACCCTTTAGTGCCAAAAATGTTTGAAGGTACACTATGTAATTTTTGCCACTCTAGTGGGTAATAAATAAAATTTTATGCATCTAGCGGAAAAACATTGCAGCTAGAGCTACTCCACATTAATTGGTGTCTCACTTGGTCTTAAATAGTATAATATGTATATTTAAACACTGAAAAGATTACAGGTGTACCATACTGATTCAGGACAAAAAAAAGACAAAAACATGGTTGAGTACACCATGAACACCTCTTCCAAACCATTATATAAATGTAAAAAAAAGATATATAATGTGCCTTTAAAATGTAAAAAATTAATATATTTACACAGTTTATATCTGTCTACATAACTAATTTGTACCATTTGAGCATAAAACATTCAGTCTATTTTTTTTAATGCAGGGAAACAGGATTTCTGCAGTCATTCATCAAATTTATATACAGTGCCCTTCATAAGTATTGGAACAGTAAAGATACAATTGTTCTGTTACCTGTGGTGTCAAGACATATTATTATGACATATGACATATTAATATGAGGCAGAAGTACAGAATGTCACATTTTATTATTGACTGTTTCAACACAAAATGCTTTACCAACTAAGTAGAACAGCACTTTCAGCACTTTACATCAGAATTTCATCCCTCTGCCTAATGTGAGCATAAGTATTGGGATGGCTTAAGTAAATGTAAAAGCTAATATTTAATTGTAAATCCCTTGCAAGCAATCACAGGAACGAGTCTGTGACCCATTTCACATTTTTCCAGGGTGAATACAGCCAATTTAACAGTTAAATTTTTAATACAGCCAATTTAACAGTTGCTTGTTTTATGTGATTTTACTGACAGTTATTTTAGAATTTCTTTTCATTTGTCTGTCATCAAGTGCTGTTGATCTTCTCAGTTGACCTGGTCATTGTTGGTTGCTGAAGCTTGCCAATGGTTTCTATCTTTTTCAGGACATTCCAAGTCAATCTCGAGATTTAAATCCTACTGAACAAGCATTTCACCAGCTGAAGAGGAGACTTAACGCAGAAACTCCTAGACAAGCACAGTTGAAAATAGCTGTATTAAAGGCCTGGCAAAGCATTTCAAAGTGTGAAAAAAAGAGTCTGGTGATGTCTATGGGTCGCAGACTCAATCCTGTAATTGATTGTAAGGGATTCACAATAAAATATTAGCTTTTACATTCACTTTGTTAAACTGTTCCAATACTTACATTACAATACAATACATTAGACAGGGGGTTGACACTTTAAAAGTTGGTAAAGCATTTTGTGTTGAAACAGTCAATAATAAAATGTGACATTCTGTACTTCTTCCTCATATTAATATTTTAATCATATTTATAAATGTCTTGACACCACAGCTAACAGAGCAATTTTGTCTTTACTGCTCCAATACTTATGGAGGGCACTGTATGCTTTATGGAATTGTTTGTTCACTCACAAATAAATGTTAGTGCCTGGCCCAAAAATTTATAAATTTGTTTATATTTGTTAGTGCCTGGCCCATAAATTTAATTTAAGTTTTATTTTCTTTTGTTCTGCAGCATACTGAACATGAATACACAAGAAGAAAAAGGTTCCATGTGGATTGCCCAGCAAAAGTTTATGTCCGATATGTAGAAAGGTAAGTATTACATTAGCATGGCTTTATATACAGTTTACATAATATTGTAATGAACACGGGACAGAGTGGACCCAAACGCAGGATAGCAAAAACAAACAGGGTTTAATAACAGAAAACACGAAACATGACACGGACTAGAGACAGGACAAAACCACAGTAGATGCCGTGCTGCACAAGGCAACGTGGCACAGTTAAATAGACAAAGTAATTAAATGGGAAACAGGTGTGTGGTAGCGGGCAGGAAGAGACAAGGGGCGGGGCAGACACGTGATGAAGAACATAACAAATGCACGTGGCCAAAGTCCGGGCTGAGTCCTAACAGTACCCCCCGAGGCGCAGCTCCCGAAGCGCCTAATCCTGACAAGGTCCGAGAGGGGGGCGAGGCACACGGCAAGGCAGATGGGGAGAGCAAGGACCACGGCGAGGCAGGTGGGGGGAGCAAGGCACACGGCGAGGCAGGTGGGGGGAGCAAGGCACACGGCGAGGCAGGTGGGGGGAGCAAGGCACACGGCGAGGCAGGTGGGGGAGCAAGGCACACGGCGAGGCAGGTGGGGGGAGCAAGGCACACGGCGGCGCAGCCAGAGAAGGCCGAGCGACGTCCACAGCCGAGCTGAAGGGCCGAGCGATGTCTACAGCCGAGCTGAAGGGCCGAGCGACGTCCACAGCCGAGCTGAAGGGCCAAGCGCAACCCCTGATGCACCACGGCCAGACCCACCTCTCAGAAACCAGAAAAGGGAGGGCGGGAGAGGAAAAAAAATCCTCCCCAGAACAGAGAAATCCACAGCCGAGCAGGGGGAACGAGTGACGTCCACAGCCGAGCAGGGGGGAACGAGCGACCTCCACAGCCGAGCAGGGTGGAAAAAAAAACAAAACAAAACTCGGGCTGGTGACATGGCCCGCAACCAGGAAGTGAGGCAGCGCCCCCCGCGGAGAAACCGGAAGCGGGGCGACGTCCCTCACCGAAAAAATGCGGACCGAAGTCACCAAACGCGCCAAGTCCAGGTGGGGAAAATCAAATAAGGAAAAAAAAAAATTAAATACTCCCACAAAACTCCGGTCCAAGCTGGCGCTATCCCGCTGGGTCCTAAGGTGGTCGGCATCTTCTGTAATGAACACGGGACAGAGCAGACCCAAACACAGGATAGCAAAAACAAACAGGGTTTAATAACAGAAAACACGAAACATGACATGGACTAGAGACAGAACAAAACCACAGTAGATAGACAAGGTAATTACAATGGGAAACAGGTGTGTGGAAGCGGGCAGGAAGAGACAAGGGGCGGGGCAGACACGTGACGAAGAACATAACAAATGCACGTGGCCAAAGTCCGGGCTGAGTCCTAACAAATATGTAGACAGGAATACATTTTTTAAAGTGATCGATATACAAAAAAGTTTGAAATAAAAAGCAATTTCTCTTTTTTTAAATGTTACTTAATATATACTAAACTTTTGAATACAAATAGCTGCACAACTTAATGTAGCTTTAAAACAGTGAGAACAGTGGGTCTCATTCACTAATAATTGTGTAATTTTCATCTTAACATGTTTATAAGGCCATCAAGAGTATTAAATTTTTTTTATTAGCTCCTACATTTTCCAGTAACTTTAGAATACATTTAAGAATCAAAGTTATTGATGAAACATGATTTGCTCATGAAAATGTTTATACACAGATTTCATGCACAAATTTGTGCATTGCTTAGTGAATGAGACCCGGTGACAGATGGTGACAGATGTTCTTATTTGTCCCATAGTGAGCACTTAATTTAAAATTAAATTATTTATATATTTTATATCTATACTGTGTGTATATATATATATATATATATATATATATATATATATATATATATATATATATATATATATGCATACACACACATGCATACACATACTGTATGTATGTATGATGGTGAAATGTTAACAATGTGTTTTGTAAATAAAGTTTGTCCACAGATCAAGATTATTTTAGCTTGTTTATTAAGTTTTACTGTTCTGTTTATGTGTAGGACATGGCATCAGAGGTGAAGGATATTCTGGCACTATAAGACCCAAACCTGGTGATCAGCAAAGCCTTCAAACTGTGTATTACACAGGGTGACTTGGCCACACTGAAGGAGGGTTGCTGGCTTAATGACAAGGTAAAAATTAGAAAAATATATTGACTATTTACTTGATATGCCTTGGTTTATTGGGAATAATGCATCACTACATTTTTGTAAAGAAAATGGGGGAATAAAGGTTTGTCCTCAATATTTTATCAAAATTGGTATCAAAATGAATAAATTGATTCTGCCCTGCACATTATCGCTAGGTATTGACACAAATGTAACAACCAATTCGATGCCAATAGTATCAAGTAATCAGACAATTGTTGATCATAAAGCACTAATGCTGGATGTCACCAATGTCATGCATTCTTAATGAGTATTTTTCCCCCTCTTCTCTTTTCAAGGTTATCAACCTCTATTTGTCCTTGCTAATGAAGAGAAACAGTGATCAGCTGGGAGCCTTAAAGTCTTCTCTTACAGCACTTTTTTCTACCCAAAGCTTTCAGAGTGGTGAAGGCCATGCAGCCGTGAAGAACTGGACAAAAACTCAGGACCTCTTCGTCTTTGATCTTGTTTTTGTTCCTTTGTTCCATGCACTGGGCTTTGGCTGGAAGTCATATATAAGTTGGGATGCATTGTTTTAATATTTTTGATTTTCAGTTTCTTTAACTTGCCTATATTGCTTCTAACTAGTGTTAATTTCGTCAGACGAGACGAAATATGTTCGTCAACAACCTTTTTTTCATGACTAAGACGAGACGATGACAAGACTGCACTACTGTCCAAAAACGCTGACTAAGACTAAATTAACATGCATTATTGTTGACGAAAAGACGAGACGAAAATGTTTTGTACAAAATAAAAACTAAGATAAAATCTCTCTTCATTTTCCTCTACAATTGTCTCTGCTTTTTCATCAGCTGTTACGCCTTTAAAATATTCACAACGAGTTCGCGGCTTCGCGCTGTTGCTCAAGTTACAGGTCCGTGAAGCAGATCCCGCTTATTATATTGCTACCTACCAAATAAATCGATAATTTGACTCAAAATGATGATTTAAAAAGGAGTTTATTGCTTTAAAAACAATTGTATTGTTTCCTCTAAAGAAAATAGTGCGCTCCGTCTCTACGGTTAGAATCCTGTGTGTCCATAGCAACGCTCCGTTTTTCACGGCAACGGTGTGTTATAGTTCGCAGCAGTCTGTTATCAAGAAATAAAATAGTGTGTGTAGAAAGAATTCGTCCACACGCCGCTCAAAAAAATAAATAATTAAAATTAAAAAAAACTCTGAGCGCAAGTCCACCGTCTAGTCAGGCTTTTTGTGTTAAATTATATTTCCTGTCGCTGCACAGGCTCTTTTATTGTACATGACAGCTTATGTCCCGATGACCGGTCTTTGCATTATGATTAAAAGCAGTATTAATAAAGCAAAAAATGTGATGTGCAATCAAGTTCGAGTGTATGCACTGTTTAAACGAGTGTCCTCAACTTCTCACTGATACTTTTGTGATTCGCGGAGTTTTGACAAGTTTTATAGCCTTGATATTGTTTCTTATTCAAAAGTGGTGACAGAAACAACTCAGCACCCCCAACCTGAAACCTCTTCCCTGTCACAATCACATCATAATCAGGCTTAAAAACAAATGTATATGTAAGGGAATCAAGTTTAACAATTACATGTAATATTTCTCCAAATATCATCAATAATGGTGTGTGCAATACCATGTATAACTTGCACTAAGTCGGTAATTTATATATATATATATATATATATATATATATATATATATATATATATATATATATATATATATATACACACACACCTACAGTTTTGATCTTAGGATTTTCATTAAGTTATTTATTTCCATTATAACACTTGTGTTCCTGATATTATTGCATTTAATGAGGCCTTGTTGTATTTATTCTTACAATAGATTCCAGATGTGGTCAAGCTACAATTTTTTGACTAAAACTAGACTAAAATTAAAAGACTTTTAGTCGACTAAAACTTGACTAAGATACCTTGAGTTTTCTTTTGACTAAAACTAGACTAAAATGACGAGACTTTTAGTCGACTAAAACTAAGACTAACAAAAAAAGATATGTGAATGACTAAATATGACTAAAACTAACAAGGACATTTGGCACAAGACTAAGACTAAATCTAAATTAAAAATAGGTGACGAAATTAACACTACTTCTAACCACCAGGTAATTGATTTTAATTCCCAGACCATACAGTGCTATGACTCAATGACTCAGAGACATGATGATATCTGTCATGTTGTTGTGAGTGTCTCCTTATTTTTGCTGTTATATTAACCTTTGTTCTATGTCTATGTTCTGTTAAGCTGCTTTGAGACAATGTCAATTGTAAAAAATGCTATACAAATAAACTTGAATTGAATTGAACTGTTATTCTGTGGCTTGATCATTCATCTTTGAATATCTGGATATGTATCTTCTGTTTTATTTAACAGAAAGTACCTCACAAAGGAGCACAGGGTCAAGAAAGGATGCATCTTGGAGGCTTCCAGCTGGACCATTGGCCAAATGAGAACTTTTGTATGTCACCATATAATGAATTGTATGGGTCTTCTCTGAATTAAGTGTCATTTTAAGACTAAATGTTCTGCTATTGTGACTAGGCAATACCTAAACAGTTGAATGCCAATGACTGTGGTGTTTTTGTCTGTAAATATGCAGACTTCCTTTCTCAAGGAAAGCCTTTCACATTCAGACAGGCACAACAGTGCTCCTGTTCACACATTTCATCCTTAAACATTTTATTATGCTCCTTGTTACGTCTCGCTATGGGTCTGGATATGGGGACGTAACACGTGAAAATTTAATTGTTAAGATGCGGTCGGAAGATAACCTTTCTATTGGTGAAGTGTGGCATGTGTTCAGGAAAACAGGCAGAGGCAGAAGCTGAGTTTGGTTTGCTTTAGTAAAAATAATTTGAAAACAAAACAGCCAATAATAACAATCAATGAACCAAAAATACATCCAAAAAGACTATTTACAAATTATATACAAACACAAAGATAACGATAACAAAGTGAGGGACAAGAGCGGTGCTAAAGAAAAGAACCCAATAAAATAGACACATTAACTACAACCCAGATGCAAATACTAAGCTAACAAAAGGAAACAAAAGAAACATCTTCAGCGTAGAACGCCGCTAACTACGCTGCCTAACGAATAAATACAAGGATTGGCATCCGCTCGTAACCTAGTGTGTCTAAACAGTTTTTCTCTACGTGATGAAATGTGTCACATGACGTACTAACCTGGTCCCAATCACTATCAGGGAAGGATCAGAATAAACACCGTTAATCTGAAAGTCGAGTCATAGCCTAGACATCAACAGCAGCATCGTAGAGATCACAGTGAAAAACTTAACACACAACAACTACACCGAAATTAGAAAAAAGCAAAGGCAAATAAGCAAAAGCAAACAAACACAGGTGAACAAACAACCAGGTAAAGTCAACTTCCCCTCTCCCGCGCTTGTGTCACATCCGGGTCTTTATACCTGGCCAACAACACCGGATTGGAATGGTTTCTGAAACCATGACTGGCAGACAAATCGTCCAATCACAGGACCTGCAAGGTGGAACAGTGGAAAAAGAAGGAAAAAGAGAGAGAAAACAATACGGGACGTAACACTCCTGATTCATCTGTCTCTTTCTCTGTAGTGTGACATTCCACTCTTCAGAAAAGTTATGGTTTGGGAGATACGTAGTACATCAGAGGATCCTGTAAGCCCTGAAGCAACGGGTCCTTCAAACATAATGAAACATCTTATGTTCTTTTTGTGTAAATTAAATTTAGTATGAAACTATGAATAATTGCAAGGGCTTTCTTTACAAGCAGTGGGCGGTGGAAAAGTACGAAGACAAATAAAATCTGAGGTTAAACTGCAGATTTGTCTTGTGTGATAGAACTCATGATAGAATTGATGTGAAGTCAGTAAGCTTATTGAAGTGAAATGGGAATACCATAACTGAATAGTATATTGCCAACATGGAACGATCAGGACAGGTATCTGAAGTTATAACTGTGTTAATGTAATTTGACATGAAACACCTGAGATCAGGACAGGTATCTGAAGTTATAACTGTGTTAATGTAATTTGACATGAAACACCTGAGATCAGGACAGGTATCTGAAGTTATAACTGTGTTAATGTAATTTGACACAAAACACCTGAGATCAGGACAGGTATCTGAAGTTATAACACTGTTAATGTAATTTGACATGAAACACCTGAGATCAGGACAGGTATCTGAAGTTATAACTGTGTTAATGTAATTTGACATGAAACACCTGATGAGATCAGGACAGGTATCTGAAGTTATAACACTGTTAATGTAATTTGACATAAAACACCTGAGATCAGGACAGGTATCTGAAGTTATAACTGTATTAATGTAATTTGACACGAAACACCTGAGATCAGGACAGGTATCTGAAGTTATAACACTGTTAATGTAATTTGACACGAAACACCTGAGATCAGGACAGATATTTTATTTTAAGTATGAATGTCACGAAACACTCGTGACTGTGGAAAGGTTATCTTAAGTTGTAACAGTATGGATGTAATTTAAAAAAAACACCCACCATCTCGGACAAGTAACGTTATCAGAAGCAATTTATGCAAACGGCTTTCCTCCCAATCTGCGCATGATCGTTGACCTCTGCAGATTATCAAACAGGCCATTCAAACAGGTTCACCATACTTAGCCGTATGTCACGTCACTTATCATTATCACTTATAAATGGACGACAACTCATAACGGAGTACTGATGGTAGATTCCCTAGCACCCAATATACTGCAGTGATTTTATGTTTTTTCCAGGACATTCGAAGTGGATTGCACATCTCAAATTCGTCAATGTAAAGAATCAGGGAAGTTTTAACGTCTCCTTCAGATAGAAAAGTGTTTTGCTGAAAATGTAGCCCATCCTGAAAAGATTTATATATTCGGACATCCGGTTCAGAGATCCGAGATCTTTCAAGTGCCTTTTGACAAACATCCTTGTCATTCATTAAATGAGACAGCACTTTGAGAATGGGAACATACTGAAAACTCTGTTTTTCCTTTGCATCAATAACATATTCTACAGGTTCCACAATTTGGAAGTTCTCTTTATAATACTCTTTTCTCTTATACAAGGAACTAAAAGGACCATCCAATCCAAGTGATTTACATAATGGACTTGACTCAAGAAGTTCCTTTACCAAATCTGTGATTACTGATGTTTCAAGAACAAAACCATGTTTCTTCAGTGTTTGATCAATTACACATCAAAATGTTTCAGCTGACCCATCTGTTGAAATGAAGAGTAAGTCTTCCACCAACTGGTCAATGCACTTGCCTGATACATGAAACAGGCTTTCCAACTTAAGCAGCACATAACCAATTTTTTTTTCAAAAACATCTGCCAAAGGTTCACTTTCTGTCCTCAGTGGCAAACTGCTTTCTTCTTCTACAGTTTCTTCCCTATGAGTTATGCTACTAGGATGGCCACAGGCAGAATCTAAACTTGAATTAAGTAAGTGTGGTTTAAAGTCAGTGACGCAATGAGGCATATGCTTTCTGCTTTTGTGAGCAGCAAATGTGTCATACACATTTGTCCTGAAACTACACTGGTTAAAAACACAATCAACAGTCTCCTGTTTCTTTAAATGATGTCTAAGATGTGTAAAGAATTCTGCCTCTGTTGAAAATGTAATAGAGGCACAATGTTGACACACAAAGGAAATGTTATCTGCAGGTGTCTGTACATGACAAGGGGCATGGTGCCTTTTCAAGTGTGAATGAACTGAGTTCAATGTTTTAAATGAACAGGGACAATCGGGAAAAATACATGGCATTGATCTATGCCGTCCAAGACAGTCATGCTGTAATCTGTAATGTTTAAGTAAGTTTGCTTTTGTAGAAACGACTGTACTACAAAACTTGCAATTCCATTTCATTCTGAACTAGAAGGAGAAAAAAACAGTTTTATATTCGGTATGAATAGGCAAGACATCGCAGCATTTTACTAGCATAGACCTTTTCAGTAAAAGATTGTATATACTAAAATGGCCTAAAATGACGCAAAGCCAATTTGTCAACAATTATTTTAGTGTGAATTATTTAATATTTTATTTTAATCCTTCATGGCATAGATTCAACAAGGTACTGGAAACATTCCTCAGAGATTTTGGTCCATATTGACATGATAGCATCACGCAGTTTCTGCAGATTTGTCGGCTGTACATCTATGATTCGAATCTCCCGTTCCACCACATCCCAAAGGTGCTCTATTGGACTGAGATCTGGTGACTGTGGAGGCTATTTGAGTACAGTGAACTCATTGTCCTGTTCAAGAAACCAGTCTGAGATGATTCGCGCTTTATGACATGCTGCTGGAAATAGCAATCAGAAGATTGGTACACTGTGGTCATAAAGGGATGGACATGGTCAGCAACAATACTCAGGAAGGCATCTCAGTTCAGAGATGTTCTTCTGCATACCTCGGTTGTAACGAGTGGTTATTTGAGTTACTGTTGCCTTTCTATCAGCTCAAGACAGTCTGGCCATTCTCCTCTGGCCTCTGGCATCAACAAGGCATTTGCGCCCACAGAACTGCTGCTCACTGGATATTTTCTCTTTTTCGGACCATTCTCTGTAAAGCCTAGAGATGGTTGTGTGTGAAAATCCCAGTAGATTAGCAGTTTCTGAAATACTCAGACCAGCCCGTCTGGCACCAACAACCATGCCATGTTCAAAGTCACTTAAATCACCTTTCTTCCCCATTCTGACGCTCGGTTTGAACTGCAGCAGATCGTCTTGACCATGTCTATATGCCTAAATGCATTGAGTTGCTGCCATGTGATTGGCTGATTAGAAATTTGCGTTAACGAGCAGTTGGACAGGTGTACGTAATAAAGTAGCCGGTGAGTGTGTGTGTATATATATACACACACACTTGGAACTTGGATCCAAGTTCTTGCATCATAACTTTTTGCACAGCTGCATGGATAGAAGGATGGAGAGAAAAACAACAGTATTAAACAGCATAAAATAACTGATAATGCTAGCATTTAATTTTTTACATTACTTTTGAAAGTCAAATCTGGGACCTTTTCCCACTTTCAATATTGCCTCACATTATTACAATGAAATATAACAAACAACACAAACTGTTAAATCAAACACTTTAAAGTGGTGACTTTAAATCCTCATCCTGGAATTCCACTGCTCTGCGCATTTTGTATGTCTAACTTTACTGACACAAATTGACTGATGATCTGGTGTGATAGATAAGGGAGACACCTGAAATGTGCAAAGTGGTGGATCCCCAGGACTTATATTGAAAACTACTCATATTAAAGGACAGACATATGTTAATGTAGGATACATAAACACTTGATTATACATTTTAAATCATAGTCTGTACTAATTTTAATATAAGTGTTAATAGTCACATTTCTCCCACGATTTGAAAACAAAACATTAAATAACAAAACAAAATAATAATTTAAAAGATTGATCGAAAAAGAAAAAGTTACACATTATTCTATTTATAAATGCCTTAAATGTTATAAATAAGTCTTTTAAATAAAATGCATTAATTTGACTGACCTGTAGCCAATGTATTTTTTGAATATAACTAAACCTCGAACCAAAGTTTAGCAGATGTTTATAGACAGCTAAATAAATAGACCCCATAGACAGCTAGATAAAGCATTCTTTAACAGACTTGAATGTGTAGGTGTTTGCTGTCTTATTCCGCTGTCCTTATTCTATTGTCACAATTCTGTTGCTGCTTATTACACAAAAATACAACTGCATGTTACAAATGAATGAAAAATATACCGTCTCATATACTGGTAATTTATCAATACTGTTATTTAAAGATATTAATAGATTACGCTTTTGCATAATGTGCCATGCTGAGATCTGACCAGCAGATGTCGCTAGCGGGTCACGCCCTTCTGCTCCTGATTCATTCATTGATTTACTACTGATTCACTCTCTCTAGCTGTCGCAAACATGAACACATCACTCCCATTCTTAAATCTCTACACTGGCTGCCGATTTCGCAGAGAATAGATTTTAAGATTTTACTCTTTGTCTATAAGTCTCTCCATAATACCGCTCCTCTCTATTTATCTGAACTTTTTCATCCCTACTCTCCTATCAGAAGTCTTCGCTCATCTGACCAGGCCATGTTGGTGGTTCATCGTGTACGGCTCAAGCGTAGAGGAGAGCATGCTTTTTCTGTGGCCGGTCTTAGACTATGGAACTCCCTGCCACTAGAGATTAGGACGGCACCCACCATATCTAGTTTTAAGTCCAAGCTAAAGTCCCACCTATTTTCTCTAGCCTTTTCATGATTTGCCCAGGGGTTTATGTCTGTTTATATCTGGTCTATGGTTTATATTTATTTAACCTTCTTTTACACTGGTTATTTTATTTATTATATATTGATTTATATTTTTTTTTTTATATTTTATTTACATATATACATATATTTTTTAAGAATTCTTATTTTAGTTTCTTGAACTACTTTGTGCATGTGTGTATTCTTAAGTGTATGTGTGTGTATGTCAAACGCACTGTGAAGCACTTTTGTCAGCCATGTGGCTGTTTGTAAATGTGCTATACAAATAAAGTTGAACTTGAACTTGAACTAGAAGTTTCTCATTATTATAAGAAAATATGTTACGAGAAACAAAGTCATTATTACGAGAAAATGTTTCGTTATTATGAGAAAATAGTACTGGTGGTATGATCCACCTGTGAGCACTAAATATAAATGGAAAATCAGAATAATGTCATTTTTAATTTCATTTTGTTCAAAAATCAAGATTCAGACGCAACAAATGCAACAGGGGAAAGTGTATCAGACGCAACAAACTTGCAGAATCGAAAATTAACCTGATTGGCAATTATCTGTTTGTGAATTATTCTAAAAAATGAAAAAATTAAAGATTGAAGCCAACTTTTCATTTGGTTCATTTTCATGGTGGGAATTGAACCAAGAACAGCTTTGCACGGACCAGGGCGGGAACAGCTTCGTCCGAATTCGCCCTTATCTTAATGCAAACGTGCCAATATATATGTCATATACCTTTGAAATAAACAAATTAACCACTAGAACATTAATTCGATGGAGGCACACTGCTTTTAGGCCAACAATCGCGTGCACAGTCGTTCCTCCTTTCATACAATAACTTACTTGTACAAACTGGACTTTCATAAGTATTCAAGTAACACGTTTCTAATTGTTGAAGCTAAATTCGTAGCAATTCAGAAATTCAATTTAAAAAAGTTTCTTTCTTTACCACAAACGCATTAACACAAATAAACGAGTGTACGTTAAAACGACAAATCTTACCTCTTTTCAGCGTCTACGTCTCTTTGCATTTCAGAAAATATCTTCACCTAACACTACAAACAAGTGTTCATTAATGTCAAAACCTCAAAATCAAATATTTTGCTTAGTTTATAGAAAGTTAAACTTACCTCTTTCCACCGTCTTTACATGTGCGTCACAAAATAGCTCCAATTTTTTTCTGGAAACGATATTTGCATATCACCTGGCTCACAGTCATATACTTAAAATATTATGTTATAATTACTTAGTTTTGATGCAATTTTAATACTAGTTGACGTGACATGTTTTTTCATTTTCAAATTTCTTTGTTATTTGTGTTTAGTTTATTTATTTTTATAAGTAATGGTTGTTCAGCCAACTAATCATTTTTTACAGTGTAGGTAGACCCAAACATGCACAACATTTTTGCGGCCAGTGCTGTTAATTTAGGATAGCCTGGCAGGAGATTCTGATAAAATGTGTCCAAGCCCAGAGAGGCAAATTTATGCTTCAATTTTACATCACACTGCAAATCAGTTATTTAAAGTTGCATGTCAATGGGCACATCAGAAGCTCTGACTGTGAATGGTGAGTGAAAAACTGCAAATTCTGTCTCGAGTTCGCTAAAGACCTGAAATCGTTTCTCAAACTCCCTCAGCAACCCTGAAACCCATCTCCATGAAATGTCCGATTTCCCCACGTAGATCAAAGAAGCGCTTCAGCATAGCATCTCTGCTTAACCATTTTTCTTCAGTGTGGTATGGCAGACCATGTTACAGTCATTGAGAAGGCTTTCAAACTGACTATGATTGAGACCTCTGGCTCGGATGAAATTAACAGTTCGGACAACCACCTCCATGACGTGATCCATTTTTAACGACTCGCAGCATAATGCCTCCTGATGCAAAATGCAATGAAATGTCCAAAAATCATGACCTCCATTTGGGGCTTGTACTTTCTCTCTGAACTTTGTCACAACACCTGCCTTTTTCCCGATCATTGACAGCGCACCATCTGTAGCCAGGCTTACGGTGTGGGACCAGTCCGCCCCAACTCTCCAATGATGGAGTGGAAAATGTCCTCAGCTGTTGTGGTGTCGGTCATAGGCACCAACTCAAGAAACTCCTCTGTGACAGTCAAAGTCTCGTCAACTCCACGAATGAATATGGCCAGTTGAGCGACATCCGTAATATCAGTACACTCATCAATTGCAACAGAAAATGGCAGAAATGACTTCACTTTGCATTTCAGTTGGCTGTCCAAATCTGCCAATAGCAAAAGCTTGTCGCTTCACAGGACACACAATTGCAGCAAATGTGATTTCACTAGTAATTAGGTAGCTGGCTTTCACTGCAGCATCACTGACCTCTCGGCTCCAGGTGAAAACAGATTGCTGTTTCCTCAGACCCACCAGCATTTCCTCAGACCCACCAGCGGGTAAACTGGTAGAACCAAACGCCACTCAGACCCTGAAGTTCAGTACTACCATTACCAGTACAACCAATTTTGTTGGCCTAAGGACAAAAGGAGGGTATTGTAATAGAAAATTTTAGAAGTTGTTTGTGTCATTCTGACCTTCTGGGTGCATGACTAGAAGTTGTTTGTGACGAGAAATTGTTATTACCAGAGATTGTTTGTGCAAAATATTAGAGGGTCAAAAGGAGCTGGAGATGAGATGGTGAGACTCGGGCTCATAAACAACTTAGCCAGACCTTGGTAAGATTATCCTGATCAGGAGATAAGCCATTGTAATGTAGCCAATGATTGATTATGTTCCTTTGATCAGTTTTCTGTGTTTGAATCATGATTGGAGTGTTGGGTCCTGTTGCATAGCAGCACATGTGTAGGTTATCACCTTTCATTTGAAGACAGCCAGTGACTCAGCTGTTTGGACATCTAAGGTAAGTTCATTTTACCACCTTGGCGACAGAAAAGAAAAGAGACTTGAAGTATACCTACCTCTTAACCTGAGATATGGTGGGGACTAATCAAGCAGTGCTACAGTAGTAGATTGAAGGGAGCATGATGTAGTGCGAGTGAAAAGAGCTTTGAGGAAAGAGGGTGCTGGTCCACCCTCTTGGAAGATGATTTGGAATCTTTGACCATGTGGCAAAACTGTGGGAATGACCATGGGAAAATTGGGCTTCTCAGATACTTGTTCAGTCTTTTGTCATTTCAAGGCTGGACTACTACTTATGACTGACAGGTCTACCTATGAAAGCAATTTGTCCTCTACAAGTGATTCAAAATGCACCTGCACAGACTTCTTGTCAACTTCCCTAAGTTCTCACACACCAGCCCACTGCTGTGCTTCTTCCACTGGTTGTTGGTAGCTGCATGCAAGAAGCACAGCAGTGTGTCATTCCCACATTTTTGCCACATGGTCAAAGATTCCAAATCATACATGGGGGCTGTCTTGGTAGGCATTTTTAGTGATATTTCTAGCTCACAACCTGCTTGTTGGATTGTACCAAATAGAAGAGATACAATGTATTTGATGACATGAAGAGCCCACAGCCAGGAAGCTTACCCTAGTATGCTTTATGTTAATTTGTTTACTGAGAATGAGTTGGTAGGAAGAAAAGACATTTCCTCTACTGTGGTATCATTCACCAGAAAGAGTCAAAGCACACAAAAACATAGGAGTGAGGAAAACACCCCATACACAAGTGTTTATTTACAGAGTGAGTGCTGAGTTCTGTGATGAAGTGCTTTTGGAAGGTGGGGTTCGGTAAATTAGTGATTTTGAGCAGTGTATTGAGGATCACAGCTCAAATAGCTGCCTGGGAATGTTGCAACAAACTGGGAAAATATGGGAGAACTGAGTTCATAGAATTAGTAGCATGCCAGAATCTACCAAGCTCTTATTATATTATCTTATATGTTCCCCTTGTAATTAGGGGTGAGGGAGCATCTTTCACACCCTAGCATGCTTGTCTGTAATAATATTGTTGAACAGGCTCTGTACTTTCATCACCACTGAACTTTTGTTGATGTGAAATTTGACCTGGGAGCCAATGAAGTGTGGATAAGGTAGGAGTTATGTGTTAATATCTTTTGGTTCTAGTTTGCTGCTGCATTCTGTACTTTCGGGAGCTTATTTATGCCTGGACTATAAAAGCATCTATTAGTATTTCTTATCATAGCAATATTTCTGAGATGAAAGAAGGCTACCCTAGTGATATTATCTACATGAGCTTCAAATGAAAAAAAATGGTGTCAATAATCAAACCACAGTAGTTTACTGCTGAACATGATGAAACAGAAAGACCCTGTAGAGTTACTCTGTAATCAGAAAGGTTACTTCTGGCTGCATTTGGTTCCTAGTACAAGCACTTCTTTCTTGTCAGAATTAAGAGGAGTAAGTTAGTAAGCATCCGATGTATAATGTGCTTCAAACATTGTTCAGTCTTTATAAGCTGCTGTCTCTTATCTGACTGCTGAAACAAAAAAGGAATCTAAGGCACAGGATCACCCAAAAAGGAAGATACAAAACTGGTCTTTTTCCAGTCTAACCTAGTACTGATGGTATTGGTACTGGCAAAAGGAAAGGAATAAATCAGCTCTTAAAAAGGAAATGGAGATATCAGTAGCACAAATGAAGAGAAAACCAATTTTAGCAGAGAAAACAATTCTTGTAAAAGAATAAACACACAAAACTGGGTGAACACACTGGTAAGATCTACAAATTCAGGAGGCAGATATTTAATATATGGAGGCAATGCAACTGATATGACATACTGTGAAAAGCTGACATCCATTGCTTGTCCCACAGACAAATACTTCATTATAAATTGCAATTCTAAGCACAGAAGTTAAGACTAAAATTTGGTGGATCACATAGGCATACAATTGAAAGCCATGATCCTGCAGTAGTTTGGACACATACGAACATTTCATAACATCTTTATTTTTAAATTATGGCCTTACCACCCAGTAACAGCAAAGAATATTTACATAATGTCTGTGGAGTCTTACAAGAAGGCATCCACAACACAATACTGATTTTTGAAGCAGGTCATGGAAGATGGGGTGGGAGGTACTCTGAAAAAGTTGGCTGATAAACTGGTCCACCAAAAGGAGGAATATCCTGCAGAATTCATTTTCAGAGACCTGGGGGAATCAGTAAAAGTGGTGAAGCTGTTCTATATAAGTGACTAGAATGTGCAGAGCTTGACAAATAGGTTAAACAAAGTACTTCTTGTCAAACTAAAGGGGGGCAAGAATGTTTTATTGTCATTTCAACCATGTGTAGCTGGTGCAGTACATAGAGAAATGAATCAACCTTCTTCCACGACCTTCCCACATATAAATGCAGAGGAACATAAAATAATAAAGAACTAGGAGTTAAATAAAATCACACAGAAAATTGAATATGTGGATTCTCTGGGCATGTGCATTCTTTGCTTCTCTGATGGAGAGTTTGGCCCTTTCTTTTCTTAGACCCATGTTGTCACCTGCAAAGCCCAGCAATGTAAGGAATATTCTTGTTACCCTGGTGTTAGTGTCCACCCACTGCAGAGGAGTGTTGTCAGTCACCAGTGAAGCTCCTTTCCCTATCTCCCTGGATGAAGGTATGCTCTGTGGGATCTGGAGCAGCACCCACTGCAAGGCTGGGCTGATCAGTTGTAGACACTGTGTTGGTGCAGCTTCTGTGTTCCCAGACGATCAGAGCCACTTGGTTGATCCACTCCTGCATAGCAATTCAATTTTGTTTGCATAGTGCTTTTAACAATGGACATTGTCTCAAAGAAGCTTTACAGAACATTCATTCATTCATTCATCTTCTACCGCTTATCCGAACTACCTCGGGTCACGGGGAGCCTGTGCCTATCTCAGGCGTCATTGGGTATCAAGGCAGGATACACCCTGGACGGAATGCCAACCCATCGCAGGGCACACACACATTCACTCACGCAATCACACACTAGGGACAATTTTTCCAGAGATGACAATCAACCTACCATGCATGTCTTTGGGCCGGGGGAGGAAACCGGAGTACCCGGAGGAAACCCCCGAGGCACACAAGGTGGAGGCGGGAATCGAACCCCGACCCTGGAGGTGTGAGGCAAACGTGCTAACCACTAAGCCACCGTGCCCCCCTGCTTTACAGAACATAAGAAACATAAAACAAAAAGTTTAATATTATACAAAGATTAATATAATATGAAAATTCAAGATGTTTAAATGTGTTTGTATTTATCCAAAATAAGCAAGCCTGAGGTGACTGAGGCAGCTGTGGCAAGGAAAAACTCACTTAGATGAAAATGGAAGAAACCAATAGAAGAACCAGACTCAAAAGGGAACCCATCCTTATTTGGGTGACAATAAAGAGTGTGATTAATAATATACAGTCTGACAATTGTGTATTGATGAAGGGGTTGTTGTCCTCAAAGTCCACATGTGGTTGGCATCTCCTCTTTGAATGTCTGAAAACTTCATGAAGCAAAGTCAATCTGGAGCTGGTACATCTCTAAATGCCTCAGGATCGCCACAGGGTTGCCCTCATCTCAATGAAGGTCCAAAATCTTAAACTCCAAATGCCTCAAGATGCGTAGAAAAAGAGAGAAAGTGTAGAAGAATTAGCATAGCTGCTATTCATAATGTCAGCAAGCACTAGATGATAATGTGCATGTACTAGAGCAGAAGATTATGGGAAATATTATGTGTATGCCTGACCAAATATATAGGTCTTTAAACTACATTTAAACTGGCAAAATGTGTCTGAGACCCAAACAATGTCAGGAAGGCTATTCCAAAATTTGGTAGCTACATACGAAAACGCTCTTCCACTTTTAGTAGACTTTAATATTCTTGGAACGACCAGAGGTCCTGCACATACTCAACAAGGGACCTGAAATGCAAGAGAGGCTCTTCTCAGGTCTCACAGGCCACATAAAACAGTCCTAAAAGTTGTCATTAAAAGAGGAGTTCAAATGGTTTGAAGCCTGTTGCAAGTTGATCTACACCAAACTACATTCCTGGCCTTTGGCTCTGCTTCAGCTGCTGCTCCATTGGCCAAGTGGAGCTTGATCTATCCCATGGTTTTTGTTTGCATGGCTTTATTTTTGTATAGTAACTATATTGATGTACTGTAAATACTGTATTCACCAGTAGGGGTGCATTTATGTTGGGGTTGGGTTTTGTCTTTCTTTTCAAGTCAAGTCAAGTTAAGAAGCTTTTATTGTCATTTCAACCATATATACTCATTGCAGTACACAGTGAAATGACACAACTTTTCTCCAGGACCATGGTGCTACATAAAACAAAGACAGAGCTAAGGACTTAGTAAGTAGTCCTAGCCACATAAAGTGCAACTGTGCAAAGTGGTGCAAACAGTGCAGGGCAAGAAATACAAGACAGACAAGACAGTACAGGACAAAAGACAGTACAAACAAAAAATTACAAGACAATACACAAAAGACAATACACAAAAGACAATAAACAGAAACAGCGCCGGCCAGTGTAAATACTGAATGTTCAAAAATATTGCATGTGCAGAAATACTGGAATGAACACAGTATTATAGCAGCAGTTACCTGAGATATTGTAAAGGGTTGTGCAAAACAGCAAATGACTGAAATGTTAGACAGCATGTGCAAAGAGCAAAAAACTGTTTTTTGAGCTTTAGGGAATAAATTTTATTTATTTATTTGTACATAAGTTAGTCCATAAAAACAGTGATTTTCTATTTGTTACTTTGACCTTGTCCCCCAGTTACATATTTAACCTCAATATTTTAAGGAAAAATCCGTGAAGGCAGAATAATTTTGATGGAGGTTCTTTTGATAGTTTTTTTTAAGATTAATTTTGCAGTCTCTACACTAAACAAGGCTGACTGTAGTTCTGCTGTCACATGATTGCACCCATCCCATTCCTTTTCCCAGCTCCCAGTATGGTAACTCAGCCACAGCTAAATTTAGCATTGCAGCACAAGGAAGGAATGTGGGTTTATTCCTGTCCATTGTACGTTATAAGCTTTGCCACACTGCATATTCTATGTGGATTATCAAGTAATTATCAAGAATGTGCAGTGTATATATATATATATTTACGTACATGTATGCCCGAGGAGATGATTGTCGCATCTTTTAGAAAGTCAATTTAAGATGTTATAGGAAACTGCCTCAGAAAACCCCCAGAAAGGCTGAAAAAATGCCTTGCTGCATGTACGATGACGGTGGCACAGAGGGCGCTAGATCGTGGCCCCTCCTCTTCCCGTTAGCCTGACGCAGGGGGCGCACACGGGCATATCGCCGTGCATGGTAATTCATTCTACTCTTCACTTGATTCAGAGTGGACGACTAGAAGTAGTCTATCAGCTAAAGATGGCAGGTTATCTAAAGGTCCTCGGTTTTCTCACCAGGTCTGCTACTTTATCCAAAAGCCACGCGGTCATTGCTGCTCAAGGTTGCCAGACTTTACAACAGAGGAACTGTGAGTTTTAAAGCAATTGTCTTTAGACTTGACACATATATTCAGTAACAGATGGTTTCCTTTTGACTTGGCAAATTAATTTGGACTTCTTGTACTGTACCACTTCAAGCCTCGGTTAATGCGGCCCATTGTCTTGTTTGAAGCGTTCTCATAATGTTTTTCCGGTTCCGTATTTTCCTGAACATTTAAAGTAGTTCCTTACCCTTGTGCTTCATATAAATGACCTTATGGTTACCTTTCTGTGTTCTGGTGGTTTCACACCTACAAAACAATTCTACTGCGCTGGCTGAGACGGCTCGACCTTAATATCTTGAAAAACCGGCAACCGATGGAGGTCGGCTAACTTGCTAGCGTGTCTTTGTGTGCTTCAAACGTGTCGAGCCGTGTTTTCGTCGACTGTAACGAAATATACCCTAATCTGTTGGATGCCTCGAAGAGATGTTTATTTAAACATTATATATTTCAAAACCTCGCGCGAGTCTTTTTTTTTCTTTTTTCATTGTCCGAATTTGGGCAGATGGGTTGTATGGCTTGAACTGAGCACAGCTGCTAGCTAATCTTTAGGGTTTTACCCATAAATCGATCATGCATAACAATTTTATACTTATTTTGAATGTAGTGTTTTGTAAGAACAGGTAAAAAAAAATGAAGATTAACGTTCAGTTGTGCGTTATTGCAATAATCCATTGTCAAGGTCAGTCCGTGGAGATGAGCGGGTGGTTTTTGGGCGCATGACACCGGTAAAAGGCACTGCTTTTTTTTTTTTTTTTTTTATTTTATTATTTAAATCTACCCACATTTTAGCTCGTATATGTAATTTAGGTTTGCCTTATTGCTTGTACTATTGCATTTCTGTTGGGTGTTTTATGGGAAGTTGAATTGTTATTTTGTTCAACTTTGTGCTAAAACATTTAGTCTAATGCTGCGTTTAATAATTTAAGTGATTGAGCAGTTGTTGGAAATAAGTTGGTGTAAACCTTTTGTCCTATAGCTGTATGGCTTTTGAGCTGTATATGGCTAGGGCACATGAAGGGCAGCTATAATACAATTAGGCAGGCATGCAGAGTGGTCTGGTTGACTTCAGTATCCTGTGTTGGGAAATCTGTTAACTTACAATTTAAAAACGACCCAATTTATATGATGGGCTATCTCCTGATGGGTAGTTACAAAATTATTAGTCAGAACCTACTGAGACCTCACTAGCTTGACCCAACTACCTTGAAACTGGCACCTGGTGGAGGCAGACTATCTTGCATAATCCAAATGGAGTCTATGGATTGAAGTGAATAAAGCTGTTAGTTAGTCAGCTGTGAGTTCTACACACAAACTGCTAATGGTAAGAAATATCATAATTTTGACTGTTCTGTGTTTTCAAAATAAGTGAATTAGCTATTTTCAGTTCTACACTGTAAGTAGTCCTTTGTCAAGGTGAACCTGTTGACCTGTTATGTGTGGTAAGTTATTGAGCACTTGTAGGAAGTGTAGTTGTGAGAACCTCCCCACAGCCATCTTTGACATTGGAGCTGTATATGGCTGACTAGGCCACATGAAGGGCAGTTAGAACACACTAGGCAGTGAGAATAGGGCAGTACCACTGCAATGTCAGGTTGACATTTAATGTCCTATGTTGGGAAATTTGTTACATTGGAGGGAATTAGCATAGCATTTTAATCAGGTTTGGGAGGAATAATGGTTTTTGTTAACAACCTCTCCCTTACCAAGGTCAGTTGTTTCCAACATGTGTGTTATGGTGCTGTGGTCAAGTGTATATAAATGAATTATAACTAGATGTTGTATAACAAAGCAGATTTTTATTACTTTCATTTTTTTTTGAGACATAAATATGAATTGAGATAAGGGGGAGTATAATCATTCATCTATTCATGTTTCATTAAAATAGCTCAGTTTTAACCCTGTAAAGTGCCTGATGAAATCTAACTGCCTGATGACGTTTTCACATAAATAGGGCAAAAGATAATCACAGACAAACCCAATACCAAATTTAACTTTATCAGACTTATTAGTGTTGCAAAATTTATCTATCAATTATGCACATTAACAAATTTTCACCACCCTTTATAGTGCTTTATGGTCCATGATGGAGCAATTCCTGTACCAGACTGTGATACAGCTAGTTAGGATGCTCTCAACTTCACAGGGTAGATGTTCTTCAATACTTACAGGAGGAAGAGATGCTGGAGAGCCTTCTTGATCAAACTGGAAACTGAACCAAAAAAAGGGATCTGGATCCCCAGGAACTTGATGCTGGTAACGCATCAACCATCATCCCATTGATGTGAATAGGGCTGTGCATGTTACCTCTCTTCAAAAAATGCACAATAATCTATTTGGCCTTGCTGGTATTAAGGAGCAGGTTATTGTCAGCTAACCACTGGTAAATGCTGAACTGAAATCAACAAACCGCATTCTTGTCGAAGTGTTCTTGTTACCCAGGTGAAGGCAGAAGTCTGGCTTTGAGATGTGTTAGAACTAACCGCTCAAAGCACTTCATGATTATGGGTGCTACGGGGCAGTAGTCATTCACACTAGCTTAGAGTGCTTAGGCACCGGCAGGATTGAGGTATTTTTAAAGCAAGTTGGCACAATTGCTTGGGACCGAGACAGATGGAAAATGTCAGTTAAAGGGTCAGATTGTTGTTTATAGCACTCTTGATTGCCTTCCTCAGGTCAGCCCTGGATGTGCTTTAGACATGTACGTCTCCTGATTTAAAAAAGGTATCGTTCCAGGCCTTGAAGTAGTGTTATTTTCGTAAGACGAGACGAAATATGTTCGTCAACAGCCTTTTTTTCATTACTAAGACGAGACGATGACAAGACTGCACCACTGTCCAAAAACGCTGGCTAAGACTAAATTAACATGCATTATTGTTGATGAAGAAGATGAGGCGAAAATGTTTTGTATAAAATAAAAACTAAGATAAAATCTCTCTTCATTTTCGTCTACAATTGTCTCTGCTTTTTCAACAGCTGTTACGCCTTTAAAATATTCACAGTTGAAAGAATTCGTCCACACGCCGCTCAAAAAAAAAAAAAAAATCCTGAGCGCAAGTCCACCATCTAGGCAGGCTTTTTGTGTTAAATTATATTTCCTGTCACTGCGCAGGCTTTTTTATTGTACATGACAGCTTATGTCCCGATGACCGGTCTTTGCATTACGATTAAAAGCAGTATCAATAAAGTAAAAAATGTGATGTGCAGTCAAGTTCGAGTGAAACATATGTGAAACAGTTTTTTTACTGAAATGTTTATCAGTAGTAATCTCAGTAATAATGTTTTTTTTTTTTAAATAACACATTATTACTGAGATCATCTATTTTTAATTTAGTCTTAGTCTTGTGCCAAATGTCCTTGTTAGTTTTAGTCATATTTAGTCATTCACATATCTTTTTTTTTTAGTCAAGTTTTAGTCGACTAAAAGTCTCGTCATTTTTGGCTAAAACTAGACTAAAATGACGAGACTTTTAGTTGACTAAAACTTGACTAACAAAAAAAAGTTATGTGAATGACTAAATATGACTAAAACTAACAAGGACATTTGGCACAAGACTAAGACTAAATTAAAAATAGATGACGAAATTAACACTATTTTGAAGTGAACCTTTTGTAGATAAAAAGGCCTACACTTGATCATAAGGAATTCCAGCTTTTCAGAGAAGTGCCTCTCAATGATAGCAGAGCTCGTGCACCAAGCTTTGTTCACACAAATGCAATAAGATATTGCAGTCCATTAATCTTTTGTTGAACTTCATCCATATTGTTTGCCAAATATTGAGTATGGAGAGCTTGAGTGGTGTTTCCCTTAGCTCTCAGCCCACTGTGCTTCTTTATGAACAGACCAACTATGACCAGGTAAATAACTGCTAATTCACAAATTTTGGGTAGACTCCAAGCTGACTGTTCATGTGCTGACTCTATTGGTCAACAAAATGGCTTAGTCTCAGACGAGACTGTGGTACATCACCTGTACCTTTTTTTTCCTAGAATGCCAAATTGGTCTGCCCTACACTGCTTCCGATTGGCTTAGCTTCATTTTTTATTTTTTTCCTTGTTCAACCAACTGCACTACCACTGAACTTTGAGATACTTCAGCCTCCAGTCACTTCCAGAGTCTACACCACAGAACAGTTTAACGGTAAGCAAAGACCTATTGGTTAGAATGGTGATGGTTAGGTTAGCCTGTCAACTTTTCAGGTTAGGTCAGCCTGTCCAGTTTTTTTGTACCTAATTAAGTTTGCTGTAGAGCCAGACCCAACGTGTTTGTATCTGCTATAAATTTTAATATTGTTATAGTTGTTGGTGTGAGGCTTCTGCTTTAGTGGTGAAGTTGTTAATGGTATGGCTACATTAGGTGACTTTATGCCATTTATAGGATATTCTAATTTCTGACCAATTGATTGTTTTTCCCCCAAGTTTGCACATCTCTTGTATGCTTTGGATTTGATGCAGTTTCTTGCTTTCCTCATATTGATTTTCTCCTATCACTCTATAAAGTTTAGTCTTTCTTGTCTGTCTATATGGTGATGTTCTGGAACTGTGCAGGCTTTTTTGTGTGTTCACAAAAACACACAAGGGTGTAATAAAACAGGGTGTACAGTGAGTTTTTTTTGTTTGTGTATTTGCACACTAAAAATCTGTTCTGCTCAGTTCAAATTTGTGAGATCATATTCAAAACCTCCTTTTGTCAAACTGCCTGTATCATTCTCAGTAATGATCAAAACATGAAATAATTGCAAGGAGTGCTTGGAGCAAAACTGGGGATATATTGAGTTAAATGCAATGTACCATGCATGCAGGTTATACATTTATGCAATTTTCACTTTTTATAAGCTCTGAATAATAAGTAATTTTAGAATATTTAACCTTGTTTTTTTTTTCCAAGATGCAGAATAACCAGAAAATAGATCAATTCTTTAAACACCCCAATAATGAAACATAATAATGGACTAAATTAATAAACAAACAACTTAAGTTTTGCTGAACATTTATTGAACAACCTCCTCATAAACAAATCCAGCAGTATGAACTGATTCCAAAAATAACTCTCACACAACACACAGACACACACGTAGTGTTAATTTCGTCAGACGAGACGAGATGTGTTCAAAAACCTTTTTTTTTCATGACTAAGACGAGACGATGACAAGACTGCACCACTGTCCAAAAACGCTGATTAAGACTAAATTGACATGCATTATTGTTGATGAAAAATGAGGTGAAAATGTTTTGTATAAAATAAAAACTAAGATAAAATCTCTCTTCATTTTCGTCTACAATTGTCTCTGCTTTTTCATCAGCTGTTACGCCTTTAAGTTATTCAGAACGAGTTCGTGGCTTCGCGCTGTTTAGTGTGTGCGTAGAAAGAATTCGTCCACACGCCGCTCAAAAAAAAATGTAAAAAAATCCTGAGCGCAAGTCCACCGTCTAGGCAGGCTTTTTGTGTTAAATTATATTTTCTGTCGCTGCGCAGGCTCTTTTATTGTACATGACAGCTTATGTCCCGATGACCGGTCTTTGCATTACGATTAAAAGCAGTATCAATAAAGTAAAAAATGTGATGTGCAGTCAAGTTCGAGTGAAACATATGTGAAACACTTTTTTTACTGAAATGTTTATCAGTAATAATCTCAGTAATGTTATTTTAAAAAAGACTACAATTTTTTGACTAAAACTAGACTAAAATTAAAAGACTTTTAGTCGACTAAAATTTGACTAACAAAAAAAGATATGTGAATGACTAAAACTAACAAGGACATTTGGCACAAGACTAAGACTAAATTAAAAATAGGTGACGAATTTAACACTGCACACACGTACATTTTATATACAATGTATAAAATATACATTTTACAATAATGTAACCTTCAACAAAATATTACATTCAAGAACAAAATAAATATGGTTCAGAATTTCTTGAAACAAAATTTTCTCTCTTAAACTCAACAGTATGATCACAATATGAGGTGAAAATGCACAAGCCCATTAATTGATTCAATTGAACAAAGTACATGGAACAAACGACTCAGTTAGCCAAAGTTTGTGAATCAAATGAATCAGTTCAAAGAGTTGTTGAACTCTTTCGATCAGTTCAAGTTCAAAAATAATCTCTCCTTTTTGGTAGCAAAAAAATATAGAATGAGTTCAACGAACAAGAGTCTTTTTGTGTCCAAAAACAAGAAAAATTGGAATCCTCTTACCAGCTGATTTCTTAACACAGTGTAACAGTGAATCAGATTCGTGGGCAGCTCGCCACTGTGCACATTCAATCACGTCCGATACCAGACGATTCCTCTCCAAAAGGGTTAAATATGCCACATATATCCCAACAAGCTCATTTCAATATTCCAATTCTCCGTTGGATTGCATCAGTTTCTCTTTCAAATAATCACTTATCGTTTTCTCACTCCGATGACAATTTCATATCACTGTAATTCTTCCAGAAATGTGATGTATGTTTTTTTTTTTTTTTTTTTTTTTGCATTCAGTCTTTCTCTCCACATGTGGAAACGTTCTTGAATACCATTTTGTATAGCAGCTTCGTTTGAATTTCCCTCCTCTCACGCTCACAGTGGTAGCTGCTATCTTGTCTCTCCTCCTCCTTCTTCTCTCTCCCGCTGCCCGTGCAGTGCTGTGGGCAGGGCTTAGGAAAGTGCTGTTTAAAGATTGGCTTATGAAAAAAATCACTGGAATGAAAGCCGTGATTGGACAAAACGACTTTCCTTCTGGAACTTTCCTTTTAACTAGTAACCTGATTACTCGGGTTACATTCTCCCCATCTTGAAGATATGCAGGTCCCCCTGCATCCTTCAGGCTTCGAAGTCATTGCGGAGGGGTGTCCACTATACATTTCCACAGATGCACCGTTAAGAGTATCAGTCCCCTCCAATGATACAGTGAAGGCTGTACTAAGCCCTCTCAGTAATGATTATATGACCAATGAAAGTGGATTACTCAATTTAGGGTAATGCGGTGTGAATGATGTGGCTGCGGTTCAGGAGTATCAAGCTCAGTTACTGAACAGCTTGAGGAGTCCACTACAAACAGTATTCAACACACATGCAGGAAGTGAACTTCAACAAGAAGCTTTGGGACTCTTTGAGTCCTTTAAAGATCCATTTGACGTGACATACGGCTGGTGACCCCTACTCAGAATTTGTTCTCTGCATTTAACCCATCCAAAGTGCACACACACAGCAGTGAACACACACACACCGTGAACACAGTGGGCAGCCATTTATGCTGCGGTGCCTGGGGAGCAGTTGGGGGGTTTGGTGCCTTGCTCAAGGGCACCTCAGTCGTGGTATTGCTGGCACGAGACTCGAATCCACAACCTTAGGGTTAGGAGTCAGACTCTCTAAGCATTAGGCCACGACTTCCCCCTGCATTCCATTCCATTTGCTGCAGTTTCAACATCATATAGACAGGACAGTGTCATAAAAGAAAACTTCAATTTTGTGGAAGCAGAAGAGGTTTCGGTCGGATTAGCAGTATGAGACCTCGCAATAAAAACAAATGTTTCCATTATATACCCCTGATAAAGAGTTTAGAACAATTATTGTATCATCCAAAAAATATTTGCCATGATAAATGTTGGATCTCAAAAATGCAGCAGTGGATATTTTTGACATCATAGATGGTGAACTAATGCTTTCACACCCTTTATTTTCATCTAAACCCCCTGCTTTAGAGATCATCCTTTATTTAGATGAAATCGAAATTTGCAATCCACTTGTGTCTCATGCTTCAAAGAATAAGTTGCTCATGTTTTACTACACTTTGGGTAACATTTTAATCAAAATTACAGGTCAAAATTAGCTTACCCAGAATATTCCTTGGATAAACTTTAATACTCATGTTAAGTGCTGTCTGTTTTGACAGCCCCATGAATAAAGAAATCTGTTACTGTTACTTTAAATGTGATTGTTCTGCATACAATAAATTCATTGTTGTATGTTTGTTGATAAGAAATATGATAAATCAGAATATAACCACTTTTTGACCATGTTTATACTCACACAAGCAATTTGTTTTATGATTTTTCAAATACATGAACAGACACAAACAAAAGATCACTAAAACAACAACAAAAAACAAATCTTTGACCTTTCTTAATTAAGATTCTTGAAATTCGAGTTTTTAGGGGTGGTATTATTCTTAAAATTAGCACAACAATCTAATTGAACATGCACCAAAACTTGCATTTTATAGCTTTCACTTGTTTCTGGTAAAATCTACCTCAAAAGGAGTTAACATGTACTTGTCAAGAAAGAAGACCAATTTTCTAAAAAAATGTAAAAAAAAATTAAGATTTATGAGCTTGTGTGCAATGTATTTTATAAGACTTTTTATCTTTTATGGCAAAAAACAAGACATATTTTCTAGAAATAAGATTTTGTTTTTTGTAGTGTGGTTACAGAATGTGAATCTGGTTCAAACTTACAGAATTATAACTGGAAAAATTCTAGGCTGTATTTGAAAGGGGGGGGCCAAATAAGTAATTAAAAATATGGCAGTTGTATGTTGGAAGTCATGAACTTCATTTAAAATATTCTTAAATAATCTTACTCCAAATGCAAAAAAAAAAAAAAGCCATATACAGCTTGTGTGGGTGTCCACAAATGGTGTGGCCTTGTAGTGTGGCATGTTGATGCTTGTAGTGTGTACCAAATGCATTGTCTTTTCAGTTTTTGCTAATTTTCACTACTATTACAGGAATGTTACAGGCTGTGCTTTTAACATAAATTGCAAATATAAAACTTCAGGTACTTTGCTTTAAGTGCCCATTTTTATAGTAGAACTGATCTAACTAGATTAAATGGTTCAAAAATGAGTTCTAGTAGTCATTATGAGATGCAAAAAAGTTATTGAAGTAGGGGATGCTTTCACCACAAATAAGTTCATTTGCTCTTGTTCCTAATGTCTATGCTGAACAAGTTTATTTTTCAAAAAGTTTTGACTTTTGAAATTAAACTTTGAAATTGATCTAAACAGGGTCCATCTAGTTTAAGCAGTCCATCTGCTGGTTACAGTGATGATTTAATATGAATACTAAATCTTCAACCACTCATTATTGACTATATTTTAGAAAATATTTAACAGATTAAGGGACCATTGAAAGACCCAAGGCATAATAAAATGGGGCTTCAATTCTTGAACAGGATCAAGTACAAGGTGTCCAAAGGTCTATGTGCCAATATACCATGCATATTACCGAGTTACAACTTACCGAGTTGTTCCCACAAAGTTTGAAGAATACAATTTTCTATAATTTTCCTGTATGGTCTAAAATTATGATTAAGCTTCACTCTGGGGCCCAAACCTGTTTCAGCATAATAACCCTGTTCTCAAACTGAGGTTCTTGGCATATGATTTGCCAATGTTATTGTGGAAAAATTTCAGTGGTCTCCAGAGCACTGACTTCAACCCCAGTGAACATCTTTGGTATGAATTGGAACACAGAATGTAGACATGTGGATGTGATGGTTTGTTGTCCACATACTTTTGGCCATGTAGTTAAAGTAACATTTCTGCAAGATGAACAGGATGCTAGTTATTAAGCAACTATCAGACATTCGACAAAAATATAATTACTCAAATTATTATTTATTTTGTTGTACATTTAAATATTATGTTCAAGTTTTTGTTACTTGAAAGTTTTACGGTTCAAGGTTCTTTATGCACTATGTATGTGTATGCTCCTGAAATAAAAATTCAGAAAGATGTGATGCATTGTTTTTATTAATATAACTCATACAGTCTCTTTAAGAGTATGATCAAGTATTTGCCATTGTCTTTATTAAGGAAACAAAAATCACAATTTAAACAATGAATCACGATAGCTACAGAATTGCAATACGTATTGAATCGGCACAAAAGTATCGGGATAGTATTGAATCGCCAGATTAGTGAATCATCCCAGCCCTATTAAATTCAGAGTTTTATTTTCTAATAGATGCTGACCGGCGCATCAAGGTCGCTCAACCAGTTGTGGAGATGGATGGAGATGAGATGACTAGGATAATCTGGGAATTCATCAAAGAAAAGGTGAGGGGTGTGTTTTTTGTTTTTTTTTTCTTCAAAAAACCTAATTTTGACAAAAGTTAGTTAAAATTTTGAGATGAGCAGAATACAATTTTATTGATGCTTAGTGTTGACAGACCACACTGCATTTATATATGTGTGCATGCTGTTCTTTTGTCTCCTATACCCATGCATCTGATTCTCAGCTCATCCTAACAAATGTTGATGTGGAGCTAAAATACTTTGACCTTGGCCTACCCTACCGTGACCAGACTGATGACCAGGTTACCATTGACTCAGCCTTAGCAACCAAGAAGTACAATGTTGCTGTCAAATGCGCAACTATCACACCTGACGAGGCCAGGGTTGAAGGTAAAGTTATTTTATATTTTAGCTTTCCAGTTATGGCTTTGATTACCATGAATAATACTTGCTCTTACCCAGAGTTCAACTTGAAGAAAATGTGGAAAAGTCCTAATGGAACCATCAGAAACATTTTGGGTGGCACGGTTTTTCGTGAACCTATCATCTGCAAGAACATTCCCAGACTTGTTCCTGGTTGGACACAGCCTATCACAATTGGCAGACATGCCTTTGGTGACCAGGTCTATTTTTGAACGTACTTATGTTTAGCAGTAATTTACAGCAGATGTCATTCTTTATCCTTGTATGTAATTATGTAATTGTGTTGTTTACAGTACAGAGCCACAGACTTTGTTGTGAATGCACCAGGAAAATTTAAGATCAGCTTTACTCCAGCTGATGGAAGCAAAGGCCAGGAATGGGAAGTATTCAATTTCCCTGGGGGTGGCTGTGGAATGGGCATGTACAATACTGATGAGGTCAGGAAAATTTTATTTATTTATTTTTAAAATGTGTTTTTATACGTTTAAACCCCAAGAGAAGAGTCTGTGCAGAGTCTGCAGTGCTTGGCTCTAACAATGGTTTCAGTATAGCTCATGCAAATAGTCATCACTAATTTAAGTGTCTGTGTATGGCAGCCCCAACACAAAAGGATAGAAAGAAAGATCTCCAAAGACTAAATGTGGTGTAAAATGGGACTTTCAGATGAAGAATTTGAATCACCATTTGCACCAACCCAGAATTTTAAATATTTTAAATAATTTTTTAAAGCTGACAACACTTCATGTTATTTCCATTTTGCTTTTATTTTCTCACTTGCTTAAATTTCTCACTTCCTCTCCCTCTCCACAAGTCCATCACTGGCTTTGCTCACAGCTGTTTCCAGTATGCTATCCAGAAAAAATGGCCTCTCTACATGAGCACCAAGAATACCATCTTGAAAGCGTATGATGGGCGCTTTAAGGACATCTTCCAGGACATCTTTGAGAAGTGAGTTATGTTGGTGAACATAAATGTACAGTTTAAGAAGTCAAGAAATTACACTATATGGGCAAGGTAATGTCGATACCCATCACACTCATATGTGCTTCTTGAACATCCCATTCCAAAAGGGGCATTAATATAGAATTTGCCACTGTCTTTCCATGGATGGAAGACTTTCCAATACGCTTTTAAGTGTGGATGTGGGGATTACTGAAGTTGGACACTAGCATCAGCCTTAGGGTCCCATGTCTTCATAGATGTAACTTTGTGTACATGGACATTGTCCAGCTGGACTTGATTTGGTATAGGCCTGGTAATGCTACTGAATGGAAGTGTCAGTGTTTTAGAATATAAAGTGGTTCTGGATAGTTGTGCTTCCAAGTTTGTGGCAATACGTTTGGGAAGCCACGCATATGAGTGTGATTTGTTTCAGAGTTTACACAATACTTTTGTTAGTTTGTCAATTTAATTTTGGAATCTGTATTAAAATGTTTTGTATGTAATTCATTCATTCATTCATCTTCTACCACTTATCCGAACTACCTCGGGTCATGGGGAGCCTGTGCCTATCTCAGGCGTCATCGGGCATCAATGCAGGATACACCCTGTACGGAGTGCCAACCCCCATCGCAGGGCACACACACACTGGAATTCACTCACGCAATCACACACTAGGGACAATCTTCCAGAGATGCCAATCAACCTACCATGCATGTCTTTGGACCGGGGGAGGAAACCGGAGTACCCGGAGGAAACCCCCAAGGCACGGGGAGAATATGCAAACTCCACACACACAAGGCGGAGGCGGGAATCGAACCCCGACCCTGGAGGTGTGAGGCGAATGTGCTAACCACTAAGCCACAAAACCACTAAGACAGTTCTTTGGACTGATGAAACCAAACTGGAACTTTTTGGACATGTGGACCAGCGGTACATCTGGTGTGCAAAAGGTCAGGCTTATGACCAAAAGAATACCATCCCCGCGGTCAAGCACAGAGGTGGGTCATTGATGTTGTGGGGCTGTTTTTCTGCAGCAGGAACTGGCAGTCTTGATCGTGTACCTGGCATCATGGATTCCCACAAATACCAGGTCATTTTAAAGAAGGCACAACGTGATGCCTTCTGTTGACAAATTAAACCTTGGTGATCATTGGATCTTCCAGCAAGACAATGATCCCAAGCACACCTCCTAATGCTTGGTTGGGGAAAATATGCTGTAGCGTCCTGGAGTGGCCTTCTCAGTCACCAGATTTAAATCCAATTGAAAATCTTTGGTGGGACTTGAAGGCAGTTGCAGCATGGAAGCTATCAAACATAACTGAGTTACAGACTTTTGCATGTGAAGAATGGACAAAGATTCCAATCGAGAGGTGTAAGAAGCTTGTCAGCACTTATCGAAACCGTTTGTTAGAAGTTATAAAAAGTAAAGGACACTCCACAAGGTACTGAAGCTGGGGGTTGAATAATACTACAAATGCTCATGTGTTAAGAGTTACAATTTTCATTTAAACTTCAAAGTTAAGTCAACTTCTGTTGTCAAACTAACTCGTATGTATCAATAAATATTTTTTGTTATTTCACGAGGTTTTTTTTTTTTTTTTTTTTTGATTGATTTTCATTATCTTTTATCAACATCACTATAATGTCTTTTGAGGTGAGGGGGTTGAATATTTCTGATTGCAACTGTAGCTGACACAGTAGTGAAATGAGAGAATGTTTCTCCAGGACCATGGTGTTACATGGAACAAAGAAAGCTACATAGAACAACACAAAGCTAAGGACTTAAGAAAGATAGTCCTAGTCACTTAAAGTGCATCTGTGTAACCTAGTGCAAACAGTGCAAAACAAACGATACAAAATAGTGTTGACCAGAATACATACTGTATATTTTATAGTACATATGCAAACATGCTGGAATGAATACTTACAGTAGCAGCAGTTTATATGAGGCTTTGTAATGAATAGTGCAAAACAGCAATTGTATGAAATGTAACTCTCTGTATGCTGTCTTGTCATTCTTGCTGGTGAGACCCACCACGGTCGTGTCATCTGTGAACTTGATATGTTTTGAGCTGTGCATTGCTGCACAGTCATGAGTAAGCAAAGTGAACAGCAGTGGGCTGAAATTAAGTCTATGAACAGCATTTGTACATAAGTGTATTTATAGTCCAGGTGGGTGAGGGCTCAATGAAGGGTTATGGCAATGGCCTCATCCGTGGAGCGGTTTGGACTCTGGACAGGCAGTCCAGTGAGGGTGTTAACTGGGTCTTGATATGCCTCACGAAGAGCCTCTCTAAGCACTTAATTACAATGTGAGGTGTGCGTACAATGGGATGATAGTCATTGATTCAGGACACTTTAGACTTCTTTGGCACAGGGACGATGGTGGTTGTCTTGAGGCACCTAAGAACAGCTCTGCTCGGGGAAATGTTGAAGACGTCAGTGAAGTATTGATATTTAACAGTTTGTTTCTTGCCATAATATGGATTTGTACATTAGTCGTAGTAGCACTAAGGGCTACTAACAGGGCCCACCGTTCCTCTATACAAAACAACTGGTGTAAAGCACATTAAGATGTCGAGTTAATTCCTGACACTTCTTACCAGGACACACCTGTGAATTGAAAACCATCCCAGGTGACCACTTCATTAATCAAATGAGATTATGCCATGAGTGTGCTAAGATATCAAAGCTAAATATAGCTACTGTGTGTTCTTTTATAGTACAATACTGAACATAAGAAAAATTAATAAAAAACACTGAAGTGGTGTGTTCAAACTTGACTGTTACATATAACTGATAATAATGTGTTTCCATGTTCCAAAACTTAATAGCCCATTATGCTTACTTAATTTATAGTTTTGTTTTACATTTTAAGTAATTTTGAAAAAAATATTGATTGTTTCTTATTGCAATTTCCAGAGTGAAACAATATTGTGCTTTCTTAGCAAGTGCAAAACTTTCACTGAGACTGTGGGTGTACACACCCGAGGAGCTTTCATGCAAGGTGGTATTTGACAGCCGAAACACATATTTAAAGGACCGATGCTTAACTTTGGCTTATAAGGAGGAACGACTGCCATCAGTTCCAGCTGGTTAATGTGTTTGCTCTCACACAGATGTTTACAAACTACACATGTGCAATGAGGGGGTGGACATGATCTCCCAGTAGGATTGATCTAAAGTGGGAGCACCCTGAATCCAGTCATTCTAAATTAACAGTATCCTAATGTTTTTGTCTGTCATAATTATGAGAACAGCTATTCTAGTGACAGAAGGAATAGAGCAAGTTATTAAAACATAAGTATGGATCGTTTTCAAAGTGTTTTACTCCTCTATTTATTGTCAACAGGAAATATAAGCCAGAGTTTGACAAACTGAAGATCTGGTATGAACATAGACTTATTGATGACATGGTGGCACAAGTTTTGAAGTCTTCTGGTGCTTTTGTTTGGGCTTGCAAGAACTATGATGGAGATGTCCAGTCTGATATTTTGGCTCAAGGTATGTTTTATGTCGCACAAGGCTTTTCAGTAATTAGGATGCAATCCTTCATCTTTTAAAACTAAATCTTTCTTTTAAAAATAACCATTTTCTTTCATACTGCTTTTTAAATTGTATTTTCTGTCAAAAATTGGTCAAGGCTATTGACATCCCTATTTTGAAGTATTTTTAAAAAGAAATCTAACAAACGTTAAAACTATTGTTTCATGTCCTTTATTCCTGGTGTACAAATGATTTCCCCCATGTTTAAAATGTATTTGAGATCCATTAAACCATAGACATTCACATATTAGGTAATTTTTCTGAAATATATTCTCAATAAAACAGCTTTAAGTACAATTGGTGCCATAACCAAAATTTTTCATGGCTGGAATTGGAAATAGATGAGACACAGGAGCACACTGGCACAGTGTAACCCCACACAATGAAAAGGATGTTGAAGGAATGTTTTTCGCCTATTGTCATGTTCAGAATGGTGCTTGTTTAAAATAGCATGTTGTCACCAGGTTTTGGCTCCCTGGGTTTGATGACCTCTGTTCTAGTGTGTCCTGATGGAAAGACCATTGAGGCTGAAGCTGCTCATGGCACAGTCACTAGGCATTACCGTGAGCATCAGAAGGTTAGTCCATCCTGCATCCTCAATCTGCTACATCACTAAATTCACAAAACTATTAGTCTGCATTTTAAAAGGATTTTGTGTCCAACCCTTACAGGATCCCAGCAGCCAGGAATGATTTTCTTAATGTTCTATTTATATTTTTCATTTCTTAAGCAGTCTGTGAAACATTTACTTTAACAATGTGCCATATTACACAACATATTTTGGTATTAATTCTTTCTCAGGGAAGACCAACCAGCACCAATCCTATTGCAAGCATCTTTGCATGGACCAGGGGACTGGAGCACAGAGGCAAGCTTGATGCAAACCCAGATTTGATTAAGTAAGATTATATACAATTTTGTCATTTTCTTCATATGTATTAATGCAAGAAATTCTATTATTTATTTCAAGTCAAGTTATTTGTAAACACTTTTAATAACAGTTGTCAAAAAGTAGGTTTTCAATAATTTATCAATTCTGCCTATAATTTTTTTTTATCCTTCCATCCTCATCTGGGTGACATTTAATGGTGCAGTCACTACTAATTTGGGAGTGGCATGTGTAGCTAGAGACCGGGGAGAGGGGGATTACAGATTACTAGGTATGCTCTTGAGCACAAGCAAGAACCCTGGCAAGACTAGTTATAACACCACAATTTAAAGGAAGTGGCAGTAGCACAGACAAGGTTATAATGGGTGGATGCACCCAGAGAGTCAACAAACCTGAGTGAATGCATAAGAAGAGTGCATTCATTTTCCAAGGTGATAATGAGCCTACATTTTGGTAAAAGTAACCATGGTGGATCATAACATCCCAGAGGTTTGCTCAGGACTGTACCAAGCTTTTCAGGTCAATAGTAGTATTTTATAATGTGCATTTTTTTTCTGGGAGTAAATGCATTGTGAATAAGTTGGATCATGAAACCATTTCCTCTGGGAAGTAGTCTGTCTTCTCTATTCTGGACTAACTGGAGCTTTTTTTTTTTCCAAAGAGTGGCATTACAGTAATCCAACCTAGAGGTAACAGAAACATAGCTGAGAAATGTTGTTCCATGATGCAGATAAACTAGTTCATGCTTCTAAGATGAATGAAGGCAATCAGTTGTAGCTATGCAAGTTTCAAATGAGATATTGGAGTCTTTTATTGTTGCACATGATGTAACTTAAATGACTCAGATTTACTATCCAATCAGACAACTTGAATTCGGATCTGCCTGTAGTCCTATTAAACGTACTTAAAAAAAAGAAACAGATGAAAGACCCCAGCATAATAAACACACAATTGTCATCAGCATGACAGTGAAAGCTTATACTGTTTTATGAATATTTAAGTAACAGATGTACAGTAGTGGCAAACGCGGCAGAAATGTCAAGCAAGGTTTAAGAAGGAGGAGTTAAGGAGACGCAGCACTGATCAGTGGCCAATAGCATGTCATTTACCACTTGTAACTGGTGCTTTGGAGCTGTTTTAATCATATGATGAGGCCTAAATCCTGACTGATACATTTTGTGAATGTTATTCCCACGAAGATAACTTTTTTATTTTGATGAAATTAGCTCAGGCTCTTGACATTACAATCCTTGATATGATATGGTTATATTATCATTTGCATGGTTAGTTATCAAAATGGAGTTGAATTTTGAATGGTTGATTTTTCCATTATCCATTCAAACGGTCATCAGTACTACATGTACTATTATTATGTTGGCTTTGTAGAAGCCAACATTCTGATTTCCTTTATAAGCTTATTATTATTATTATTATTATTATTATTATTATTATTATTATTATTATGTTGGCTTTGTAGAAGCCAACATTCTGATTTCCTTTATAAGCTTATTATTATTATTATTATTATTATTATTATTATTATTATTATTATTCTTAGCCACAAATTTATCAAGAGTAACTCGTCCTAGGGCTTTCGAGCCACATGCACCAAATTCGGATATGTCGTAGACCCTGGTCTGAAGTTTGTTGCTACTACTTTTCTAAGCGATCGGAATTCCGGCATTCCCGGTACGGAAGCTCAAAGTGGCCTTTTTTCGTATCCACTTCCATTATAAATTTTGGAGGTTTATAACTCGGCAAGTTTTCGAGCGATTTACACCAAACTCGGACAGGTTCTTTAGGATGTTACTCCGGACAAAGTTCCGGACTCGGCGTTCCGACGGAACTTTGTTTTCCCGTAGTCGACGATGGAACGTCCCATAGACTTGAATGGGGAATTCCTAAAATTCCTCTAAGCTTTCACACACGCAGCGTGCGCAGAGCTCAGGCACGGCTTCTCTCCTGTGTTCTATGCAGTATAATAATAAGTAGAATCCCATAATGACTGCAGTATTGACATGAAATGTCCAAACCCTCAGTAGCCACTTTTTGCCAAAAGTATTGGCACCCCACCGGGTATACTGGTGACGTCACGTGTAGCCCCGCCCCCAGAATAAGCGAAATCAAAAATGAGCACAATATGGACACGTCATATATCAAAACACTCAGCCCAATGAGGGGAACTGCCCCACGTGTATTTTGGTCACGTGACGTAACGTGTATAGCCCCACCCCCAAAATAAGCGAAATCAAAAATTTGCACAACATGGACATGTGACATATCAAAACACTCAGCCCAATGAGGGGAAGTGCCTCACGTGTGTTATGGTCACGTCACGTCACGTGTCGTCACGTGTCATCACGTGAAAATAAAAAATTTGCACAACATGGACATGTGACCTATCAAAACACTCAACACAATGAGGGGAACTGCCCCACGTGTATTTTGGTCACGTCACGTGACGTCACGTGTAGCCCCGCCCCCAAAATGAGCGAAATCAAAAATTAGCACAACATGGACATGTCATATATCAAAACACTCAGCCCAATGAAGGGAAGTGCCTCACGTGTGTTATCGTGTCGTCACGTGTCGTCACATGTCATCACGTGAAAATAAAAAATTTGCACAACACGGACATGTGACATATCAAAACACTCAGCACAATGAGGGGAACTGCCTCATGGGTATTCGGATCATGTCACATGCTCATGTCCGCTCGCCTCCAAAAGTATTGGCACCCTAGCGGTCCAGTAGCTTTCACAATCTTTGTCCACTTGCCTCTAAAAGTAACACTAACCCTTATGTCCACTCGCCTCCAAAAAGCACCGGCCTTTGCGAATACTTGCACCGTCAAAGCCAACATCAAAGTTTGTCTCGACGAACTTTACAAATCTAGTTTCTAGTTGACTTGCTACAGTATTAAATAAGAATTTTTGTCATCTGTTAGGGTGAAGAGATATGTTGATCTAGCAATATGGAGATTCGTTCTAGCAACACAATCTGTTTCATAGCTCTCCTTTCATGTTGTTTGTAACACTACAAATTTAGTTTGAAACCGTTTCAGTTCCAATTCTGTCACCTGTATTAAGCAGCACGTGTGTTCATTATCATGCATTATCATACCAGTTTGGTAGTTTTTTAATACTTTTTGTGAAGTGAAGCTAGAACTTGGAGATTATTGTTAAAACCTGTGCAGTACCTGTTGTGGATGTAAGACAGATGTGGTAGTGTGGCACAGTCTTTTGACCGAAATATTTTAAAAGAGATGATGTAATGATCTGGGGTCTCATTTATAAAACTGTGCGTAGGATCCCTACTAAAAGTTTACGTACGCCCAAAAGCCAAAAATGGCGTACGCCAAAAAAAATTCCGATTTATAAAACCGTGCGCGCACACTCCTCTAAGCAATGTTCCCTTTATAAATCACAGATCACCCGCAGATGTGCGTACATGAACCAGCCTCATATCCCGCCCTGTACACGCCCATTTTTAACCATAAATACTCAATGCAAATCACTGCGCGGGCACGAGAGTGGACCTCGTTATAATGAGTTTCCTCTGCGGGTTTAAAAATGGGGTGAGGAGCCAGTGTCTCAGGGGGTAGCCACTGTCGCCTGCAGGTTATAATAATATTAAAAGCAACATTGTTATGATTATATTAAAAACAAAATTGTTAGTTTCTACTTTTTAATATTGTTAAACTCACCAAGAAACCAGCCATCATGTACTGTGCCTATATTTAGTCTGCTATGTGTCAAGATAAAGGAATAATGTGTTGAACCAGGCCAGCATGCCACAATGTTTGTGAGGGTCATGTTGGAGTCACATATGATTTGCACATTAATAGAATGCACATGCTTTCTATTAACATAAGCAAATTCATTTTCAGATGGTGCCCTTATAGCAACATGAGTGCAGTCAGTTGCGCCGATTACATTTGGGAAACCAGACATTGCTGCAAATTGCATTTTAATTTCGGCCTGTTCTCGCACAGTGTAGGGGAACCTGATGTATCGACTACCCATATTAAGTATACCATTCAAAACGACAGATATTATGGCACTCAGGGACGGCTGTGATATACCAGACCTATAGGGTGAGATGATAGATTCCAATAGAATTATTTCACATACAAAAAGGTCTTAGACACAAAGTTGAGGATTACTTTTTTTTTTTTTAATATAAATAATTTACCTGTCTGCCAATTCCCGCTAGAAACAGCCGGTTGCCAAGAACCCCAGAGTGGTGAGGACTTGTATTTGGACTGGAATGGCATGGTTCCGGCGTGTTGCCCTCTCCAATACTGGACCCAATCCAGCACATAGATCTAAGAGCACAGCTCTAGTGAATCTAAATCGGCTTATTAGCCAGTCATCATCATGGGCCAGGAAATCATCATGGTCCCTGAAAACTCGTTCTCTCCTTATTCTGCCATTGGCGTAATCCTCCAACAGTGCCAACATGAAGCATTATTTACCCGGGTCACCTTAGGATTTATGTTTCTATCAATTAGACTGATTGTTAACATCTTGACAAAATCACAGAATTAATTTGTGGGCGAAAATTTAAGACGAAAATGTTAGTGAATACATACTTCTTCATGACGGTTTTGTAATGAACACCGTAATAGTTAGGACTGATGATGAGTAGCGATTGTGCTTCATGACTGTATTTGCAGATTTTGACATTTTATGATATATGTACATTTAAGGAAAATATTTCGTTTTTACACTGTGCTCTGCAGTTCTCTAATAAAAGGGTATTTCATGCTATTCTGTATCACATGTAGTCGCGCCATCTCCTCCTGCGCTCCCGTTGTGGACAATGTGACTGTAAGGCAGCGATGATCATTCATTTATTCATTCATTCATTCATCTTCTACCGCTTATCCGAACTACTCGGGTCACGGGGAGCCTGTGCGGGGAGCCTCAGGCGTCATTGGGCATCAAGGCAGGATACACCCTGGACGGAGTAGCGCTGATTATTATTATTATTTTATTTTTAATACATTTTGAATTACGTTTGGATTTTACTAGATGTATATAGCCTAAAACAATCGGCACAAATAACACTGTTGGATTTAATCTTCATGATAATGTGGATATAACGTATGAAATGGAGTGAAAATTAGATATCATTAATTCTTATAATCGTTCTTCTCAGATGTATTTTCTACAATCTAACTTCAGTTCACGACCTCACCATCTGTGTCACCAATTCCCTTTGTCTCCAGAATGTGCGTACGCACGTCTCAAAGTTTGCATAAAGGTGCGCACATTCTCCCGTCAAGTTTGTTTTTTATAGATACCTTATACCTTTGCGCGAAAACTGGCGTACGCACGTTTCCAGCCCCGTTTTGTGCGTATGCACGCTTTATAAATGAGACCACTGATGTCAGACAGCAAGTGTCTATATTTTTATTCTGAATGTTGGTATTAAATATACTAACAACCTCTGAGTGGTTTCTATAACATTCTGATTAGCTTTTACTGAATTCAGAATTGACCTGAATGCTATTTTCAATGGGTCTTGTGTATTATTCAAATGATTGTTAATGTCCCTAATACTTAATTGTGCTTATAGAAACAACCAGGTTCAAGACCAATGCTGAAAATTCCCAAAGAAATTCTAAATATATTTTCGGGCTCTGTAATTAGTGGAATTAACAGGACAGACTGTTTTTTTTATTTATTTACTTCAAATATTGGTTGCTACATGTGTTACTCTAAATAAAACAAGTTTGTCAAATTGTTTTGACCATTTTACCTTGTTTACATTCCAGCTAACTGAACAAAATGTTGTCCAGCATTATAATCTATTGAGCAACTGGCAAGGAGGAAACCCAAAAAGACAGTACACACAATCCATCAAAGGTCACCTAATACCATCAAAAGAATATACCAAAGGAAATATACATAATATACAGTGGGGCAAAAAAGTATTTAGTCAGCCACCAATTGTGCAAGTTCTCCCACTTAAAAAGATGACAGAGGCCTGTAATTTTCATCATAGGTATCACTTCAACTATGAGAGACAAAATGAGAAGAAAAAAAATCAGAAAATCACTGTCTGATTTTTAAAGAATTTATTTGCAAATTATGGTGGAAAATAAGTATTTGGTCAATAACAAGTTCATCTCAATACTTTGTTATATACCCTTTGTTGGCAATGACAGAGGTCAAATGTTTTCTGTAAGTCTCCACAAGGTTTTTACACACTGTTGCTGGTAGTTTGGCCCATTCCTCCATGCAGATCTCCTCTAGAACAGTGGTATTTTGGGGCTGTCGCTGGGCAACACGGATTTTCAACTCCATCCAAAGATTTTCTATGGGGTTGAGATCTGGAGACTGGCTAGGCCACTAAAGGACCCACTCCTTCCTTGCCCGGGCGGTGTGTTTGGGATCATTGTCATGCTGAAAGACCCAGCCACATTTCATCTTCAATGCCCTTGCTGATGGAAGTAGGTTTTCACTCAAAATCTCACGATACATGGCCCCATTCATTCTTTCCTTTACACGGATCAGTCGTCCTGGTCTTTTTTTTTTCAGGAAAACAGCCCCAAAGCATGGTTTCCACCCCCATGCTTCATAGAAGGTATGGTGTTCTTTGGATGCTACTCAGCATTCTTTCTCCCCCAAACACTACAAGTTGAGTTTATACCAAAAAGTTCAATAAGTAACCCCATGTGGTTCTGGGATTTTTCTCACCATTCTTGTGATCATTTTGACCCCGCAGGGTGAGATCTTTCGTGGAGCCCCAGATCGAGGGAGATTATCAGTGGTCTTGTATGTCTTCCATTTTCTAATAATTGCTCCCACAGTTGATTTCTTCATACCAAGCTGCTTACCTATTGCAGATTCAGTCTTCCCAGCCTGGTGCAGGCCTACAATTTCGTTTCTGGTGTCCTTTGACAGCTCTTTGGTCTTGGCCATAGTGGAGTTTGGAGTCTGACTGTTTGAGGTTGTGGACAGGTGTCTTTTATACTTATAACGAGTTCAAACAGGTGCCAATTAATACAGGTAACGAGTGGAGAACAGAGGAGCCAATTAAAGTAGTAGTTACAGGTCTGTGAGAGCCAGAAATCTTGCTTTTTTGTAGGTGACCAAATTTCATTTTTAATTCATTAAAAATCCTACAATGTGATTTGCTGGATTCTTTCCCCCATTCTGTCTCTCATAGTTGAAGTGTACCTATGATGAAGTGTACCTATGATCTTTTTAAGTGGGAGAACTTGCACAATTGGTGGCTGACTAAATACGTTTTTGCCCCACTGTATCTCTCCAAGGAGTAATAAAAAGCTAGTGAAGAAAAAAGTATTTTTTATTCTGTGTGGCATAAGGGAATTTATTTGCGGGTGAGTCAGAGACAACATGCAAACAGTGCCACTGATGGTTTTTATGCATCAAATTTATTTTATTTATATATATATATATATATATATATATATATATATATATATATATATATATATATATATATATATATTTATATATATATATATTTATAACAATTTTATTACAATAGAACTGTCATGACAATCTTTCTGAACTGAGACTACAGAATTCATCTTAAATAATTTTATGAAAACTGCATTATTTGAGTGTTCACCCTCCTTTTAGCAAGCTGAACTATTTATTGTGAGTTCATACCTAAATATGTTAAGCAGGGTACACCTGTATTAATATTAAATCTAAATTCATAAAATTTTATCCTTGAACAATAAATATTACTGAATTACAGCTAAAATGTCAGATCAATGCCACTGAAGATCAATACTGTCATGAAAACCAAGGAACTGGCAAAACTTAGGAAAGTAATTAAAACATTGACAAAGCTTTGAACCTTCATAGGAACACTGTAAAATTCCAATTTGTTATAGTAAATTACACCAGGGCCCACACATTCTAAAGCTAATATTAAATATGAAAATGTATTTGTAACTACATGGGTACCACATATTGCATTACTGATTTAAAAAATGGGGCTTGTAAAATATTATGAGGCTGAATTTTACAACTGGTAGCTGACCACCACCAGGACAAAAATTGTTAGTGGTTATTACTGTTACATTTCAGAACATAAAACGGTTTTACAATAAGATATAACATTGTAAGGGTCAAAACCACTGGAAATAACAATTAGGTTTTTAAATGTTACAAAAACTTATGCACAGCCTACAGATCATAATCACATAAGATTAACTGTAATTTTCTATGTATTGCAGTATATCAGAGAACTCATATTGTGACAGAGAACCTGGTAGCCAGGCAATTAGGGCAAAAATATGTTCCAAAAAAAGAAAAGGAGCCCAAGCACACACAAACTTCAAATTATGAAGGTTTGTGTTTTGGATTGACTGGGTTGAAACCCAGACTTTAATCTATTTTAAATTTTATGTGCTGAAATTGCTGTTCTCCATGTTTGAGGATTTCATTCACCATCCATTGAGCAATGGATTATGTCTAAATCAAAATGTGTAAAACACATCCAATAAAGGAACCAACTGTAATTGCAGAAAAATACACATCACATTGAGTGGTTATTGATTTTTTTTTCTTGGCAGAGTAAGGGGTAATTATTGGAGTGTGAATATGTTGTGGAAGCTTTGTATTGCAAGTGCCATGCCTCCCCAAAACGTTACTACTTGTTTATCCATTCTATTAATTTATGGATTTATAGTTAAATGTTGTGAACTAGACAAGTAAACAATAGTTCCAACCTTTCAGCACATATGCAGCACTTATTCTGCTTTAGACCAGAAGTTAATATATAGTACTTAACATCTAAACCTCCATGTCCTACTGTGTCTTACCATGTAAATTGTATTCAAACTGTATTCAAAGGTGAAAGATTAATTCATTATATTTTCAAAATAGCCTATGTACTATATATAAATATGGCACTTTTAAAGCCATGTTTACTATTTGTCATTAATATACAGTGTTTTACAGAGCATAGCATATACCATAGAACTTGCAACAAAATCAAAGCTTATACAAAATTTAAGCATCACTTGCTCTGCTTAGTAAGGTTAGGACATATGAAAGCATTTAGGGCAGCATTTAAATGGTAGAAATGTTCATTCTGAAATATGTATTTAATAACATGTTAAAAGATATATTAACATGTGGGTATGAATGAGGTAAAATATTAGATAATAGTTTTTTCTCATTAACTTTATCTGCAGACTGCTATTTATCAAAATAGAGCTAAAAGTTGAAGTACCTAGTGAGTACCTGTTAACTAATCACATGCTTGATTTAATTGAAGCCAAGACAACAACATTCTTGAAAAATTTTTGCAGTATGGCCGGGTACATTATTCTTATGGAACAGACTACAGCCTTTAGGGAGTACTTTTTTCCTTTATGGGGTTTATTTGGTCTTTGGTTTAATTTAGTGGTACAAGTCAAAGTATCATCCCAGCAACACACTACCCAGAGTCAAATTCCCATAATGTGTTGTGGTGACATCTTTTCACCCGGCAAGTTATGCCTATGTACCTAGCACTTCACATGATGTAAAAGAAAATATGATTTGTCAGACCAGGTCAACAGCTTACCCAAATCAATTTCAAGAACTGACTATTCACTTGCTACGTAATGTCACACCCATGGCCAGCCTCATTGTAGCGAGATGTTATGCACTTCTCTCATTGGTTTTAATGTTATGCCTAGTGAATGAATACAAATTCATGTTTTTTAAATGCCTATTTCTATATAATTGAGTAAGCTATGGCACAAAATTAAGATGCTTTTGTCATCCATGAAATGGTAGTAGCTGATACCAAATGTTCTAGTTCATAGTTCTAAATTTTTTTGACCCATCTCTACGTTTCTTCCCACCTGTTTCCATATGCTCCCAAAGAAATTACAACCAATCCCACCAACACCTACAGTTTTGTTTGCACCTAACTCACGTTTTATAATATAGTCCAAAATTGATTTAAATCACCACAAGCAGGACGTATGCTAGTACCCTGCTTGGTAATGAACATATCTCTTTTTATCTTTTGTCCAGTGAGCTTAACAAACTGCATGTGCTCCCGTAATAGGTTTATTTTATTTTTTTCTTCTTCTTTTTTGGCCCTCTATCAATCTCAAGGCATACTTGGGTAGATTCTGTACATTTTGATGTGAATGTTCTCTAAATACCTTCATATCCACAGGTTTTCCCAGACTCTTGAACGTGTGTGTGTGGAGACTGTGGAGAAGGGGATTATGACCAAGGATCTGGCTGGCTGCATCCATGGACTGTCAAAGTAATTCATCTGTTTCCATATATACTCCATAAAAATTTATCGAGTCATACAGCAACTAAGTCATGTCAAGGCATTTTGAATATTTTCATTTAAATAATTATTTTGTTGTTGCTAAACAACAACATAAAAGGCATGTTTACACAAGTGTTTATCATAACTAGTAAATACTGCAGGTTACATGCAGTAAAATGCATTTCTCAGTATATTCTTTTTCTTTATTTCTTTATAAACCTGCCCTACTTTTCTGATTACAGCGTTAAGATTAATGAGCATTATGTGAACACCACGGACTTCCTAGATGCAATCAAGACCAACCTGGACAAAGTCCTGGGTAAATGAAGAAGGTGGACACTGAAGCACGTCCTTTCCTTTTTGTACCTCATTTAACTTAAACATCATCATAACCATAATCATTGTTGCTGAAGGGAAAAGTTGAAAAGGATCCTGTTTTTCTATAGCAGTGCTGTTGGTTAGTGTTAGCTAAATTGTATTTGTCACCAGTCCACTTCATTTCCCAATTACAAGGTTTTAGTTTTGTAATATGAAGTAATGTATGTAATACTGTATTAAACCATGAAAATAAAGGCAAAAAGCAATTTTGGAAACCTTCTAATAAATTTTATGTTTTGTCTTAAATTTTTGTTCAATTTATTTGTAAACATCAGTTTTAAAGGTAAATTTATTAATATACAGTGTTGTCCAGAGCACAACATTTAACATAGAACTTTATCAACAGCATATTCACAATGATGTGCAAACAAAATCAAAGCTTTATAAAAAAACTTAAACAAGACTGGCCTTGCTTAGCGTGGCAGCAAACCTTGAGCCATAAGGACATTATAAAACAGTAGAAATGTCTGGTCTGAGCTATTTTGTGCTTATTAAAACAACATTGTCCAGGAGGCTGTGCAGTGGGTGTGTTTGGAAAATCTGTTTTTTTTTTCCCGCTTAATTTTACAATCGTTCTGTCTTGCATCTATGGTCCTACCTCACTACTGCAGACTGTAAGATCACTGAGCAGCTAAATTCTTAAAATGGATGGCACACAGTGTTACACAGGGATAGTTAACTTAGTTGTAACAAAGATGTTTGGTGCCTGATTAACACATTCATCTCTAGAAACCAAACGTAGCCTTAGGAATCGTGATATATTTCAGTGTTCTTTGTGAACAAATGTAGCAATAACCATGTAATCTGGCTTTATCTAGAAAGCACGAGGTACTATAATTTCACCCTGTATATCCAGCTCCTGTAAAGCTGCTTTGTCCGTTGTTAAAAGCATACAAGTAAAATTGAATATAATCTCAGACTAAGAATAGTACAATGCTTTCCAAATATGGAAAAGTATGATAAAGGTAATATACAAAACTGTGTCTGTAATGATACCTGGATGACAGATGTGGTTTAGTCACTAGTGTTCCTCACATATGGTCAAACAACATGTCAAAAATTTTTGTTCATTAAAGACATAAATTAACTTGTGCCACAGAAGAAAAATATCTTTGCACCGTGTCTGCATTTGGTAGTAGCTCCAAACATAAAAGTGAAGTTGCTACTCCCCTGCAAACTACCAACGTACTTGCACTAAATAAGTTACAATGGCAATAAATTCCATCGGTGAAATATATCCATACTGTGAAAAGTTTATGCCACTAGACACTTTTCTGCAATATTGCAATCTTTTTTACATTTTAAAACATGAACAAAAAACAAAGGTTATCACCTGCTTCTGAGACAAATGTGAAGACAGCCAACCACGTTTTCAAACTGCTTGGATTGAAAAATTGCCTATTGTCATGGTAAATGATCAGGAGAGAGAAGTAATTCACAAGCTATGGCTGACTGAGTGAACATGTTTATGTGATACCACTTGAGGGTGCTAGAGATGTTTTCAAAAATGTTGAATTTGAGTTGAAGATTTGTTAAAATAAAAAGTGTAATAAGTATTGTATATTTTTATTAATAAACAAATACCCATTTTTGTAAAGCTGCACTATTGTTGGCAGATTGTGAGTTAACTGTATGGTGATGCATACTGTGCTTTGTATAAATTATCATGAATTGATGTCATTTCACACACCACAGCCTTAAAACATTTTTAAGTAGTTTACTCTTATTTCTTTTCAGTCTCTTTATATAAATTGAGATTTTTTTCCACACCTCACAGTTTTTGTTTTTAATAATAAATCAAAATTTGATTCAGGGAACATTTGATTATGAGCTCTGTATTCAACTAATGATGTATATCAGTTGGCAATGGCTTTGAAACATTCAAAATCTAAGTCTGATATGGTACCATTACAATACAACTTTTAGACACACAACACAATGCTCTTAATGAACTTTTTTTTTTTTTTAAATTGTTGAATAATTAACTGAGAATGACTGGAAATCAAGCCTCCTACTAAAATCCCACTTGGTTTACGTATGACAAATTCAAGATGATTTACTAGAAGTGAAAAAGCTAGTTATCTGGATCTTAGTATTTTTATGATGGTTTAGATATTACTAAATAATTTGGTTCATCACTTTTTTTTATTTTATTGTAAATACTATTTTTAAGTACAATTTATTACTCTGCACTATCTTTATTGTTTTTGTATAAGCTTTGATGGTTCAAAATCACGTCATATATATTTCCAATTGGATAAGGAATGTCTCTTAAGTGCCCTATATAGAGGGCTGCAAAACATTATTGAAAAACATTATTGAATTATTCTTAGAGATTTTACTTTTAAAAGCTTCTTTTGGAGTGGGGAAGTGGCATTAAATCATTATCCACTAGGAAATTTCAGCTGATTTCCTCAAACTATTAACCACTGACTCACACAAAAATATAGAATTACACTCATGTTTACATGGAACCTTACAAGCTCTAATGTTTTGGAGGCATATAAATAATTTCCTCTTAAAGAGTAATCAAAATGCCAGTGCACAACCACCAGGCGGCCATTTCATTATTAGTCCACATTAAAACCTTGAGGCTTACAAATACAGGTGAGGTGAGTTTGAATGTCTCAAAGTGCATTATGCTGTGGTGTAGTAAGCAGCAGCCTTTGTATAGTTGTAATAGCCCATCTCAGCCAGTCTGGCCAGATCTTGTGTGTTGTTGCTAGCCAGATTTTCTCTTTCACTGTAGTCAAAGCTGTCTTCCTCATAGTCCTCTTGGCCCTCCATATCAGGGTGGCTGTCTGAATATACAAGACAATTACTGATCTCAATTCTGTTTGCACATATCATTCCGTTGTGCATGATACATTCACTGTTAGTTGTCTTGTGGATGAATTTTGCTAAATTTAAAATTTGAATATAAGGGCAAACCACAGGTCAAAACAATCCATAAACAAGTACGTTCTTACCTTGCCCATCTGGCAAGACATCAAGAATGCCATGCTTCACTTTCATATGCCTGCTCAGATTTCCCTTTAGGTTGAACTTGCTGCTGCAGTAGGGGCACTTGAAGGGCTTGCTACCAGCATGAAGGTGCATGTGGCCAAGTAGGTTGTACATTCTATTAAATGACTTCCCACACACCTATAATGCAAAATTGGTAAATGGCACATGACACTAGTCTAGGACACCCAAACAGTGTCAGTGATGACAGTGTCAGTGATGATATCACGGCTATACACTAACTTAGGCCTACAGTAATAATAATAATAATAATAATAATAATAATAATAATAATAATAACAGATTCAATACTTATATATTAATGTATTCCTTTCTAACCTTGCATTTGAAGGGCTTCACTGGAAGGTGAACAATCATGTGAGTTTTGAGAGTCTGCTTCTGGACGAAGGTCTTAAAGCAGATGTGGCACTGGAAAGGTCGCATACTGGTGTGGATCAGCATGTGCCGCTTCAGATTGGCTGACAGGGTGAACTCACGAGAACACACATCACACTTGTACTCTTTCATCCCCTTTAAAAAAAGACACAACCAGGTAAGTAAAAAAAATTCTTGTTTAGAATAATTCGTTTTCTCGACCTATCAACTCTTCTTTAACATGTAGTTTAACAGAATTGAGGGGCCATAGTGATGGAACTGTATTGGAAATAAATAAGGTTTCCATAGAAGCTGCTTGTGTCTACCAAGTATTATAGAATTTCTGTTGCACTGGCAATGGAATGTGTGGTTCAACAATCTCATCTCAATAATGCTATAAGAAAATGTTAAGAGGAACTCTATCTGCACTCTACTTATTTGAATATCTTTATATATGTTAATAAACTTAGTTCAAATGCACATGATGATTCCTTTTGGGCTACTAACCTCTTTGTAACCTATGGAATTATTTCCTGGATAAGGTGTGGGAATGTTGCTGAAAATGTTACTATGATGTGTGTTTTAATCAATTGTAAATTTAATCAAATGTACATTTTTATAAATGCTTAATGAATGTCGAGGAACCAGTTGTGAATGATAATCCCTTTAATATAAGTATTATAGGACAGTCACATTACCTAATTACATTGTGACATTATTTATTTAAGTGGATTAACTAGTTAAATATCTATATAATACTAGTGCAAAAGTTTGGTTTGTAATAGACAATTCAAGAGAATTCAAACATCACATTTGTTTTATTTCTTCCCCCCTTTAAATGAGACATAACCAGGCAAGTAAAATTAGTTTTTGTTTTGTGTTTAGAAGACTACACTCTCAACTTTTCTTTAACATGTTAATGGTGGGAAAGTTACATTGTACTGGAATAGTTATAGTTATAGTTGAAATGGATACAGTTTCCATAAATCCAAACTTGTATCCAGGCAATGGAAGGTATGGTTCAACAATCTCATCCCAAAAATATTTAGTGAAATTATATCTATCTCTACTTACTTAAGTATCTTTATTAGACTATGGCTTTCTATATTTGAGATAAGTGAATAGATGAATTAATATAATTATCCATTCAGTGCAAGTTGAGTTTTTGGCTTCTAATTAATTTAAAACTTTTTATTGACAGTCTGTAGTTATCAAGTTATGAAGTAATTACTGTGAATTGAAGAATTTAAAAGGGGAACAACTGTTTCAAGGAAAAATATTCACTGCATAAAGTATATACAGGAAAAATGTCACTATTGGTGCTTGAAGTAAAATGAAGGCGCTGATGTGGATTTGCTGATGAAGTGAAAAGGGGGTATGACTTTGTGGGCTTATATGGTATCATGTCACCTTTCCCTAAACCATCATATTTTGCTTTGCATGTTTAATTGTATTACTAAAGAAACAAAGAATGAATTGCACACGTCAAATACCCTCCATGCAGAGGAATTGCAGGAGGAAATGGAGCTTAAAAGTACCTTGTTTTCGAGGGCCTGCTGTGCTAGTACCTTGTGTGTGAGCAGGTGCTGCTTGAGGTGGTGAACCTGTGCAAACTCTAAGCCACACTCAGAACAAATATGGGGTCGCATGTTTTGATGCTTCATTAAGTGGTTCTGCAGCTGGCTCCGGTAGGCAAAGCTCTTGTGGCACTCACTACACTGGAAGGCGGCAGGCCCCTGGTGACTGACCTGGTGTCGCCTGAGGTGGGCATAGGTGGGGAATTCCATGGTGCATTGTGTGCAAATATGACACCTCCCATTCTCATGCTTGGCCTCATGTGTGCGCAATTCGCTGGGGTAGGCAAACCCACGTCCACAGAAACGGCAGCTGTATGGCTTAATGTCACTATGCTGCAGCATATGCCGCTTGAGGTGGCTGGTCTGTGTGAAGGCCTTCTTGCACACAGTACATTTATGTGGCCTTGTGCCTTGGTGTGTAAGCAGATGTGTCTGCAGGTGGCTTGGTTGCTTGAAAAGTTTTCCACAGTGCAGACATTCATGTGGCTTGATCCCACTGTGACCCAGGATGTGTGTCACCAGATTATACTTTGACGTGTATGACTTCTCACACATTCGACACTTCCAGCGCTTCAGGCCTTCACCCACATCCACACAATATGACTCATCGATTTGCACATTGACATCCAGGCGGTCAATCTGCACACGGCGAACTGCAGGATTCTCACCATCTGCCCATGTTGCCACCTGCACACCATCATCATATTCTGCTGGTGTCAGGTCTGGCTCAGCAGCTTCGTAGGTCAAAACACTAGATTCATAGTAGCGCCTCATCACAGGGCTCACTTCCTCCTCAGGTGTCTTAATATTCAGTGCTCTTTGGTCATCATGCCCCTCCTCTTTAGAGCCTTCTTCCACAGGCTGGCTGCCTGATTCTAATTCCTGTGTGTGATTAGCATCTTGTGACGTTGTTTCTGAATCTGGATCATTCTGTAAGTTGTTTGCCTCCTTTGCATGTGCAGGGCTACTTTTATTTTGTTCCTCCTTTAACATCAGTCTATCGGGAGCAAGATCCAACACTTCAGACTCGCTGTCATTATAATGAACCTTTGAGTAGTAACAGGATCTTGAATACTCAGGTCGCTCTCCTTTCACCCATGTCTGTACATCTATGGATTTCTTAGCCAGTTCTGCTGCCTCACTGTTTTCACTTTGTTGCCTCTTTCCTTTTCCCCGAGGTCCCGAACGCCTCTTCCCCACCCCCAAAAGTCCATTTGGCCTCCTATTTTCTCCATTGGGCTCAGGTAGGTAGTCTCCATTTGCCCCAATCAACTGGTCTGAATACTCATACTCCATTGCCTCTGGGGGTGGAGGGGGGCATTCACGTGCCTCCCCAGTGCAAAAGCCATTAGGTGCGATGGTGGTGCCAAAGATTTCATTCTGAGATATGAGGCCTAGCACAGCGGCTTGAGCCAGGGATAGGACCACCACGGGATCAGTCTGAGTGCCAGCATCCGCTACATTCCCCATCACGTCATTGTAGCAGTGCACCAGAGGAACTGCCTGCTCCTCCTTCAAGACAGCAAAAGACAAAGTCAGAAACTATATAAAAGAAAATCTCATGGCTGTAAATTGCAGTCATGGCAACAGTCACTACAGTAGAATCCTAGCTTGCAATTTATAAGCATAAATGTAAAATGAAGGAAAATGAGAGCCAAGGTGACATATTTTACTTTAATCAGGAAATGGACTTCCCAATACACGTCCAAAATTTCCCTGTATGTTATTTACCATGTATAGAAAGGCAAAAAAAAAAGGAAGGATTGAGAATGCTTTAGAAGGATTGAGAATGTGTTAGATACAGGAGGTGAGCATCTATGCAAAATGCCATGTTTCCTTCCTCAGCCATGAAGCCCAGGGCCAACCCGGAAGCTTACATCCGTAGACTCTCTGCAGCAGTTCCTATAGACCTGTAGTGCTATTGTTGGGCTGGAGGACATGCTAGCACTAAAGCTAGAGCATTTGAAATTACAAAGAAACTTGATATAATGTAACTAGAACAAAAAGAAAAACATAAACAAGGCACAAATTACTAGACAAATAGTATAATAAAAAACCTCATGCTGATTATGATGTTTAACATTGTGTTACCTTGATTGGTAAAAATATGACTCTAGATAAATAAAAAGTATATTCAAAAGCAAATAATTCATCTGCATAAGAACACCTAAGTGAAATATAAGTAATGACTGATGGATAAAAAATGGGGAAAAGGTAACAGATAGAAGTGAGAGAGACAGCAAGAATAAAAAAGTGTTGCCTGATAAGGATGTCATTCTTATTTATTAATGTTAAAGTAGCTGCGGGGGGGTGGGGGGTGGGGGGGTGTCAGAGATTGAATGATTTTTGTGATTGCAATAGGGAGAAATAGATTAAAACAGAAGTAGAATGAGGGTTGAAGAAGGACATATGTAAGAAGAAAATGATGGGGGTGAGAGTGAGGGAGAGGGGAGGAAGGGGAGAAAGATAAAGAGAGATGCAAATAGAGAAAGAGTGAGAGAAAAAAGCAATGGAATGGTGGGGGAAGAAGAGACTGAGAAACAGAGAGTACAAGGGAAAGATAAAGAGAGAGACAGAGTGGGAGGGGTTGTGGGGAGTGAGAGACTGAAACAGAAAGAGAGATAGAGGGTGAGAAAAAAGCAAGAACCGGAAGGGAGGGAGTAGGAAAGAGAAGGAGCAGAGAAAATAACTAGCAAAATGAAAGGCAGAGAAAATGAAAGGCATAAAGTCAAATGAAAGAGACCCAGTCAGGCAGGATAAGAGCACTGTCACTAAGACCAGAGTTGAACTGAATGTTAATATAAACGTTATGTTATAACATGATAACACATGATATGCATGATATGTGCATCAATGAACTTTTATGAGAGTGGATGAGAGATAAAAGAGAGACGCTTTAGTTTAAACTGACAAGTGTATGTTGGAGAGATGGAGTATATAATTTATCAGGAAAGATATACTCTTGTTACTCTAAAGTGTCCCATTTTTGTAAATAAATAAATAAATAAAAACTTTTGGACAACATTTAATTAAGTTAAAGTTCATTAATTAACTGTGAAGTACAATGCAGTTACCTATAGTGTTAAAGCTTGTGTGTTAAAACTGTACTTACCACATTGCTCCTGGAATGATGTTTAAGGTGTTTCAAAGCTCTCATCCTTCAAGTGAAGTGTGGAGCAAAAAAAAATCCACCTCTTATTTATAGCTGAGGGAGAGAAAGGGGTGGTGCCTCTGCACATCCTCCTCCTTCCACTGTTGCTGTTATCAGAACTGACTGTGCCGGCCCCTTTCTTTCTCTCTCACACACACAAGCACATTCTTTTTTCTTTCTTTCTCTTTCCGTATGTGCTCTTCTTTTTTTCCCCTCTCATTCACACATAGCAATGTACACACAAATACATACATACACACTTTTGTAATACTTCTCTTTCTTCTTTATAGAGACAGACAGTTAGATAGACAGACAGACACACAAACGCACGCACACACACACACACAAAGTACATGGCCCTTCAACAAACATACCTCTAAATAGCCTACACAAACAAAAGCTTTTGCTTTTATTCTTTAGACACACACACACACAGAGATCCACAAAGACATTTCCCCTTCATTCACATATTGTTCAAAAACATGTTTCAAGCCATGAAATACACACAGATATACACAAATTTGTAATATATGAAAGTAGTATAATTCCTAGATTAGCTGTGGGAAGTTACACTTGTCTATTTCCAAATTTCAAATAATTAAGCGGCAGGACATTATACAACGTCTGAAAGCTAGTGTGAAAAAAGTGCCTAAAGAAAAGGAGAAAGAAAAGCGTTTTGGAAAAAGAGCTAGGGAGGGAGACAGACAGGGGAGAGAGAATGAGAGGAAGAGGGAGGGGGTGAGAGAGGTATGGGGGATGACAGAGAAATAGAAAGAGAGAGGTGTGGGGGAGGGTGAAAGAAAGAGAATGCAGCAAAAAGGAGGAAAAGAAACTGGGGGAGGGATAGCGAGAACATAAGAAAAGATGAGGTCAAAGAAATAAGACAGAAAGAAAGAGAGTAGGGAGGGGTGCACTAAGGGAGGGTGGGGATTGCAGGAATAAGGGAATGGAAGGGTGAAAGAATATGCAGTGAAGGTATGAGAAATAGTAGGGACTGGTATTGGGTGAAAATAAAAGAATCATTATGAAAAAGACTGAGCATGCAGAGTAGTGGGCAGGATGAACGATGGGGAGCAGGATAACAGAGAGGAAAAAATGGGAAAGATAAGAAGAGCAAAAAAGAGAAATTTTTAACTGTTGTAATTGTAGTTTTGGTGAGTGTGTGAATGCATCTGGTGGTTCTTTGCTTCATATATACCAAATGTAAACTGAATCTCATTTGTTTCTGGATTATCAAAAAGCAGTGGTATTAGAATAAGACTTCCTGTAGGTTTGTTAACAGAGGGGCCTGACACTGTCATCTCAAAAGAGCTACAAGCTGTCTATTCTAAAATGGATCACACTTGATCAGATTTAACGGTGTGTACTGTGTGAGGAGAGGGGGAGAATTTTTAAATTGATAAACAGTAAACAGCAATTCATAATAAACTACATAAAAAGAAACAAAGACAAAATATGACACTGAAGGAAAGTACTGAGAGAATGTGTGAGAGGGAACAAGGAAGAGAAAAGGTGTGTGCGTGTGTGTGCGTGTGTGTGTGTGCGCTTGTGTGCGTGCATGTGTGTTTGGCTGTGAAAGAGATGAGATGAATGTGTGTGAGAGGGAAATGAAGAGAGAGCAAGAGGATAGAGGGAAAGATATCGGGAAAGGGAGGGGAGAGAGACAGAGATAAAGAAAGATTGAGGGAGGCTGGGAGGAGGGTGGGCAGAACCAGAAGTTGAGAGACAGAGTGAGAAAACAGAAAGAGATAAGTGACAGAAAGGCAAAGAAACCTCATGAAAGAAGAACGGGCTGGGGACACGTACATAAAACAATACATGGCCATGCCTAAGAGGGACAGGGAGAATGGAACAAGAGTAAAAGTTGAGGAAAAGAAGGACTATGCTGGCTCCTATCCAGTGCTATATATCTGAGAAAAATATGCAACAAAATCTCAAACTTGCCCACTTGCCCAGAAGTAACAGACATATGCAGTAAAAAAAAAGCACTTGAACATTGAATAATGTACAAAGAATAGTGCACAATAGTGTGTGTGTGTGTGTGTGTGTGTGTGTGTGTGTGTGTGTGTGTGTGTGTGTGTGTGTTTCTACAGGTTATTGCAAAGGAATTTTTTTTCTGGGCAAAAGCTTTCTCTATACTGGGTATATTCAGTTTCTCTTCAAGTCTCTACAGAGAGATTGAGTCAGAGAGACTACAAGTTCTCTATAGGCTCCATATTTCAGCACTTCTTTACAAAAGTGTGTGGCTTGCAAATACAAACCTAGGACTATCCATATCCTGGCCAAGTGTGTGTATTTTCCATTGCATACCTCAACAATTGAAATTAACAATTGATCTACAGGTTATTGGGTCAGTACATGATAGACAAAAGCTGTGAAATACTACTCACAATTCAAGTAAACTGTTTAAAAGTTAAACCTTGCATATGACATTTAATACGTAAAGCGTGTGTGGTGCTGCTGTGAATAAAGCACAACATACAGCAAATTGTATTAATAGCAATTCTTTAACGTTTAGTGAAAACCTTCAATTAATGGCTGCATATGTACAGAAACACAGATCAACTTACGTTACCATAAGTAAATCAATTAATTTTTTTTTTTAAACTGCTTAAATCCACCAGGAAACAGACTTTTAAAAAGTGCGAGACACTTTACTATACTAGACTACTTCTGAATATTTTTGTACAGGTAAAGAAGCAATTTCAATTAGAGAGTTGACCATGAGAATTGTGCAACAATGTTTGATAAACCTTTTGCACTATTTTTAGCTCCACAGTATTGGTTCTTGGCCAAATTCAGCATAGGTACTTGAGTATGGCTTGGCTCACTTACTAGTGGAAATATTTGATTTGCCAAGCTGATATATGTTGCATTATCTGGTAGATGTGTAGTTGGACGTCTGTAGAAGTGAAAAAAGACTTCTTTACTCTGCAAGCTGTAGCCCCACGCTTGTCTCCCTTATTATTTATCACAAACAAGAAGCAGAGAGAGAAGAGGTGGAGGAAGAAAAAGAGAAGTTATGCCAGCAGAAGGGATTGAGACAGGAAAAAAAAAGTTGGCCTTTAACTGAACAAGTTAATATTGAGTTATATTTTTAATATTGAGTGAGATTTTTACATTCACACACACAAAGCGGATGTGAGCAGGGACAAACACAAATTCAACAATTCTAGATATATTTGGACAAAGGCAGTGGCACACTATATTTCTTGACATGCTTACCTTTTAAAATTCAAGGTAAACAAGTATTGCTAAGTAACTTTTTTATACGTTATGTTTTTTAGTCATTAGACAGACATTTTTGTAGTCAAATCTTGCAATACTTTAAACATCGCGCCATAATATTTCCTGACTTTTGATGTATTGACAGCTTATTGATGTTATTTTCCTGCATGCTTAGTTGCTGCATGTTATCTTACACTTATATAGGGGGCCTCTATGAAAAGATGCAATTGTTTCATCTGTATGACATTTTAATTGCACATAGATGGACTCAATTCCATTAAAGGTTCAAAGGGGTGAACAATCTTTCTAAATAGTTTACTTGATCATGCTAATATACTATAGACATGGTGAAGTTGCACATGAGGATCCCTACATGGACATGCAGTCTCCCACTGAAAGTACTTGAGCAGAAAAGGTAAAATCTTTATTTGATTTTAAGATCAAATGATGAAGGAAATAGAACTTTCAGTCATGTTTAAATCAAGATGTTGCAACATAGAACCTATCATGACAGACCACCAAAAATATTGGAACACAGTCTTTAAGGAAATAAAAACTTAATATTTTGTTTCATATCCCTTGCTAGCAGTAATGGCATCAAACTGACATCACCAATCTGTTGCATTCCTTGATTTCAGGCTTGTACCTTCTTTCAGGTGTTCTTTGTATTGGGAGGTTGTTTTCTTCAGTCTTCTCATCGGGAGGTGAAATTCATAATCAATTGAATTAAGGTCTGGTGATTGACATGGCTAGTTTAAAACTTTGTAACCTTTAATCCCTATAATGTTTGAAATAATTGTCTTGTTACATAATAATGGTCCTCCCAATTTGAAATGATACATTTCTCTGTAAATTGTCAGATTAGAATGTTTGTGTCTTCTGAATTAATTTTGCTGCTACCATCATGAAATACATCATCTATAAAAATTAATTAGACTGTTCCAGAAGCAGCCACACAAGCCCAAGCCCAAGCCACAACTCTGCCTTTGCCATGCATGATCTTGTATACTTTGGATATATGTTTATCTTTCCATCACTTTGATAAAAATTAATCTTGGCTGCAAACATCTTTTTTGCAAAATCCAATCTGGTCTTTCAATATTCTTACTGCTTATGGATGATTCTAAGAACTGCTCTTAGAACAGTGATTTTTGAAAATAGCACTCACAATGATTGATCAACTTCTGTTGTTTTCCTTGGCCAAATTGTTTGATCTCTTTATATCATTTGCACAGGATAACAGGAGACAATCTAGAATTCTCAATACTGTTATATATGAACTTACCTTTTATTTTGGCAGACTGCATCTAGTTATTTATTGTTAGGTAAGATTAGAGATTTATTTTTATGTATATTTTGTTTAAATGAAAACAGTGTTCTGTCAGATAATGCTATTTGCTATTTCATGTCCACTATGGTAAATCCTGTAAAGTAATTTAACTCATTTGATATCTAACTCTTTTAAAAAATGTTTTAATCACACATAGCTATAAAATTATTAGTCCACTTTATAAGAAGAGAGTTTTATCTACATAGAATCATGTAAATACAGAACAAGAGCTTCATGTAAAGTTCAAATATCATGGGGGTGATCTTAATAACCTTAACTTTGGCATGGTTAGTGGTATCAGATAGGCTGGTTTAAAAATTGCTAATCTCCCTATTAATTTTTATCACACATCATTCTCTAAAATTTGCAAAAACTGGTGGGAAAAACAAGATACAACCAGGGACAAGCAGTTCTACAGGTGAAACACCTTATTGTTGTGAGATGCTTTAGAATAATGACCAGACTGATTCAAGCTAAGAGAAAGACTATAGTAATTTACACCACAGTATAGTACATCACTATTTACATTATGTAGTGAGCAGAAATGCACATCAGACTTTGGGGAAGATGGGCTACAACAGCTGATGACCTCATTTGATCCCACTTGTGTCAGCCAAGAACAGGAATCTGAGCCTTCAGTGAACACAGGCTTAATGTAACCTGGCAATTTATGATAGCAAAATGTTGCATAGTCCGATTAATCTATAACAGCATGAATTGACGTTCTTGTGCCAACAGTTGTAATTGTGTAAGCATGGACGAGAATCTCAAAGGAGTATTTTAGACACTTCTAAGTGGGAGTTAGTGCAACTGAATATGCTGGGTATGCTGTGTTTTTGGTCCTAAAATGAGGTGGTAATATGTTCATTAAGATAAGCCATGGAGGGGAGATCGGCTGACAGTCTAGATATTGCTGAAGGCAGTTAAAAGTAATGTAACACAAAGGTTGAAATGCAAGCCCAGACTGCAAAACCCAAACACATCAGGTTGAGAGTACATTTGTGTTAAGCTTACCTCTAATTTACTTGAGCCACCCAGCTAAAGGACATGTGCTGACCTACCAAGATTCACTGGTGTAAAGTAATGAAGAACTGTTCCTGTTTTCAAACACCTTCTTTCTTGTTATTTGAAGTGCCTTTCTGGGTGTCTTAATCATGTTCACAAAAGAGTTGCTGATGCAGTTTGTCAAATGTTAAAAAGCATGGACGAGGTTTATGAATATAAAGAACAGGAATGCGATAATTTCAATACTTAAGCACAACCCATCAGAAATCAGCAACTGTATTGCAAAATAAGCAAATTTTTACACATAAACAAACACATGCAAAAAGAAGAGATTTGGCATTGGCAAACAAAATGGAGAGATGGAATTTTGAAAATGTATGACTGTGTTGAGAAGAGCAAAGGAAAAGGCAGAATTTATCAAAAAAAAAAAAAGTTGTGGAAGAAGAAAAAAGCATTTGTGAAGAAATATGAAAAATGAAATGGTCAGGCAGAGTAGCAAAAGAGAGCTAAATAAATGAGAAATATGGAGGGAAAAGGAAGAGAAGAAAAATAAGAGTGTGTACAAGAAAGGTGTGGTAGATGAGAGTGATAAGAAGAAGAGAGAGTGAGGAGAGAGAGATCAAGAGGTAGGGTGAGTGAGAACATAAAGCAAATGGAAAGAAAGAGCAAGGGTAACACGGAGGGGGGGAGGGAGAGAGGAGGAAGAGATAAAGAAAAGAGCCACAAGAGAGTCAAACTGTAGAATAAGACCCTTCTATCTGCCTCCTATTCTGTATGAATAGACAAACATTAAAGCAAATTTTAGACACAATATGTATAATGTATGTGTAAAACAGCCATATACACAACCATAATCCCAAATTCAATGAATTAAACACACACCCACCAAGGTCATGGAGTATCACCCCTGTCACATGAAAAAGAAAGTTCCTGCTTCATAATTTTAAATAATATTTCAGAAATTGTAATGTGTTGTCCAGTTCCTTGTATTAGATTGTAGCCTGGCTTTTATTACAGCCACATAAATGATAAAATATTGGTTCACTTGATCACTGATTTCAGTGAAATGCTACAGCATTATATTGGTAGAATGAGTGCCACTCTAATTGCATTCTGAGGGCCTATGCTGTGGTTGAGAGGCCTGTTAACACTAGGTGTCTCTATAGTGCCTGACTGCACTAATCCCAATATACAGGTCTCCATATAGGTTACAATGACCCACTATCCCCATCCATGTGACTTTCCTGTTCTTTGTATTTATCCTTCACTTTAACAAATTTCCAGAAATACTTTTTTGTATTTTTCTGAGTGTCATTCTTTTAAAGAAAACCTCTCTCTCTCTCTCTCTCTCTCTCTCTCTCTCTCTCTCTCTCTCTCTCTCTCCTTTTGTACCTTCTTGTTTCCATGGTTACCCCTTTTGCTGCACCGTACACTATCTCTCCGTCCGTTTCCCTTTTCGTCTCCCTCACTCTGTTCTTATCTTTTCTCATTTTGCTTTCATCTCTGCCTCCCTTCCTCCTGCTTTATCCTACACCCTCCTCACTCTGGCTTTTATCTCTTTTCACTTTCATCTGTCTTTCACCTTTCTCTCCCCTTCAAGCCTGCCATTCCATCATGCTAGGCTTTTTCTGTTTTTCACTCTCTCTCTATCCTCCGTAAGTGAAAGAAAAGAGAGAAAGTTTCATCTGTTGCTTTATTAATTCTGCATTTTTAATACTTTTCTGCCCACTGTTTACTACTTTTATTGCCGCTTATTTTATATAAAATACAAAGAGTGGCCTTGCACACTGATTTTATGGCTGTTGGTTCTCAAACTTCCATGCTAACTCAGTGCATTTGAATAAGCTTATAGAATATCACTTCCAAAGCAATACACATTTTGGATTTATTGTGATGCGCATGTAAGCATTTATTTTACTCCACATGCCCTTGCTGCTCTTAATTTCCTAAGTGGCCCTCACCAGTGCCATTGCATGGAAGATCTTCATTTTAATCTTTAAGGGTTCTTCAGTTGTTCCATTGGACATTAAAGGTCACAGTATACACACAAACTAATTCAGATATTCCCTACCATCATACATACTGTATGTTTTAACACATGCTTTGGTAATACACCATAATGAGTCATACCAAAACTGTACAAAGACATTCTGTGGTGACACACATTTCTGTCATAATTAGCCACAATGTGTGCAGTGCATAATTTAGGCATATTTATGTCTAAAATGCATATTTATTTTAATACAAGCAGTGGTGTTGCCACTGCCCAAAGCCTCTTCTCAAAGGGTGCTTAGAGTGACTAAAATGTGTTATTTGTTGATGTAGGTAAGCTTATACAGAGAGGAGAAAGTCCCTGTAACCGGGACTAGCTGCAAGTAGGAGGAAGTTTTGTAGTCTGATTGAAACCAACCTCTCTTTCTCTCCCCTTCTCCTTCCCCTTTCCATTTAAGTACTTCAACTATTGAGAAAAGAGAATAAAGAAAAACTGAATAGAGGAAGAGAAGAAACTGAGGTCCCAGTGAGAAGAGGGTTGGGTGAAAAAACAATGCAAATAGGAATAATAAGCAGCAGGAAAGAGAGAAAGTAAGGGAATGGGGAAAAGCCAGCAAAGGAGATGCCAGAAAATAGAACCAAAGCAAAGTAAAAAAAAAAAAAAAAAAAAAAATAGAGCATGAGCTCCCCTTTCTCAATAGGCAAATTAGATGTTAGAAGCTAATTAAAGTTCCAAGACGAAAACCGCTGCTGAGCAAAAATAACATAAAGGCTTGTCTCAGTCTTGCCAGAAAACATCTTGATGATCCCCAAGACTTTTGGGAAAATTCTCTGTGGACTGACAAGACAAAAGTTGAACTTTTTGGAAGGTGTGTGTCCCATTACATATGGTGTAAAAGTAACACCGCATTTCACAAAAAGACAATGTCCATCTGTTCGTGACCTCTGAAGCTGAACTTTTTTACATTTAAAAACTGCATGTTGTGTTTACTTGTGTTATCTTTGAATAATATTTCAATTTGTTTGATGATCTGAAACATTAAAGTCTGACAAACGTGAATTCTTTTTTAAATCAGGACAACACTTTTTCACACCATATACTGTAAGTACATAGAATACATATATTATTATTATTTATCTATTTTTTTTTTTTGCACCAATATATTTATATATTTTTTTTTACCAATTAATTAATTTTTTGCTTAAACGTAAAAGAATAATATTGTTTGCTACAGTGTTGCATTCTTGCAAAAAAACTGAAATTAACCAAAAACCAGTACAATTATAATAATAGTCATATCCCCTCAGACAAAACAGACAGACAGACAGACAGACAGACAGACAGACAGACAGACAGACAGATAGATAGATAGATAGATAGATAGATAGATAGATAGATAGATAGATACTTTATTAATCCCAGAAGAAATTCAAGCATGCAGCAGCAAACATGCAAACATACAGAGAAATAAGTTTCCAAAATAAACACAGTAACCTATATATGTAAATATATATATATATATATATATATATATATATATATATATATATATATATATATATATATATATATGTGTGTGTGTGTGTGTGTGTGTGTGTGTATGTGTGTGTGTTTAAATAAAATGTGTCAAAAAAAAAAGTCGCTTCTCAGTTTGTATGTTTCCACTCTGCCATACCTGAGAGATTTTGTACAGTTTACATTTACATTTTAATTTACAGCATTTGGCAGACGCCCTTATCTAGAGCGACATACTACCGTGCTTAATCTCTAATATATGATACATTAACTCTGGCTCACTAGGTCACATACTTAAGATACCATGAGTCTAAAACACTGTTCCAATTTTTTTATTTATTTATTTTTTTATTTATTTTTTTATACATACAACAAACAGGGAAGAAGTGCTAGTTGAAGTGTTTCATGAATAAGTAGGTCTTCAACCATCATTTGAAAATACCCCTATGGGAAGTTGGTGCCAGAATAGAAAAGAGTCTTGTAGAATACTTACCTCTTACCTTGAGAGTGGTGTTGGTACCAATAGTGTTGGTAGCTCTGAGGGTGCGAGGTGCAGTGCGAGGAGTGATGAGGGCTTTGAGTTAAGCGGGAGCTGTCACATTAGCAACACGAGAGGAAAAGGACAGTTGATTGTCCATGGTTACCCCAAGGTTGTGAGCTTTGACTGAAGGGGAGATAAGATCGTTATGCAGGGATATTGCAAGATCGTGACCTGAGGATGAATCACCTGGGATGGTCAGCAGTTCAGTTTTGCTAGGATTGAGCTTTAACTGATGAGCCATCATCCATGATGATATGTGTGCCAGACATGCTGAGATCCAATCAGAAAATGTGGTTTCTGAGGGTGGAAAGAGAATGGCCAGGGGGACAAAAGAGTTGCTCAGTCTTATAGTGGAGCATGACAGAGACAGCAGTCTGCCATCTGAACACACTTCTCTGCCTGGTGAACATACTACGCAGAGGGTGGTGGGTGTTGGTCAGGATGGAGTGCAGTCTGTCAAGTGTCCTTCTCTCTGCTACTGTCACCAGTGATTCCAGCTCTGTTCCAACTACAGATCCTGCCCTCCTCACCAGTCTGTCCAGTTGTGCTGCATCTCTCTAGCAAACCACAGCATATACTGTGAAAGGACACTAGTGCCCACAGATAGATGTGTAGTTTTTTACAAATGTTGAAGCATGCAAGCCTCTTAAGTAAGTATAGACAGCTTTGTCCTTTCCTGAAGAGAGTAATGCCCTTGTGTACAAAGGTCCAGAAAACAAGGTTTGCCAATGGTGGTGTGGAAAAACTCAAATGAGCTGCACATAGCCCTGACCATTATCAAATTTGAGATTTTTCTGAACACTCACTGTATGCAATCCCTTTTCTGATAAGAGCCTGGGTTGACTAATATTTTTCTGGCTGAATTTGGAAAATTCCTACATCCACATTACAAAACACACAAAGTTTAATAGTTGTTATCAGCCAACTGTTGTTAGAAAAATTCTTCATCCCTGGAAACAGAAGTGGCTCATCACCATAGATTTTGGTTGCGAGTTTTGGTTGCGAGAAAACGTTGGGTGCTGGAAAAATTAGACACTTTTTCCCTCAGCATTTGCATAGAAAAGTTCAATGAGAGAGAATAGGTTCATTGTCTCATTCCAATTCTAAAGACTGGATGCTACAGTGCTGGAAACATTCCCTGAAGCTATCTCACCGTATATTTTGTCTAGTGGCCCCCAGTGGCCAGTCCTTACCAATATCCTTGCTAATAGAATTTCCATAAACATGTAACATACTGTGCATCAGAAGCATATACACTGGATGGCAATGTACCAAATAAGAAAAAGACCATACATGAACATACTTCATGAAGTTTTGTGACCTACTGAAAGCTGATTGAAGGTGGCAGTGTTTCTGAATTAATTTGGTGTTGAATAAAATTCCATAGGATGACATTGTAACAAAACAAATTTCAGCCCATTTGGTATTTTGGTTCCTGAGACATTTTTTCAACAATGTTTCAGAGTATGCAGGTTTTGGTAATCTATATTACAGCCCTAAATATATTAACTAGAAAATAGTGGAAACTATCAAAATTGTACCAGAATTGTTCAGGAAAATCACTGATCTCCTATCAGTAGTATCAGAAGTATATCAGCAACTACTAACTAATGGCTGTTTTGAGAGCAAAAGGAGGCCCTACCTAGTATTATTATTGTGTTCCTAACAAAACGCTGAGTGACCTTTTTTCCAAATACTAAAAATACTTTCTAAAATGAGTAACTCACACACTAAAAAACGGATTTTAATTGCAAGAGAGTGTTTAATAATGTGGTCTATGGTTTTCTACACAGGGAGCTTAAAAAGTGATCAACTTTACATTACAAAACAGTGCGACATGCTGAATTTAGATGAATTTCATACTTATTTCCTCTTTTTGTGTGAGACCTCCCATGCAATTCTTTCAAATGTTGTACTTGCCATTTCAGCGCAGGAATGAACGAGAAACTTTGTGTCCTTTTGCTTACAGATATGAATTTCTAAATTTGCCACATATACAATGCCATTATGTGGAAGAATGATATCTGGATATTAGCAACAATTGCAGCCAGTCTGTGACCCAAGCTCAAAAAGGCTGTGAGACAACTTTTTAATCTTACTAAAAAGAGAGTGCTAGATCCAGTCCAATGGATAGACACATCCCAAGAGCCCTTTACTTAAGTTTAAGATGCACTTTGTGGTCCACCTCTCTCACATTTTCCTGACTTCTCCCACAATGTTGTTTTATAGACATGAGGGAAGGGGCTGGGAGCTGAGTTGTTCCAGGTGGTGAAGGGGCCAGTGCTGCACATAAGCCAAGTAGCACAAAATAGAAGGAATGCCTATCCATCAAGCTTCAGTGGCTCTGCCCCATGAAGGATGCCAACCCATACATCACTATCATGGCACTTAATTCATTTGAGTTTAAGGTGGTCCACAGGATGCAGATGCCTGTGGCAGATTTCCAGCATGAGGTCACTGAAAAACTTCCTGGTACACAGGAAGAGGAATGAAAGTTTTAAGTCATGCTCTCCAAAGTCCACCCCTCGTGTCCTTATTTCTTGAAATGCATACCAAGGTATCAAGCATATTGACATGTCAAGCAAATTATCAAAAATATGAAAGTAGTTAAATGGTCTAAAATGCACTTTTAATGGTGAGAAACTAAGCATGGGAACAAAAAGTTTTACTGTACCCTTTATTTTACTAAAGCTGTTCTTGTTTTTATGTGCAACAACAATCGTGCCGGTATTGTAATGAGTGGTTCAAAACAGCAATTGACTGAATGTGCAAGACAGCATGTGCAAAGATAGCACAAACAGTGTACATAAAAGCATGTAAACAGTTGGTGGTGTTGTAGACATGGATGTACAGTATATTGGATGAGTGTGCTTTTGGTGCAGATGCAGTGCAGTCCACATTGTTGACTGTGTGTGTGTTTGTGTGTGTGCTCGGTACAGTTCAGTTCAGTTGATGAGGTGTCTGATTTTGAGGAGTCTTTTTCCAGACAGAAGGAGGGTTAAAAGTGTGTGAAGGTTGTATGGGGCCATTCACAATGCTGTTGGCTTTTTCGGCTGCAGTGTGTGGTGTAAATGTCCATGATAGTGGGAAGAGAGACTCCAATGATCTTCTCAGCTGTCCTCCCTATCCACTGCTGGGTTATACAATCTGAGATCCATGCAATTTCCAAACCAGACAGTGATGCAGCTGCTCAGGATGCTCTCAATGGTCCCTCTGTAAAAAATAGTCAGGGTGCATGAAGAGACATGTGCTTTCCTCAGACTTTGTAGGATGTAGAGACACTGCTGGGCTTTCTTGGTGTTGGAGCTGGTGTGGAGTGTCCAGGTGAAGTTCTCCACCAGATGGACACCAAGGAATTTGATGCTCTTGACAATGTCTACAGAGGATCTGTCGTTGTTCAGCGGAGCGTAGTCTTACTGTGCTCTCCTGAAGTTTTATCAACATTCTGAGACAGGTTGTTGGCTCTACACCAGGTAGTAAGCTGTTGCAACTCCTCTCTCTATGCTGACTTGTCGTTCTTGCTGATGAGACCACAGCTTCTGGTTGTGGTGATGCTTTTGGGAGGGTCATGTCATCAGTGCACTTGCCAATGTAGCTGGCCTCTAATGGCCTGTCCAAGTTGCAATCCCCCTGGAGATATTCCAGTCAGGGCACTCGAAACAGTCCTGAAGAGCAGAGGTGGCTAGTGATGGCCAGGTTTTCAAATGCTTCAGAACCAGTTTAGAGCATCTGAAGAGTGGTCTGTATACTGGAATAGCATAATTCAATTCAATTCAAGTTTATTTGTATAGCGCTTTTTACAATTGACATTGTCTCAAAGCGGCTTTAGAGAACATAAACATAGAACAAAGGTTAATATAAAAAATAATATAAAGATTAATAGAATACAAAATTCAAGATTAATATTAGATATATTTAAATGTGTATGCATTTAGGGGGGCACGGTGGCTTAGTGGTTAGCACGTTCGCCTCACACATCCAGGGTTGGGGGTTCGATTCCCGCCTCCGCCTTGTGTGTGTGGAGTTTGCATGTTCTCCCCGGGGGTTTCCTCCGGGTACTCCGGTTTCCTCCCCGGTCCAAGAACATGCATGGTAGGTTGATTGGCATCTCTGGAAAAGAGATTTTCGCTTAAGCATCTCAGATGGTACAGACGCTGCCGGGCCTTCTTCACCAGGGTGGTGATGTGACAGGACTAAGACAGATCCTGTGTGACACCCAGGTACCGGAAACTGTCCACTCTCTCCACTGGAGTCCCGTTGATGTTTAGCGGTTTGTATGACCGCTTCTGCTTTGTGCTGACGTTCACTATCAACTCCTTAGTCTTGCTGACATTAAGGAGAAGACTGTTCTCCTGGCACCATCTCTCCAGGTTTTTAGTCTCCTGTAGGTAGGCCATCCCGTCATTGTTGGAGATCAGGCCCACCACAACAGTGTCGTCAGCAAACATGATGATGGTGGTGGAGTTGGAAGTGGCCATACAGTCATATGTGTACAGTGAGTACAGCAGGGACTTGAAGTCTCTGACTAGTCTTTCGAAGCACTTCATCACTACTGAGGTAAGGGCTACAGGACGGTAATAACTGAGGCAGGCAGGCTGGGGTTTCTTCGGGACCGAACAATGGTAGACTGTTTGAAGCATGAGGGGAAAACAGACTGTTCCAGTGAGAGGTTGAATATCTCAATGAACACCAGTGCTAGTTGTTCAGCACAGGCTTTCAGAACCCAACCTGTGATGCCGTCTGGTCCTGCTGCCTTCCTGGTGTTCACTCTCTTGAATGCCCTCCTCACGTCATGCTTCGAGATGGTGAACATGTTTACCTCTCCAGCTCTTTCAGCGTTTATGCTGTTTGTGCCACTAGCACCGCTAGCATGGTTAGCTGCAGCACTGAAGCGAGCGTTAAAGTTTAGCTCATCTGCCAGATAAGTGTCCGCATTCCCCATTCTAGAAACTGGTGTTCTATAGTCTATGATGTTCCTTAGTCCCTGCCACAGGCTCCTAAAGCCAGCATGTTGGAACTGTGACTCTAGTTTCCTCCTGTAGTGCTGCTTTGCTTCCTTCACCGTTCTGCACACACTGTAAGACGCAGCCTTGTACTCATCCATGTCCCCGGTGGTGAGCCCCATGTTGTAGGCAGCGGAGCAGGATCTCAGAGCATCGCGGATGGTTTTATCCACCCATGGTTTCTGGTTGGGAAACGTTCTGATGGTGGTTTTCTGCACCGTATCATCCGCTAGTTTCCCAATGAATCCCACAACCGCTTCCTTAAACATCTTGACGTCATCAGAGCTGTGCCTGGACATGTCCCAGTCTGCTTCATCTAAAGCGTCCTGCAGAGCGACCACCGATTGGACAGTCTAGCGCATGACCTCCCTCTGAACCGGAGCTTTCAGTTCAGCCTTTGTTTGTAAACAGGTGTCCTGATGCTGTGCTTGGTGTAGCGTTAGTGTCTCATGTAAGTCCCATACTGCAGTGTCTGTGTCCACTTGATGTGGAATATAAATGGCACTGACTATTCAGTTTATTTTCTATAGCGCTTCTTACAATTGAGATTGTCTCAAAGTAGCTTTACAGATCATAAACACAGAACAAAAGGTTAATATAAAGAATAATATAAAGATTAATAGAATACAAAATTCAAGATAAATATTAGATATATTTAGTTTGCAATGTGTATGTATTTATACCCTATAAGCAAGTCTGAGGTGACTCAGGCAGCAGTGGTAAGGAAGAAACATTGAGAGGAACCAGACTCAAAGGGGAACACAACCTCATATGGGTGACAGTGGAGGGTGTGATTATAAATATACAGTCTAACAAATGTTGTATTGTTGTAAAAGATCACATGGAGGTCACATCTCCTCTTTAGTATTGCAGAGTCTAACTGGAGCTGGTAGATCTCTAGATGCCTCAGGATTCTCATAGTCGGCCTCATCTCAGTGGAGGTCCAAATTCTTCATCGCACGGAAGACAATCTAGTACAATTTCTGAATGCCTCGGGATGGGTAGAAAGAGAGAAGCAGTAGAGAGGGATTAACGTATCTGCTGTTCATAATATTTGCAAGTCTGATGTAATAGTGCACAAAAATATGGGATGTATTATGTGTATGCCTGACTAGGAAGTCAGGAAGACTATTCGAAAGTTTGGGAGCTAAATAAGAAAACACTCTACCACCTTTAGTAGACTTAAATATTCTGGGAACTATCAGAAGTCCTGAGTTTTGTGATCTCAGAGAGCGTGAAGGAATGTAACGTGTTAGAAGACTAGTTAGATACATGGGATACATTGTTCACCATCAGACACACTCCACCTCCCCTTGACTTCCCAGACTCCAGTGTTCTGTCTATGTGGCTGGATGGCGTGGCCTGGTTCCGCTGGGTTCAGCCATGTCTTGGTGAAGCAGAGAAGGTTGCAGTCCTGAATGTCCCTCTGGAACTTGACCCTTGCCCTGAGGTCGTTGAGCTTGTTTTCCAGAGATTGGACGTTGGCTAACAGGATACTGGGTAAGGGAGTGCGGTGTGCACGTGCCCTTAGCCTGTTCCTGACACCAGCTCGTTTCCTCGCAGACGCCGGTGCGGGTCGCGTCCTTTGTTCCTCCTCAGGATATCACTTGGCCAGCATGGGTCCGGGATTAAAAGCAGCGAAGGGTGAGTGGATTGTACACCAATAGATATAAGAGTGGATCTGTCATATCTAATGATGACCATCTTGTGTAAATAAACCAGTATCTATGTAAATAAATATATAAAATAAACAAAAAAAGTGTAAACGGAGCAGTCGCGATGGCAGCCGACCTCACTGGCGCCATCTCGGAGCTGGTACAATTTCTGGATGCCTCAGGATGGGTAGAAAGAGAGAAGCAGTGGAGAGGGATTAATTTAGCTGCTGTTCATAATACTTGCAAGACTGATGTAATAGTGCACAATATTATGGGATGTATAAGGTGTACACCTGACTAAAGAGATATGTTTTTAATCTACATTTAAACTGGGAAAGTGTGTCTGAGCTTCGAACATTATCAGGAAGAAACTATTCCAAAGTTTGGGAGCTAAATATGAAAACGCTCTACCGCCTTTAGTAGACTTAGATATTCTGGGAACTATTATTTTTTTGAGTTTTTTTTTTCAGAAAGCATGAAGGATTGTAACATGTTAGAAGACTAGTTAGATACAGAGACTAAACCATTAAGAGCCTTGCACATAAGTAGCAGCAGTTTGTAATTAATTCTAAACTTAACAGGTAGCCAGTGTAGAGATGATAAAATTGGGATTATATGATCATACTTTCTTGTCCTAGTGAGAACTCTGGCAGCTGCATTTTGGACTAACTGTAGCCTATTTATTAAAGATGTAGGTACTACCCAGTAATGCATTATAATAGTCCAGTCTAGAGATCATGAATGCATGAATTGCACTTTATGTGGCTAGGAATAACTTACTAAGTCCTTAGCTCTGTCTTTGTTTTATGTAGCACCTTGATCCTGGAGAAACGTTGTCTCATTTCACTATGTACTGCAACAGCTATATATGGTTGAAATGACAATAAAAGCTTCTTGACTTGTCTTGACTTGATGAACAAGCTTCTCAACATCAGATACATATAGGATGTTTCTCAGCTTGGCAATATTTCTAAGGTGGAAGAAGGCTGTTTTTGTAGCATGGGTGAAATAATTTTCAAAAGACAAGTTGCTGTCTAATATAACACTTAGGTCTTTCACTGTTGAGCTACTAGTAACAGTACATACCTCTAAATGGAAGTTGAACTGTGAGAGCTTCTGTGTATTGGCTTTTTGACCGATAAGTAGTATTTCTGTCTTATCGGAGTTTAACAACAGAAAATTACAGCTCATCCAATCTTTTATCTCTCTAACGCACTCAGTTAATTTGGACAATTTAGCTATTTCATCTGGTTTTGATATATAACTGTGTATCGTCAGCATACCAGTGGAAACTAATCCTAAGTCTTCTAATAATGTTCCCTAATGGATGCATGTATATTGAGAAAAGCAGAGGTCCTAGAACTGATCCTTGAGGGACCCCATAATTAACTGGCAATAAACTGGAGGATTCACTAATATCATTAAATCTAGCATATGATTAAGATGATGAGTTGCTCTAGTGATGTTTTATTTAAGCCCAAATGAGTTTAGTAGGTCCATAAATGTGAGTCCTAAAGCATCGTTTGTATCGTCAACATGAATGTTAAAATCTCCTACAATGCTTTATCAAAATTAACCAATAGGTCTGAAAGAAAATCTGCAAATTCTCTAAGAAAATCAGTGTAGGGCCCTGGGAGTCTATACACGGTTTTGTAGAGCATAACAGAGATGAGGTCTGAGTATCCAAGATGGGGCTGGGGTGCCACATGGTACGCGCCAGAGATGTTTATGTATAGAAAATCCAGCATGTTTGCACCTCTCACTATAAAGTCCACATACTGCTGGAATCGGCAGATTGTTAATACCCCATACACCTCTCATAGAGCCTCTTTAGCATTAGTGCTGGGGGAATGTACACTCCAACAATGAAAACTGTGGTGAATTCCTGTTGTAAATAAAAACAAGCACAGAGTTCTTGCACTATTCCTTGATATAAACACACACTACCACCAATAGCCTTGGTGGGAAAGCTGGTCGGCTATGATTTGTTTTTAGCCTTGCATGGACACCCATCCACTTGCTGTGTTGGGCAATGGACAGACCTGGATGCTGACCATGCTGTTAAGGTCTGGACACTGGCAGCACAGCATGTGTGGAACAATTTAAGATCCCAGCTTCCAGAAATGGCTATCATCTCACTATGGAGACAGCACCTTCAGTACTACATCTGGAGTGCCAGAAACCATTAAACTGGGCCAGGGAATCCACGGAAGAACTCCAGAGCTGCCTATAGCTCCAATTGTGTTTCTACTGTGGCCAGCTTGGACATCACTGTGCTACCTGCCTTGAGAAACCAGAATGCTCTGCCACGGTGGGTATGAGCTTATGTCCTTTAAGTCTGTTGTGTCCTTTAAGTCTGTTGTTACCTGTACAGCTATGCTATTCTAGGGGTGTGAACTTGCAGCCTTTGCTGACTCTGGATCTGCAGTTAATTTGATGCACCACCAGTTTGTCAAGGATGTCCAACTTCCCACCATACCCTGAACCATGCCTCTCAAAGTCATGGCCATGGATAACCAATCGATGGGAATGGATACATCACCCATCAGACCATCCCCATCACACATTTTCATGTAGAAGAGCTGTTACTCTGTAATATTAACACATTCTGAACCCATCATCTTGGGGTTCCCATGGTTCCACCCCAGGACCATGGCAAGACAAGGAATTCCAAAGGTTCCTAGGACTTGTCAACTTCTATCAACATTTCATTCAGAATATTTAATTCATAGCCAACAGCACTCCCAAGGGGAAAACAAGGGTGTCACTCAAAACACTTTGACCCCAACATTCCATATGTGGTTGAGGTGGATGCCTGCAACTGTGGCATAGGTGAAGTCCTATCTCACCAGCCAAGAGCTTCACATGTGGTTTTTTCTCTAGAAAATTGACTCTGGCAGAGGCAAACTACAGTATTCAAAATAGATAATTACTGTCCAACAAGGAAGCATAAGAAGAAGGCACTGGCTGGAGGGGAACATTCTAGATCATAACCAACCACATAAATCTTGAGTACTTAATCAGGCCAAGACAGTGAACCCCCAGCCAGCCCTATAGGCCCTCTTCTTTACACACTTTAATTTTACAGTGTACAGGCTGGGCAACAAAAACAGCAAAGTTAACATTCTCTCCTGCCACTATGACCCTATGCAAAAGCCTCCCACTCTGGAATGCTCCTGTTTGTTGCAACATTATGGAGGATTTTATGGATTTAATGGACCCAACAGACTGAAGCTCCTCCCCCTGATTGCCCTCCAAGTTGGAAAAAAACAATTTAATGGGTGCACAACTTCCCCAGCTCAGTACATCTAGGTATCACCAATATCACAACATTTGTACAAAATGTTTATGGTTGGCCTACACTGGCTATTGACGTCTCAGATTATGTCAAGGCATGTCGCCTCTGTGCTCAATGTACAATTCTCCATCAGCTGCCAGCTGGACTACTCAAGCCCCTTTCCATACAACTGGGCCCCTGGTCTCACATTGCAGTGGACTTCTGTCATTGATCTACCCTGCGCTCCCCTGCCAGGCATCCTGCTAGCAAATGTCCAACATGCGCAGGACAAGCTTGCTGACGTCAAAACCAGAATTAAATTTGAGAGGCATATTAAGGACTGCCACCTCCTTTGCTTTACCAAGACATGGTGCCAGCAGTTCCAAATCATACCATATAGCTGGCTGAGTTCTTCTTTATTTAATGCATGGGCAGAACAATGTAGTCAGAGAAGTCAAGGGAAGGAGGAATTTATCTGAGCTTGAGCATTTTTCATCAGACATGCTCCTGGACACCCAACCTGGTGCTCCTGAGCATCAAATGTCTCCCTTCCTGGTATTGGCCCGTATGCCATCTCCAATAAGACCTGGGATCCCTTGCCTTTCATGTCTACTGCTAACAAGCTCCTCCATGGGGCCACCATTTTTTTGAAGCTCGACCTTCACAACACCTTTCACATGGTGTGCGTCTGGTAATAGACTGATTGGCTGCTATGAAAATCCGGTCATGCCGCTCAGCCTTAGTAATGCCCCTGCCATCTTCTAGGCTCTGATAAGTGACATCATCCAAGACTTCCTCAACAATCCAATGTCCAGATGCAGTGAATATCCAAGAGTTGGAGAAGGTGATCCATATTCTTTGCTCTGAGGATCCCTCATCATGGTCGTCTAGCCTGGAATGGGTGGAATGTGCGCCCAAAACTCCCTGCCACAGGCCATTCTCCCTTTCAGGATGCCAATGGCAACCAGCTGCCTCTGTTCTTGTCTCAAAAGATGTAAGCATCAGTCACCTATGCCCTCTGGTTAAATGATGTTGGCAGGTTTGGAAAAACACCTGTGTTGTACTCCTCTGCTCATCTAAGAGCTACGCCCTTTGCCTGAAGAGAGTAATTGAATTAATGAATTAAAAATTAGCTCAGAGTCAAGCTGTAAACAACAGCAATAATCTAAGAAATTACTTGAAAATACCTGTTTGGAGTATCAGTTATACCCCCACACAATGTCTGTATCCCATACCACATGCCTTGCATTATATGATAAAATCTGAAAAGGGGAAATGAACATGGATTCAGCACTGAAGTTAAAATACCCCCCCCAAAGAAATTTTGTACAAATTTTTTGGAGGCCTCTGAACCTCTGGAGGCCTCTGAAAAAAATAATAATGTAGTTAATTGTAATGAGTCTGTCTGTGCTTTTGCCCTGTTTCTGTCTGCTGTCTTTCCCCGTTGTTAATTGTTTGCTCCGCCCACTCGTTTGTTCCCACGGACACTGATTGAACACATTCATTCCGTCAGGTGTGTTGTCTTTGTCTCTGATTGTCTCTGCTTTGTTATTCGTTCCTGTCAGCTATATATACTCTGTTTTCTAACTTCCCTGGGGCTAGTCGTTGTCTATATGTCTATAGTTCTGCCTGTCCGTGCTCTGCTTTCCTGTTTGCTCTGTGCTCTTGTTCATGCCCTGTTTCCTGTCTGCTCTGTGCTCTGCCTTGTTCTGTCTGTTTTTCTGTTTCCTGTGTTTTGGATGATTGTTCTGCCTTGTTCTGTCTGTTTTTCGGTGTCCTGTGTTTGGATGATTAAACCGTTTGTCTGCAATTGGATCCTCGCTCGCCTTTGTCCTGCATCACGACAGAACGACTAGCCTAAAAATGGATCCAGCAGAAATTTTGTTTTGTGTTCGTCAGGAAGATTCCCCAGTCAAGGAATATGTTGAAGTGTTTGTGGACCTGTGTAATCGGGTGGACTTCGGAGAGAAGGCGCTGAAGGACATCTTTCGGCATGGACTGGAGGACAAGCTGCGTTATCTGATGCCTCTTGGCCGAGAGACAGGGTCTTTTACAGACCTCATCAACCTAGCGCTGCTCTTGGGCGGATCCTCTCTGAGCGTGATCAGGGTAGAGAGGGGCGCCGGCCCTAAATATTTTTTGGGGGGGGCGGCAGGCATCGGGGTCCGTGGTCTACAGAGACAAACAAGCCACGGACACACGAAGCCTCTACAGTACCTCGGCCCAACCCAGTCCTGTGTACACCTGTGACCGAGCCTGTTCACATGGCTGCTAGATCGGAAAGCTCGGTCGAGGCCAGTGTGAACCGGCTGATCGCCAACCTGGCGGATACCCCGATGGTGTCGGTTTGGGCGGCCGGCTTCCCTACGGCACCTGCTGAAGCACCCGAACCTCCTGAAGCACCCGAACCTGCTGAAGCACCTGATGTACCCAAACCTGCCGAAGCACCCAAACCCGCCGAAGTACCTGAACCTGCTGAGACACCCGAACCCGCCGAAGCACCTGAACCTGCTGAGACACCTGAACCCGCCGAAGCACCTGAACCTGCTGAGACACCGGAACCAGCCGGACCGACGGTACCAGCCGGGCTGACCGGGTCACCCGGAATGACGGAGTCAGGTAATTTGGCGAGTATGGTTGCGCCCAAGCCCCATAGACTCTCTGCCATGCCTGAAGGGCTTGGTTCCGAACTCTGTGCCCTGTCCGGGATGGATTATTGTGAACCCTCTGCCTGGTCAAGAATGACTGCGCTTGAACTGCTCTACCTAGCTGCTCTGTCTGTCCCTAGTCTTGTCTCCCTGTCTCTGTCAGTCTTTCTCTCTCCTGTCCCTACCCGTAGGTCCGGAGCACCTCCAGCACCACACTGGCCGCCACCTCCGCTATGGTCTCTGGCTCGACCTGTAGCACCACCCTGGCTTCCAGCTCTGCTCTGGTCTCTGTCTCCACCTGCAGCACCGCCCTGGGCGCCGACTCCGCTATGGTCTATGGCTCGACCTGTGACACCACCCTGGTCTCCAGTCCTGCTATGGTCTCTGGCACTGCATGCTGTACCGCTCTGGCCACCTGCTCTGCCGGCCCAGCCCTGGCCTTCAGCACCACCTTGGCCTCCTGCTCCGCCGGCTCCGCCCTGGCCTCCTGCTCCGCCCTGGCTTCCTGCTCCGCCCTGGCCTCCTGCTCCGCCGGCTCCACCCTGGCCACCTGCCCGGTCAGCCTCACCACAACACGAACTCGACCCGCCCTTCCACCCTTCCAGACGCCTTGGGAGCGTCTGGAAGCCGCTCGTGGGGGGGGGGTCTGTAATGAGTCTGTCTGTGCTTTTGCCCTGTTTCTGTCTGCTGTCTTTCCCTATTGTTAATTGTTTGCTCCGCCCACTCGTTTGTTCCCACGGACACTGATTCCCACGGACACTGAACTCATTCATTCCCTCAGGTGTGTTGTCTTTGTCTCTGATTGTCTCTGCTTTGTTATTGATTCCTGTCAGCTATATACACTCTCTGGCTGCGCCGCCGTGTGCCTTGCTCCCCCCACCTGCCTCGCCGTGTGCCCCGCTCCCCCCTCCTGGACCCCGTTGGGACTGTCAAGATGGATTGGTGCGTCGGGAGCCGTGCCTCGAGGGGGGGTACTGTCAGGGCTCTGGGACCCGGATTTTGGCCATGTGCAGTTGTTTGTGTCATGTGTCTGCCCCGCCCTTGTGTCTCTTCCTGCTCGCTTCTGCACACCTGTTCCTCATGTGTCTGATTGTCTTGTCTATTTAGTTGAGCCACGTTGCCTTGAGCAGTGTGGAATCCTCTGTTGTCTTTTGTTGTCGTCTTGTCTTGAGTCCGTGTTCCTGTTCTGTGTTTTGTTTTAGTTAATAAATCCTGTTTTTTTAATGATATCCTGCATTTGGGTCTGTTTTATCCCCGCATCGCTGACAGTAAGTAGCAGCATTTTTTAATCAATTCTAAACTTACTAGGTAGCCAGTGTAAAGATGTTAAAATTGGGGTTATATATATTCATATTTTCCTGTCTTGGTAAGAAGTCTGGGCAACTGCATTTTGGACTTACCGTAGCCTATTTATTAAAGATGCAGTACAACCACCCAGTAATGCATTATAATAGCCCACTCTGGAGGCTATGAAGCATGAACTAGCTTCTCTGCATCACATAAAGATAGGATGTTTCTTAGCAAGCACTTTGAGTTCATAAAACTCAGGACTTTTAATAGTTCCCATAATATTAGAGTCTACTAAAGGCTGTAGAGTGTTTTTGTCTTTAGCTCCTAATGTCAGAAACGAGTGTCTCCATAGAATGGAATTAGACCCAAATGCAGGTATAGGTTTGTGGTGTATTAGGTTATACACCACAAACGTATAACCTAAAAAGGGAGTTTATTAAGAATAATACACTGGAAAAACATCAAACCAAAGACAGCATACCAAAGACACCACAAACGCAGGAACACTGAAACACAAGGACTCATCAGAATACACACACAATACAACTGGTATAAATAAAAAAGGCATTTATAGAAAACACAAGGGACAGATGTGCAGAGGCAGGAACGGATAAGAATATTGAAAGGCAAACACACGTGAACAAAAAAAGCATATGCTACAAGACAAAACGTCTCCCTAGTGTTCAGACAGGGAGGTTCAAGCTGTTCCTGACACATAAACTCTGGAATAGCCTTCCTGCCAGTGTTCGAGGAGACACACCCTCCCAGTTTAAATGTAGATTAAAGTCTCTTTAGCCCAACATACACATAATACATACTGCAACTGTGAGCTCCAGTAGATAAACCTTATTTTCTAGTTCTGGTTAATATTATGAACTGCAGCTATACTAATTTCTCTCCATTTGCTTCTCTATTTCTACCCATCCTGAGGCATCAAGAGATTGTGCCAGCTCCAATTGTGTGCCACTTCTTGAAGATTTTGGACCTGCATTGTGGAGAAGCCAACCCTGTAAAGATCCTGAGGCATCTAGAGATGTACCAGCTCCGATTGGATTCCGCTGAGGATAGTGAACATTCAAAGAGAAGTTACCAACTCCATGTGATTTCTGAGGACAACAACCTCTTAATCAATACACAATTGCCAGACTTTATATGAGTGTAGAAAGAACATTACTTGTAATTATATTTTCAGGTTTTATAACATTTTATAATCACACCCTCCAGTGTTACCAAAATGAGGATGGGTTCCTCTTAAGATTTGACAAGCTTCAATATTCTTCCCTCTGGACTCATCTGCCCTGATGCTCAACATCTACATCCCCACACACAAAGGAGGAAATGTCCTGGACCTGGTTTTCACCCGTATTTCCCCAGCTACAGACATGACAGCTACTCAAATTTACAATTACAATCTACTCCAATCTCTGGTATCATCACCTGGTATCCTTCACCCTCACTCTCCCAATCCTATCTAAAACTAACTTTTGCCTCTCTCTCTTACCTGCCACAACCTCCAGTCTGTCACCCCTTCTTCTGTAGCTTCTGTCTTTCTTTTATCTCTTCCCGATACTGACTCATTTTCCTCACTACCCTTGGACTCAGCCACAGACACTTTCCTCTCCTCTCTTTCCTCAACCATGGACTTTCTCTGCCCTCTGCCCACTAAACCCAAGAAGACTTCTTGTTCTGCTCCTTGGTTTTCAGATATGTTGCACAACAATCGAAGAGAGATAAGCTCATCTGAGAGAAAGTGGAAGAAATCACAACTTGATGCAGATCTTGACTCTTACTTTACACTCCTGGCCATGTTCTCTTCAGAATTCTGCCAAGATTTCCTTCTACAAGGAAATGCTTGAAGCTTCGGCAGAAAACCCTTGTCTTTTTTTCTCTATTCAACCTCCCGTGGCTCCACCTGCTTCATCCCTTCTGACTGCTGAAGACTTTGCTTCTTTTTACCACAAGAAGATCAGGAAAAGCTGCAGGACCTTTACTTCTGCCCCGACTGCATTTATGTGTCACAGTCAGGATTCAACCCACTCCTTCATTGTCACATTTCTCAACTGTAGTAGCAGAAGAGATTTTACAACTCAGAATTGATCCATTGGATCCAGTCCCCTTCCACTATGCTCCAGACTGTCCCGCAAGACCTTCTGCCCTTCATCACCAAGCTCATCAATGGATCCCTAACATCTGGTTATATAACAACTACGTTCAAGAGAGCAAGGGTTATTCCCATCCTGAAGAAACCTGCTCTAAATCCATCAGTCATCAGTAACTACAGACCGGTATCTCTTCTCTCTTTTTGTTTTTTAAATTCTTGAAAGCATTGTCTATAATCAACTGTCTATCTCTCATATAACAACCTCCAAGATCCTAACCAGTCTGGCTTTAAAGCAGCGCATTCAATAGATAACAGCCCTTTTCTATGTCTGAGATACTACATGCTGCCAGATCAGCCAAGCTGTCATCTGTCCTCATCCTCCTTAACCTTTCAGCAGTGTTTGATATGGTCAACCACAAGACTCTCTTGTCCACCATCAGGAGTCTTGTAATTTGTGGATCAGCATGGGAATAGATTGCTTCCTACCTGGAAGGTCACTTCATATCAGTTAACATGGAGGGGAGTGACGTCTGCTCCATGCATACTCTCCAATGGTCATATCAGTTAACATGGAGGGGAGTGACATCTGCTCCATGCAGACTCTCCAATGGTGTCCAACAGGGCTCAGTACTCGGTCCTCTTTTTTCAGTTAACATGGAGGGGAGTGACATCTGCTCCATGCAGACTCTCCAATGGTCATATCAGTTAACATGGAGGGGAGTGACATCTGCTCCATGCAGACTCTCCAATGGTGTCCAACGGGGCTCAGTATTCGGTCCTCTTTTTTTCTCCCTGTATACTTATTCTCTTGGTAAAATTATTTCCTCACACAGGTTTTCCTACCACTGCTATGATGATGATACACAATGTATCTTCTCTTTTCCACCCTTAGATACCACAGCTTCTGTTCGGATCTCAGCATAACTGGCAGACATATCATTGTGGATGGCAGCTCATCAGTTGAAGCTCAATCCTATCAAAACTGAACTGCTGATCATCCTAGGTATTCATCCGCAGATCATGATCTTGCAATATCCCTGCATAACGATCTGATCTCCCCTTCAGTCACAGCTCGCAACCTTGGGGTATCTATGGACACTCAATTGTCCTTTTCCTTGCATGTTGCTAATGTGACACGCTCAGGTGGTTTCCTTCTCTACAACATTAGAAGGATTCAGACATTTTGTCCACACATGCTGCTCAGGTACTTGTTCAGACTCAAGACTGGACTACTGCAACTCACTGCTGGCAGGTCTATGAACGCAATTCATCCTATGCAAATGATCCAAAATGCAGGACATCTTTTTAACCTGAGGGGTTCTATCATACCATGCTAGAAGGTGGTAGCGGTTCATAGCTGCATGCATCAGACATGCTTGCCTATGAAGCCAAAAATGGACCAGCTCCTTCTTACCTCAAAGCCCTCATCACTCCTCTCACTGCACCTCGCACCCTCAGAGCTACCAGCACTGCTCGACTATTCCCACCATCTCTCAGGGTAAGAGGTAAGTACACAACAAGACTCTTTTCTGTTCTGGTACCGAGGTGGTGGAATGAATTTCCCCTATGGGTCCGTACAGCTGAGTCACTGGCTATCTTCAAACGAAGGTTGAAGGCCTACTTCTTCATGAAATACTTGAAGTAGCACTTTCTCCCCTGTTTGCTGTATTTGTGTAAAAATAAAAAACTTTGAACAATGTTTTAGGCTCATGGTATCTTAAGTCTGTAACCTAGTGAACCAGAGTTAATATTCAATGATAGAGACTTAAAAGCACTACCAAATGCTGTAAATGTAATGTAAAGTTTCTTCCTCTTACATCTAAGGGAGTTTTTTCTTGCCACATTCATCCAAGTCACCTCAGACTTGCTCATTGGGAAAAAATACAAACATAAGTCTAATATTAATCTTGAATCTTTGTATAAATCTTTGAATAATATTAACCTTTCTGTACTTTTTGCAATATGTTCTGTAATGTTCTTATGGGTTAAGGCAGTGTCTATTGTTATTAGCGCTATACAAATAAATTGTAATTTTAATTTGCAAGAAAAACCTGACATCGCTATTATAACTCATTTATTGTGTTCACTATCAGTGTGTTATATATATTTCTTCCTCATTATATATTTCTGGTTGTTTTTTTTTAATTTACACTCAGTACCTTCGGCAGTAATGCGATTCCATACATAAACCACTTAGTGACACTAGGGACTTGTGCTGGCTGCACAAATTTAGACTTTAGTCTTCAAGTCTAAAAAAACCTTTTTAGTCATTATTTAATAATTGTTCTTCTAGAAGTAATTTTCTCATGAAAGACTCTCTACCATCTCATTGACTGCTCATGGTTCTCAGGCTTAAATGTAACAATAAATGTAGAATTATAATAATTATTTGAGATGCTGAAGATGTACTTTAGCAGTATACTCAGGCACTCTACTAAATATTTACTGCTTGCTATTGCAATGCAAACATCGCTCTTAGAATTTTGCTTATATTTTGTGCAAATGTTCATGTGTGTATGATTACTTTTCTTGCCATTCCTTTATATATATATCATGACATAAAAACCTATACACACTACACACCCCATGCACACTCATTAAGAATGTAGCAGCAGGACCCAACAGGCATTGAACTGAGTGTAATCACAAAAAAAAACTACAGCCATGTCATGCATAAAAATGATCAGCTCATTAAAGAGATTTTTTTAAAGGTATTTTAGCACACAAATCACATGCTTGTTAACCCTCAAAATAAGTGGAATAACAACTACCATATCACAGATATGTGATACATTAAGACACAATGAGGAGAATTGCATTATGGGTATTCTAATGATGTCATGTGCACATGAATGGACTACCATAAATCTAAAATAATATATAATAATTATTATTTAAAAACTCCTGTTAAATGCAATCATTATGGTTATTGGCTTTGGTAAAAGTAGTTGTTTCAACAAATTTACACACGTGTACATGTACTGAATAACATGCAGCTGCAGTGTCAATCTTGAATTTAGAGCATGCAATCACTGCTCACATTTTCTTCAATGTTATTATTATTATTATTATTATTATTATTATTATTATTATTATTACTACATCTGTTTTTGCAATTATCTCCTTCTACTGTATTCAAGATTTCCACCTTTCAAAAAACACCTAAATATCTGATTAGCATTAGTTTGGCATTATGGCCATTCCTCTCATCAACAAGCCTGCAGACAATCTGCACACAGGATATGTTTTGTTTTTCCACGTCATTCTATGTAACTAGAAAGATGTGTGGTTCCTGAAATTCTGAAGCCAGCCAATCTAGCACCAACAACTATGCCACAGTTATATAAATTATTATAAATTGTAGGTGTACAGGTGTTTTATTAAACACCTGTACACCTACGTATTTATGTATTATACTAGACTAGACTACATGGAATATGTAATATAGACCTGCAGGTGGCAGCCAGACGGTACCTCAATATGTTTTTGATTGCATGGACTAAGGAACTCTCTGGAGCCATTAAAAAAAAAAATCTAGGTGTAGTTACCAAAAGGGGTCTAAACTGAAAATCGGTTAAGAATAGTGAAGGAAGAAGTGAAAACAAAAACCTCACAGTTCTTGAGATATGGCCTCTATGCTAAATGAAAAACTGGAGTCTGTAGAGGGAGTGAGTGCATAACACCTAAGTTTTGCATCTCTGCCATGTATGGTTCTGGCATGTACACTTCAAAGGCAATGTGTTGTAAATATGTTATTTCTAATATATTTTCAATATCAATTTAGGTCTATTTTTTGGACTTTATCATTGGATGAGCAAATGTTGCATCAGCAAAAGAGTCTTAATAGGCCACTAGTTTGATATCAATTCATCTGATCAAAACTCTGTAACCCCAGTACAGTATATCTGCTAAAATTTAAAAAAAAAAGTAAATTAAACATTTTGTCATGGTTAAAACCACCAGACCTCAAGGGAAATATGTTAGTACTGACACTTTATATTTATATAATGAGATGATTTAACTACACCTCTGTTATCAATTATGATATTAACAGAACTAGCAAGAGTGCAAGCAAGTCATACACTGCTACAAGGAGCTTTATTTCAAATTGCCTTAGTTTAGTTTACTAGAGGTCAGTGGTCCAGAGAGGTACTCAAGACAAGCAGGTATGCTTCACACATTTTGTGAAGAGCTTTGTTTACCTGAGAAAAGCAGCAAAGAGAAAGCAGCGAGATTAATCAGTTTTTGTGAGTAAATTCCATTTTTTCTAAGCCCCTGTTAACAAGAACAACAGTGGAGCATGTATTTGAGCTTCTGACTGAATCAGGAATACAGCAAAACTTTAATTTGACACTATTGTAGTTCAGAGGGTTTTGTACAGAGGAAATTGGAGGCAGGCAGTGGGTTTTATTTTATTTTTTACTTTTCAACTGTACTATTTGGTTCTGTGTGTTCAACTCTCTCACATATCTCTGCTGCCACTCACTGCAAAGGGACAACAATCATTACTACAATTAAGCACAGGTGTGTAATCCTTACCACTTGATCCACTTCACTCTTCATTCCCAAACCGGTGCTTGACCACACCCTGCTTCCAAAGCAATTTGTGAAAGTAGGTCTACAAATATTCTAAATCTAGATGCACAAAGGGTTTGGGATATTATGCAAATGTATTAAATAAATAAATAAATAAATAAATAAATAAATAAATAAAAGTGGCAGAGATTCTTAATTCAAGTGCTCTTTAAAGAATCAGGACAATATGGGTTAAAATGCACCAGAATGACAACACAGCTCCCTGGTGTCACTACGGAATTGATTAACCATTTTCAGGAAGTGTCTATGATGTGCTTATACTGCCACCATTAGGCCAATTATGGTCTTCTCCCTCGCCTGAGTAGGGAAAGTTTGTAAAACTGACCAATTTTCATGTCTGTAGAATATATGGTTCAGTAAATAAAAATAAATAAATAAATAAATAAATAAATAAATAAATAATAATAATAATGCACCATTTTAGAGATTTTTCTCACACACATGGCTCCTAATTTGCTCTTAAGTGGTTTTAGAAGTATTTCAGATCAGTTAGCCATAAGGTATATGGAAAGATTACACATAAACTTAGCTATGTCCCCTACAGGTGCCTTTCAGCAGTGTTTGATATGGTCAACCACAAGACTCTCTTGTCCACCGTCAGGGGTCTTGGTGCCTCCGAATAAAGCACTGTACTGTATATTCCTTTCAAATGTTGTGTAGACACCTATATTACATCATTTGTTCTTGACTGATTGATTTTTAATAATTATTAATGGACAGACATTGCTGAGCAATTTGACACATGTCTGTCTTACAAAAGTATATTCCTTGTCCACCTTAATTTACATGAGTTATGACAATTAAATTAAAAATTAATAAATAAAAATAAATAAATTAAATTAATAGCAATGCTTTATGGCAAATTTGAGTTTCATAATGATTGATCATTTTTAATCCTATTAAAAGCCATTTGTGCTGTAGACATTTAAGTTGGAAGAGTGTGTATATGGTGTGGGTCATTGTAGTCCATACAGTTGATTGTGCATTTGTGTGTGTGTATGTGTGTGTGTGTGTGTGTATTTTGCTCGGTACAGTTACAGTTCAGTTATTGAGGAGTTTGATGGCTTGTGAAAAGAAACTGTTACACAGTCTGGTCGTGAGGGCCCAAATGCTTCAGTACATTTTTCCAGATGGCAGGAGGGTGAAGAGGGTCTGAGGTGCGTGGGTCTGAGGGGTGTGTGGGGTCTGATGGGTGTGTGGGGTCATCCACAATGCTGTTGTCCTTGCGGCTGCAGCGTCCATGATAGTAGGAAGAGAGACTCCAATGATCTTCTCAACTGTCCTCAGCTGCAGGGACTTGCGATCCAGTATGGTGCATTTCCCAAACCAGACAGTGATGCAGCTGCTCGGAATGCTCTTAATGGTCCCTCTGTAGAACGTAGTAAGGATGGGAGGAGGAAGCTTTTCTCAGCCTTCGTAAGAAGAAGAGATGCTGCTGGGCTTTTTTGGTGATGAAACTGGTGTTAAGTGACCAGGTGAAGTTCTCCGCTAGATAAACACCAAGAAATTTGGTGCTCTTGACGATCTCTACAGGTGATCCGTCGATGTTTAGCGGAGAGTGGTGCTCTCCTGAAGTCAACAACAATCTCTTTAGTTTTATCAACATTCAGAGACACGATAACTCTACACCAGACAGTTAGCTTTTGCACGTCCTCTCTGTATGCTGACTCGTTCTTTCTGATGAGACCCACCAAGATGCTGTTCCCAATCCAGACAGACTGAGGTCTCCCAGTCAGGAAGTCCAGGATCCAGTTGCAGAGGGAAGTGCTCAGTCCCAGCAGGCTCAGCTTCCCAATCAGGTGCTGAGGGATGATTGTGTTGAATGCTGAACTAAAGTCTATGAACAGCATTTGTACGCAAGTGTCATTATTGTCCATGTGGGTGAGGGTTAAATGAAGGGCTGTGGCAATGTCATCGTCCGTGAAGCAGTTTGGATGATACGCAAACTGTAGGGGGTCCAGTGAGGGAGGTGACTGGGTCTTGATGTGCCTCATGACGAGCTTCTTGAAGCACATCATTACAATAGGTGTGAGTGTGAAAGGACAATAGTAACTGAGGCAGGACACTGTAGAATTCTTTGGGATGGGGACGATGGAGGTTGTCTTGAGGCACATAGGAACAACAGCACTGGTGTATAGGGAAATGAAGACATATGCTAGCTGTTCTGTTCAGGAATGTTGTCTGGTCCAGCCTGCCTTCTGTGGGTTAACTTTGCATAGAGTTCTCTTCACGTCGGCCGTGGAGAGACAGAGTACCTGATCGTTGGGGGGAGGGATGGTCTTCCTTGCCGCTACATTGTTCTGCATCTCAAACTGAGCGTAGAAGTCATTCTGAGTATCTGGGAGGGAGGCATCACTATCACAGGCAGGTAAAGCTCTCTTGTAGTTTGTGATCACCTGTATGCCCTGCCACATATGCCGGGTGTCACTGCTGTACTGAAAGTGTCTTGGATTGTCGGGGCATGTGCGAGCTTTGCTTCTCTGATGGCTTGGGACTTATTGGGCCTTGCTATTCTTAGGGCTGCCCTGTCCCCTGTTCTGAAGGCTAGGTCTTTAGTCTTCAGCAGCGCATGCACTTTAGCAGTCATCCATGGCTTCTGGTTGGAGTGTGTGGTGATGGTCTTGGAGATGGTCACATCATCAATGCACTTGCCGATGTAGCTGGTCACTGATGCCGTGTACTCCTCCAATTTGAGGAGTCGCCATTGGTTGCAGCCTCCCTGAAGATGTTCCAGTCAGTGCACTCAAAGCAGTCCTGAAGAGCAGAGGTGGCTCCTGCTGGCAAGGTTTTTACCTGCTTCAGAACCGGTTTAGAGTGTCTGACGAGTGGTCCGTATGCTGGAATAACAGAGATGTGGTCCGAGTAGCCGAGGTGGGAGTGGGGCTCTGCACGATATGTGCTGGGAATGTTTGTGTAAACAAGTTTTAGCATGTTTCCCCTCTCATTGCAAAATCCACTAACTGATGGAAATTAGGGAGCACTAACTTGAGATTTGCATGATTGAAATCTCCAGAAATAATAAACAGGTCAGGTTTGGTGTTAAGGAAATGGGCGGGTTTGGTGTTAAGGAAAGGAACCTAGACAGGTGGTGGTTCTAATCAGATAGAAATGGCTGTAGTTAACACTTTTTTCCAGAGGAGAGGGGAACAGAGTTGCATATAAGAGTGAAGGTAAGAGTACGCAAGTAGACAACATTTTATATAGACGAGGATATCTGAGAGAGATTAGTGAAGAATTCAGACAGAAGCTAAGACAGGCTTTGGGTGGTCAGGAAGAGCTTCCAGATGACTGGAAACTGCAGAATAGCAGAAATGATCAGCGAGACAGGTAGGAGGGTGCAAGGTCTGTTATTTGGAAGGGAAAAAAAAGATGTGGAAGATGTGGAAACATGGTTGTGGAATGAGGAAGTACAGGACAGCATTCAGAGGAAGAGACTAGCTAAAAAGAAGTGGGACATTACAAGGAATCACAGTGCAGAGTGAAGATGGACGTGGCAAAGGCCAAACAGAAAGCACATGATAAATTGTATGCCAGGTTAGAGGGAAGGTGAGAACGACTTGTACAGATTAGCGAGACAGATTGATAGATATGGGAAGAATGTACAACAGATTAGGGTGATTAAAGATAGAGATGGAAAGGCACTGACAGGTGAGGTGAGTGTGCAGAGAAGATGGAAGGAATATTTTGAGGACAGAAGGGGGAGGAATATGTGAATATTGTAGAGTAAGAGTTATGGAAGATTTGAAAGGATGAGGTGTGATGAGTGATGAGTGTCTGAGGAGAATCAAGAATGGAAAGGCTTTTGGTCCAGATGACACATGTGGAGGCATGGAAGTGTCTAGGAGAGACAGCAGTGGAGTTTCTATCTAGATTGTTCAACAGAATTTTAGAGAGTGAGAAGATGACTGAGGAATGGAGGAGAAGTGTTCTAGTGCCGATCTTTAAGAACAAGGGTGATGTGCAACATTGTAGCAACTACAGAGGTATAAAGTTAAGGAACCACACAATGATGCTATGGGAAAGAGTAGTGGAAGCTAGGCTAAGAAAGGAAGTGGATCTTTGTGAGCAGCAGTATGGCTTCATGCCCAGAAAGAGCACTACCAATGCAATTTTTGCTCTGAGAATATTAACTGAGAAGTACAGAGATGGTCAGAAGGAGCTGCACTGTGTCTTTGTGGATTTAGAGAAAGCATTCAACAGGGTGCCGAGAGAGGAGCTATGGTACTGTATAAGGATGTCAGGAGTGGCAGAGAAGTATGTCAGAGTATTCAGGATATTTATTAGAGGAGAATGACAGCAGTGGCCTGCGCCATAGGTCAGACAGAGGAGTTCAAGGTGGAGGTGAGGCCACATCAAGGATCGGCTTTGAGTCGCTTCTTGTTTGCTATGGTGATGGAAAGGTTGACAGATGAAGTGGATGGTAAATGCATTTACAGTTTGCTTTACATATACATTGACCATGAGCGTACGAGAGAAGAGGGTCCTCAGCTCGGGGCATGCATTTGTGTGAGAGCAGAATCCTAAGATTCATTCAATGTATTTCTATGGGGATTTTTAGGCTGTTCAATCACCTGTATTGGGACAACCATGTCAGATTGGTTAGAAAAGTCAGAGAACATATTTCCTGAACAAGCTACACCTCACCTTATGGTCAAGAGACCATAACAAACAGTGCGGTGCTACTTAGTCGACAAAGATTTGTATGGATGAAATACTACTACTACTACTACTACTACTACTACTACTAATAATAATAATAATAATAATAATAATAATAGACAGACAGGCTGCCAATACTTTTCAGAGACAAGTGGTTCGTAAATGGTGCCAAAACTTTTGGATAAGAGCAGTCAGAATGGTTGCCATTAATTTTTGAAGCAAGTGGTCAAAACTGGTACCAATAGTTTTGCAATCAAGTAGACAGATTGGATGCCAAAATTTTGGAGGTGAATAGTCAAAATGGGTGCCAATACTTTTGTAGGAAGGGGTCAAAAAGCATGCCAATACCTTGACCATGAAAGCATGAGAGTAGAGGGTCCTCAGCTCTCGCACACGCCTGCTTGGACAGAGCTGAGCTGAATTCTAAGATTCTTTTATTTCAGAAAATGTTTTCTGAAGAAAATGTGAGTGGTCCTTGCCATGGACTTGTCCCAGAGTGGACAGATAGGATGCCAAAACCATTTGATTGAATGTGATTAGATAGGGCGCCAATATTTTTGGAGGAGAGTGGTCAAAACTGTGTTAAACTTTGGGATGCAAGTGAGCAGGGATGCCACTAATTTTGGAGGTAAGTCGTCAGAAATGTTAACGACAAACGTTGCGGAACTTAGTTACAGGACAAAATTTGTACGGAAGAAATAATAATAATAATAATAATAATAATAATAATAATAATAATAATAATAATAATAATAACAACAAAAAGAACAACAAGAACAGACAGCATGGACTTTAATGCTGTGGTCTTCAAAAGCATAGGCATTGACATAGCATAGGCATAGGCATGATTGAAAAAAGGGAACACTACATACACGATCACTAATAAATAAAAGTAAATCCACAAATAAACAGCAATGACACATGCATGCATATCGAAATCTATAAGAACCATATCCATATATGCATACCTATAAAAATGACTCTGATTCAAACACAAACAAACACACACTGAACACTATTTACACTATGCATGCTTACCTGGGTACTGTTATCCATTCTTCCTCATGATTCCTCAGTCACTGCTACTTGCTCCCTTGGTGTCTTCTTAGGCCTTCTCAATTCAATTTACTTGTTGCTGAAAACATCAATATGAACACATAAATGGGATTTGGACTTGAAATTTCCTTAAAATATTGTTATAGTATGCAGTAGTATAGTGAATGAAATGCAATGGTTAAACATGTACCATAAGACTGCTTCTTGAGAAATCTTATCTCATTTTGGAAAGACTTTGTCCTGCAACTTCAACAGAGCACATTATATAAGGTTATATATATTCAAATAGCTCAAATATAAACATACTACTATAGTGTCTTCATTCCTCTCCCTTTACCTTGCTGTCTTTATGTGAGTGTTTCACTGATTAACTGTTGCTGCTGCTCTCACGTCCTCCTATGTCTTCCTTGAGGCTACCAAAATGGACATCTTCTGTGTCCTTTCTGCAGCTGCTGCCCTCATTGCCCTATGTCCTTACTGAAGCTATTACAATCATTTTCACTGTGTCCTTTTCTGCTGCTGATGCTTCTCTTACCATCTGGCATAACACTGCTTTACATCCATATGTTAAACCCATTTGCTAAGGCTATCCTAGCTCCACTGCCACTGCCATTACATTACAGTACACAGGACTATGATAACCATAGTAGCTCTGTAACCCACCCCTTTGAAGGCAGACATCCGGATTAGAGATATAAATGTGCTTCAGCAGTGTGTGCTTTTCTTTCATTGCTGTTGTAATCAGTTGTGTGTATCCTTTAAACTGAAACAACTCTAGAATGAAGAGGAGATGCAAACCCCATGTGCTCTTTGTGGACAACAATCTTCTCATCAATACAACATTTGTCGGACTGTATATTTATAATCACACCCTCCAGTGTCACCCATATAAGGATGGGTTCCCCTTTGAGTCTAGTTCCCCTCAAGGTTTCTTCCTATACCATTCAAGGGAGCTTTTCCTTGCCACTGCCACCTGAGTCACCTCAGACTTGCTCATTGGGGATAAATACAAACACATTTAAATATATCTAACATTAATCTTAAATTTTGTATTATATTAATCTTTATATTATGCTTTATAATAGCCTTTTGTTTTATGTTCATGTTCCGTAAAGCTGCTTTGAGACAATGTCAATTGTAAAAAGTGCTATAGAAATTAATTTGAATTGAATTGAATCAAAGAATATTTTAGAATATAGAATATATTAGAATATTTTTTTTCTGGAGCATAGGAGGTCCTTGTTAATGTCCCCACAGACAATGAGAGGATGTTCATACATAAGGTCCAAATTATAGAACATGGTCTTCAAATTTGTCAAGAAACCTGCAACACTGTACTGTGGTGGCCTGTACACAGCAGCAATTGTTGCTTTCATTGGAGAATCCATTTTGACAATGACAAACTCCATATCAGTCACATTTTGTTCCTAATGCCTGGACTTAGTTGTAATGTGTTCACTGCAATATATTGCCTCCACCTCCATTCTTCTTTCCCATTTCTTTAATGTGTTACATAAGAACATGTCTGTTGCACATAAACAAGCTGTATCCCTCCAGTTGGACACATAGCACATGACAAATAGCCCACATCAGCAAAGCACATGATCCAGTCAAGTGAGTTTCTGTTAGACAAAGGATATATGCAACTTGCAGCTCACATTGACATCTGATATCCTCGATGTGAGATGCTAGTCCTTGTTGTGATGAAGGATTGTAAGTGCATGGTCCTGGCTAGTCTCCTTTTTTTGCTTGCTGCATAAGTTTCATTATTCCTTTGTCAATATCTTGTAGTCCATGTAGTGAAGCTGTTCTACTGATGGCAACGTAGGCCATTCCTGGCTCAAAAAGTCTCTTCAGTGATATGAATGCATAGTCATGCCTTGAACTTTATGAGCTGTGCAGGCATAGGCTAGCTTGATGGGGATCTGTTGATGAACCACTCCTTTCCTCAAATTATCTTCAGATTTCTCAATATAAACCAAGATGTCTCCTTCACCTTGTACCGTTTCTGACCTGCGTTTGGATTGTTGAGCTGAAACAGTGGTGATGGAATCGTCTTTCGTCTTGCTGACTATCTTTGCGATTTTGCCAAAAAATCTTCTAGTTACCATTACACAATGTCCCACTGCAACATATCAGGTGAATGGTATCAGGTAACTCATACTTTTTTCCGATGACAATTTTGTTTTGTTTCTTCATCAGTCCTGTATTTGGATCTTTTCTGTAGTCTTTGGCATCAATAGTTATGATGTCAGAATTAAGGCCTGTATCATTTTTGTATTGTACTTATGAACTTTGTTATTGGCAAATATGTACAGAGCATCATGAGAGTAGTCTTTGGCATTCTTTACAGCCTGAAGTAACAAAGCTCTATCATCTTCCCAAGAGTCTCAGTCTTCTGCTTCACTCGTAGCCTGTTCAAAAGTTCAGCAAAAGCAAGGCCTTCTATCTGGTGCATAATCTCTGTAAGGGTAATCATCTGAAAATTGTGCTTCCAGAAGTCCAGCAGATAATCTTCATACATACAGAGTTGTTTGGCTTTGCCAATATGTGGCAGACGAGATTCCTCCAAAAGGTTTTTTGCTGACTTATCTGTTGAAATCTCCAATTTAGATAAGTCCTTTGAAAACATGGATACATCATCAAAGATAAGAATCTCCACATTGGATAACCCTGCTCTTACTTCATCTAGGGCATTCCCAAGTCCATGAAGAAGTGGCTTCAGGTTCCTTGGCCTTTTTAAAAGTTAATGCAAAGTTTTACCATAGATGTTGAAAGCTGCAGTTCTAGTAAATGAAGTCAGCAGCACCATAGGCCTGGAGAGAACCCCTTCTTCCCGGAGTCTGTGCCAGATTCTGGTGCCTGTGTCTCATTCAGACTCCTAAACAACTTTCGCACAAATTCAGTGCTCATCTGCAGTGCCTCCATTTGTGGTATGACACCATCTCCATATTCAGGAAGAATCTGTCTTGTTTCTTCTCTTCTTCAGGATCAATGTCTTCTTGTTCTGCAACAAAATCCAAACAATCAACTTCAATTGCAGGTGCAAAAGCTGCCCAAGCATTCTTAGGTGGTCCTTGTCATTGCAACAGTTCAAATGCTTCATCCACTTCTTTGTTGTGTTTTTCAAATTTTTGCTGGTGTGATTTTATTATGGCACATACAGGCATCAGGAAACCATGATGTGTTAGAAGTTTTATAAGTGCACATTTATAAAACTCCTCATATGTCAGATACTGCTGAGGTCTTAGCTGTGCATTGAAGTGATAAGTGGCACATAAAGTTTCAGCAAAGTCTCAGGGCATCATCATCTGTCGGTATAAACACAACGCTGGTTTATTGGTACAGTATGCTGCATGCCACAGACTCTTCCTTCCATATTTTTTTGGATTATGCATGAATAATTTGATACATTTCATTCTCTGATTTGAGTTTGTTTCACAAACGCTCTTGATCAAATTCTTTAGGAAATCATTCATTTCATGCTCTGGCTAGGATTTGCAGGACAAAATGAATGTGCTGTCAACATATGTCAATACATGAATGTCCATGTCAGTGTTCCATGCCCTCAGCAAATCTGGGTTGTATCCATTCACCCAAGCCTCTTTCCAATCATGCTTCAGCAGAATCACATTTGAAGCAGACAACACCTTGGCATAATTGTTGTAATCATCCATGGACAAATTACATTTAGTCTAAATATCTGACAAGTTGTTAAAGAAGACTTGGGAAGATTATTCAGCAAATCCCACATACTGTAAGCTTGAGATTCATCCTTGCTTTGTTCGTTGCTTTTTGAACAGCATCCCTTTGGTCTTTGGTCCTTGTTCATTTTCCTCTTCTTTAGAATGTTGTGGTTGTGAATCAATAATTGTGGTTGAAGACTTGGGTAGTTTTAGGAAAGGATATCTACACTACACATTTCCTTTCTTGCATGATTTCAAATGCTTCCTGCTGTGAAGTTGAACTTGACAATTTTATGACGCTCAAGTCCAGCAACTGACAGGTTATGTAATGGTCGATAAAGTCACACACATCCTTGTCAGAATCGTTTGACTACACCAATGGGTTGAGCAGGTGAAAAAAGCAGGTAAGTCATCCACTAGTTTCTTGGACATCCATATGGTGACAACAATATTAGCTTGGCCTGATTTATCAATTATATTCTGGCCAGTGGGCAGCTCTAGAGGGAACCCCATCGCTTACAGTTTGGGTATTGTGAAAAATCTGACAGGCTTGTTCCCCTGAGCTGGTGCAATACTGACGATTCCCTTACCATACGATAAGACATTCTGTTCAATGTCAGCTGGCTGCACTAATTTGCCCAAAGATCTGCCTATTGTTAAGGAACACATGGAGGATGCTCAGAAACACCAGCAACAGGCTTATAACTGCTCAGCTCAGCCCCAGAGCTATCTCCAGGGAATCAAGTCCTAATCCTCAATCCCAATGTGTAAAGGCCCATACATGTTCCTTGAGAGGGTGGGTACAGTCAACTACCACCTGCTGGGTAAGTGTGCAGTCACTCAACTTTATCACATCAATCTGTTGAAAAAGTGGATAGATCCCATTGCTGTGTTTCACTTTGCTATGAACCTGACAGAGTCCACCATAGGTACCTTGGTCTTACAGGGGGCTGATCTCTCTTCCTTCCAACAACAAGATTTAACACCGCTGGTGAACCAATACATGGAAATCTTCTCCTCTACCCACATGTGGTCCATCATGAGATCAAGATGCCCCCTGGGGTGGTGGTAAATCACTGGATGTTTAGGGTTACAGAGGCCTGCTGAAGACATAGGCCGAATGCTCTGAGACAGCATCATCGAGGAGTCTGCCAGCCCCTGGTCCAGCCCCACTGTGATTGTGCCTGTGCTTGTGCAATAAATTCCGGCAGCTCAACCAGGTTTCAGTGTTCGATGCGTACCCTCTGCCGCATACCCTCATAGAGAGATTAGCGAGAGCCTGGTTAATTTCAACTCTGGACCTTACTGGCAGGTCACCCTAGCCCCCAATACTAAAGAAAAGACCACTTTTAGCACAGGTTTGGGACACTGGCATGACCATGTTTGGGCTGCATGGAATACCCACAACATTCCAGTTGCTACTGGACATTGGGTTGAGGCTCTATCATCACTTTGCTGCCGCATATTTTGACAATGTTATAATACAGTCCACCACCTGTATCACCTGGGAGAATTTCTGGGGGCCCTTTGGAAGGCAGAGCTTTTGGCTATTCCAAATATGTGCCACCTGGGGCTGATCAAAGCACATGGGTCAGCATCTTGCTCATGCCTCACGAAAAGAAGGTGGAAGCCGTACGTGAGTACCCCGCGGACTGACCAAAAAGCAGGTATGTGCCTTTCTAGGGCTGGCTGGGTATCATAGAAAATTTGTGCCTAACCCCTCTTCTATAGCTTCCCCACATCTCAAATCTCACAATAAAGTGACAATCAGACTGGCACGGTGGACCGGGGTGACGGAACAACCTTCCAACAACTGAAGAAAACCCTCACCAGCAGGTCATTCGTAACCTCAATTATACCTCGTAACTGCCCCATTGTCATCCACATGAATGCCTCTAAAAGAATCTGAGCCATGCTGTCCCAGCTCTTCAAAGAGGAGGAACACCCAGTCTTGTACATGAGCCTTAAACTGAGTCCCACAAAGTGACTACTGTATATGTGGCCGTGAAACAAGAGGCCTATGGAGTCAGGTGAGTAATCTAGGAGCCTATGTATTACCTGGCAGAAGGATACTTCACTCTAGTTACTGACCATGTTCCCATCTATTGGACAGCTAAAGCAAAAGTTTTGAATGCCTGAGTAACCTGATGGTTCCTTGCATTGCAGTATTTTTAGTTCCAGGTCTAACACTGAGCTTGATCCTTGCATGGAAACGTTGAATTAGAGCAAGCAATGTCATGGTTTCTAGTGCAATTTAGTGCAGCAGAAAGTCAGTTATAAAGTGAAAACAAACTAGTTCCTTGCTTTAAGGGGTTATAGGAGCACTTGGGCAGAAATCCAGGCTCCAAGCCTAGGCAGCAAGAGGGGGGACATCAGTAGCAAGGTGAAGCAGTCCTCTCCAGGAGCATAACGTAGGCTCAGCCAGCAATCTGAAGTTTTGGATAAGCTGGAGGTTTCTGAAAAAGAATATCAAAGAGATAATGTCTATTAGTTCCATCAGGCACGCCCCTTACCACGCTCTTAGTTTTTCCTCCATGAATCCCCTCTCCTTTCCCAATTCTTCCTAACCCTTGGATTTTTCAGAGAACCTATTATCCTGAAGTATTTTTATGTTTAAATGCCATCTGTACCATCTGTGCTTTTTATAGGCGATGTCATAAGGTCTATATGGAAACCCACTAGGGGATTGCTTTAGCAATTGTTGTGTAAATAATTTAAACACAAATGTATTGTTTTATTCAATGGTTTTCCCTCACACACATTAACCAATCCGCACTTCCTCAAATGCTTTACCAGACTGCAGGTGTGGTTCCTCCCCATTTCTATCTAAGGTGGAATTTGTAGTGCAGTTCCCTCTCAACGGTTTGCTGCTACCCTCTTGTGAAAACCGTATCCCATTTACTTGCCTGTACCAAAAAAACTCTATGTTGCTCTAGCTCCAATATAGCACTGGTGTGGTTGGCTACAGTCACGACTACTCTGACCACACCTTTTTTGTACATTTTCTGCAGTTTTTCTAGCCCCTATTGGTGTTCAAAAAATTCATCAACTGCTGTTTTAAATCCCGGACTCAAACTGGCCGAAGGAGATCCAGAGGAATAATAAACGATGCGACATGAAACGGCGGCCACGAAGGGCACATTGCTACTCTCCATACAAAGGCAGTTACAAGGCTCAATCATGGTTTGGTTAATCGGAACATGCCACTATTTTCCTTATGCCTAAATACAAACAAATGCCAAAAGTTCAGGTTCAGCGGGAGGTCGCACACTGGACAGACTCACTGGTGGCTGCTCTGCAGGACACTCTAGATAACATAAATTGAGAGAGTTCCAGTGCAGCTCTGATGACATCAACATGTTACAAAATCAGTTGAGAGATTAATCAGGAAACTAGTGGATGATACAGTTCAGAAAACCGTTATCAGGACATTTCATATCTAGAAGCCTGTGGCAGGGACTAAGAACAATTATGGACTACAAAGCACCATCCTCCAGAACAGTGAATGCGGACACTTCTCTGGCAGACAAGCTGAACACCTCATGCTCATTTCGGCAGCAGCTAATGACCCTAATGGCACTAACAGCACAAACGGTGATAGCAGCACGCATGCTGAGAGAGCCGGAGAGGAAAACTTGTTCACAATCTTGGAGCACGATGTGAGGAAGGCATTCAGGAGAGTGAACACCAGGAAGGCTGCAGGACCAGACAGCATTGCAGGCCTGTGCTGACTAGCTTGCACCGGTCTTCACGGAGATATTCAACCTCTCCCTGGAGCAGTCTGTCATCCCTATGTGCTTCAAACAATCTATCATCATTCCAAAACCACAGACTGCCTGCCTAAATGATTATCTCCTTCATGATGAAGTGCTTTGAAAGACTAGCCAGTGACTTCATCACATTGCGTACCGTCTGCTCCATCAGGACACCATTGCATACCTTCACCACACTGCCCTGAGCCACCTGGACAGCAGAAATGGGGATTATGTGAAAAGGCATTTTTTTTATGCATTTTGTTTGTAGACAACAGTTAAGCATTTAATACCATAATTCCATCCACACTCACCTCAAAAATCGAATCAGCCCATCTCTGTGTCACTGAATATAAAACTTCCTGTCAGACAGACCACAAGCAGTTTGGGTGCAGGAAAGTAAACAACAACCGCTAACAATCAACGGGATACCAGTGGAAAGAGTTAACAGTTTCTGGTACATTGGTGTTCACATCTTGCAGAATCTGTCATGGTCCTGTCACATTAAAACTCTGGTAAAGAAGGCTCGGCATAGTCTCTTCCACCTCAGATGCTTAAGGGACTTTAAACTGCCCCCTAAGGTGCTAAGAACTTTCTACATGTGCACCATTGAGAGCATCCTGATGGGAAGCATCACAGCCTGGTTTGAGAACAGCACCAAGCAGGACAGATGAGCTCTCTGGGTCAGCCGAACTTATCATCCTCACTGACTTGGTGTCTATCTATAGCAAGCGGTGCTAGACTAAAGCCAGGAAGATTGTGAAGGTCCTTAGCCATCACGACAATGGACTCTTCTCTGTTGCAGTCAGGAAAGCTTTTCCGTTCCCTAAAGCAAGCACAGAGAGAGAATGCGGAGGAGCTTCTTCCCACAGGCCATCTGAACCCAACAGAAAACCAACAAAAAACCTAAAACCAGGTCTCTATGGACTTACACATGACACTACTACCTCAGATGGACCTTTTTGCACACCATACATTGCACACTGCACACAACATTTTGGAACTCTTTTCACACTGGTAACTTTAGCACACCAGGACCCTTTTCCACACCATACATAGCATACTGCAAATTACTTTGGAACTCTTTTTGCACTGGTCACTTTATATACTTTGCACATTCTCATGTATATAACAGATCTAAATTATACATAACATACTTAACTGCATTCTATCCCATTCATGGCATATTGTACAGATTTGTTTTTATTCTAACTTTTTTTATTTATCCTTATTCTCCTTATTCATAGATCTATGTTTATTGTTTATTTTTTCTCTTTATTTGACCTTTTTATTGCACCTACTATTTACATATTAATTTCTATTGTATTTCTTCTCACTACAAGGAATAGTTGTAAAACACATTTCACTACATCATACCATGTATGTTTATGTATGTGACAAATACAATTTTAAATTGAATTTGAGCTCATTGAGATGTTGGTCTCACCCAGAATTCTGTTAAAAAAGTATTGCACTTCAGCACTGACATTGGATCTGTCAGGATTTAGCCCGGACTTTGGCCATGTGCTTTTTTGAGTATGTTCATGTTCACGTCTGCCCCGCCCTTGTCTATCCCTTCCCGCCTTTGCTCATCTGTCCCTTTTTTCGTCTTTTGTCACGTCTCTTGTCTTCTCTTTGTTTCTGTTTTGTGTGTTTTAGTCAATAAATCAGTTTATTTTAGCTATCCTGCATTTGGGTCTGTTTTTATCTCCACACCTCTGACAGAAGGATTCCGCCACTTAAAGACCCAGCAGAATAGTGTCTAGCCTGGACCGGCTTATTGTGGGAGCATTTTTTTTTCCGGACTGTTCTTTCTGCCCTGTTTAACCCTGGACTTTTGTTTTATTTTTCTTTTGTTTTTTGGGTGACATCGCTCCGCATTTGTTCCAGTGGGGGACGCTGCTCCTCTTCCTGTTTTCCCACGGAGGACACCGCCTCACTTCTTGCCTGCGGAGGATGTCACCAGCCTGGATTTGTCTTTTTTTTTGTTGCAGGCCCATGTGTTTTACCCTATGGATATTTTTGTTTATTTTTTGCTCTGTGGCAGATAATTATTCCTGCCCTCCCCCGATTCTGGTTTTCTGGATGTGGGTCTGGCCGCGGTGTGTTGGGGGTTGTGCCTGGCCTTTCAGCTCAGTTGTGGATGTCGCTCGGCCCTTCTGCTCGGCTGTGGACGTCGCTCGGCCCTTCTCAGCTGTGGACGTCACTCGATCCTTCTGCTCAGCTCTGGATGTCGCTCGGCCCTCTCTGGCTGCTCCGCCGTGTGCCTTGCTCCCCCACCTACCTTGTCGTGTGCCTTGCTTCCCCCACCTGCCTTGCCGATTGCCTTGCTTCCCCTACCTGCCTTGTCTGGCTGTGGACGTCGCTTGGCCCTTTAGCTCGGCTGTGGACATCGCTTGGCCTTTCTGCTCAGCTGTGGACGTCGCTCAGCCCTTCTGCTCGGATGTGGACGTTGCTCGACCTCTCTGGCTGTGCTGCTGTGTGTCTTGCTCCCCCTACCTGCCTTGCCATGTGCCTTGCTCCCCCCACCTGCCTCACCGTGTGCCTTGCTCCCCCCTCCTGAATCTCGGCGGGATCATGGTTCCCTCGGATATGGTGACTGATACGGGATTGGCGCGTCGGGACATGTTTCAATCACTGCCACCATTGGTATTTAGAGACCCACCTTTTCACTTCATCATAATACATACTGTAATTAATACTTCCGCTTTCTTTTGAATGCTTTTGAGGGATACTTCTGTAAGTTTGTAAAATGATTGAAGAAGGTTTTTTTAATCAGTTTGTCATGGCCTGTTTGTTCATCAATATTTGAAAATTTATATATATATATATATATATATATATATATATATATATATATATATATATATATATATATAGTGCTGTGTGATAAAAAGGAGTGGCCTTTTAATGTGGCCAGCCTAAGGCACACCTGTACAATAATCATGCTGTCTATTCAGCATCTTGATATGCCACACCTGTGAGGTGGATGGATTATCTTGGCAAAGGAGAAGTGCTCTCTAGCACAGATTTAGACAGATTTGTGAGCAATATTGTGAGAAATAGGCCTTTTGTGTACTTAGAAAAAGTTAGATCTCTGAGTTCAGCTCATGAAAAATGGGGCAAAAACAAAAATGTTGCATTTATAATTTTGTTCAGTATATATACAGTGGTGTGAAAAAGTGTTTGCCCCTTCCTGATTTTTTCTTTGCATGTTTATCACACTTTAATGTTTTAGATCATCAAACAAATGTAACTATTAGTCAAAGATAACACATGTAAACACAACATGCAGTTTTTAAATGAAGGTTTTTACTATTAAGGGAAAACAAAATCCAAACCCACATGGCCCTGGGTGAAATAGTGTGTCCAAGAAACAAACAAAAAAAAAAACATTGTTGTTGTGGGGTCTTGGGGTAATTTTGTGAGCAAACCTTGCCAGGAGTGGCCTGCTGACAAAATTACCACAAGACCCCACAACAACATACAAAGAACTGCAGGCCTCACTTGCCTCAGTTAAGGTCAGTGTTCATGACTCCACCATAAGAAAGAGACTGGGTGAAAATGGCCTGCGTGGCAGAATTCCAAGAAGAAAACCACTGCTGAACAAAAAGAACATACAGTAAAGGCTCATCTCAGATTTGCCAGAAAACATCTTGATGATCCCCAAGACATGGTAAAAAATACCCTGTGGACTGACAAGACAAAAGTTTAACTTTTTGGAAGGTGTGTGTCACATTACATCTGGCATAAAAGTAACACTGCAAATCAGAAAAAGAACATAATACTAACAGTAAAATATGCTGGTGGTAGTGTGATGGTCTGGGGCTGTTTTGCTGCTTCAGGACCTGGAAGATTTGCTGTGATAAATGGTACCATGAATTCTGCTGTCTACCAAAGAATAGTGAAGGACAATGTGTGGCCATCTGTTTGTGACCTCAAGCTGAAGCGAAATTGGGTTCTGCAGCAGGACAATGATCCAAACCACAACAGCCCAAAGTCCACTTCTGAATGGCTGAAGAAAAACAAAATGAAGACTTTAGAGTGGTCTAGTCAATGTCCTGGCCTGAATCCTATTGAAATGCCTTGGCATGACCTTAAAAAGGCAGCTCATTCTCAAAAACTCTCCAATGTGGCTGAATTAAAACAATTCTGCACAGATGAGTGTTCCAGAATTCCTCCTTGGGGCAGTAAAAGACTCATTGCAAATGCAGTTCTTGCTGCTAAAGTTGGCCCAACCAATTATTAGGTTTAGGGGCAAGCTCTTTTTCACACAGGGACATGTAGGTTTAGATTTTGTTTTCCTTTAATAATAAAAACCTTCATTTAAAAACTGCAGGTTGTGTTTACTTGTGTTATCTTTGACTAGTGTTAATTTCATCAGACGAGACGAGACGAAATATGTTCGTCAACAATCTTTTTTTTGCATGACTAAGACGAGACGAACCACTGTCCAAAAACGCTGACTAAGACTAAATTAACATGCATTATTGTTGACGAAAAAAGACGAGACGAAAATGTTTTGTATGAAATAAAAACGAAGATAAAACCTCTATTCATTTTTGTCTACAATTGTCTCTGCTTTTTCATCAGCTGTTACGCCTTTAAAATATTCAGCACGAGTTCGCGGCTTCGCTGTTGCTCAAGTTACAGGTCCGTGAAGCGGATCCCGCTTATTATATTGTTACCTACCAAATAAATCGATAATTTGACACAAAATGATGATTTAAAAAGGAGTTTATTGATTTAAAAACGATTGTTTTGTTTCCGCTAAAGAAAATAGTGCGCTCCGTCTCTACGGTTAGAATCCTGTGTGTTCGAGTGTATGCACTGTTTAAACGAGTGTTCTCAACTTCTCACTGATACTTTTGTGATTCGCAGAGTTTTGACCAGTTTTATAGCCATGATATTGTTTCTTATGCAAAAGTGATGACAGAAAAAACTCAGCACCCCCAACCTGAAACCTCTTCCCACCCCCCTGTTACAATCACATTATAATCAACATTAATAATTAGGCTTAAAAACAAATGTATATGTAAGGGAATCAAGTTTAACAATTACATGTAATATTGCTCCAAATATCATCAATAATGGTGTGTGCAATACCATGTATAACTTGCATATATATATACACACACCTACAGTTTTGATCTTAGGCTTTTCATTACGTTATTTATTTCCACTATAACACTTGTGTTCCTGATATTATTGCATTTAATGAGGTCTTGTTGTATTTATTCTTACAATAGATTCCAGATGTGGTCAAGCTACAATTTTTTGACTAAAACTAGACTAAAATTGAATGACTTTTAGTCGACTAAAACTAGACTAAGATACTGTAATGAGTCTGTCTGTGTTTTGCCCTGTTTCTGTCTGCTGTCTGCCGTGCTGTTAATTGTTTGCTCCGCCCACTCATTGGTTACCATGGACACTAATTGCACTCTATCTCCCCCCCAGGTGTATCATGTTAGTCACTGATTGTCTCTGCTTGGTTGGTTGATTGTCTCTCCCTCTCCTGTCCCTACTTATAGGTTCAGAGCACCTCCAGCACCACCCTGGTCTTCTGTCCTGCTTTGGCCTTCTGCTCCGCCGGCTCCGCCCTGGCCTCCTGCTCCGCCGGCTCCGCCCTGGCCTCCTGCTCCGCCGGCTCGGCCCTGGCCTCCTGCTCCGCCCTGGCCTCCTGCTCCGCCGGCTCGGCCCTGGCCTCCTGCTCCGCCGGCTCGGCCCTGGCCTCCTGCTCCGCCGGCTCGGCCCTGGCCTCCTGCTCCGCCGGCTCCGCCCTGGCCTCCTGCTCCGCCGGCTCCGCCCTGGAATCCTGCTCTGCCGGCTCCGCCCTGGCCTCCTGCTCTGCCGGCTCCGCCCTGGCCTTCAGCTCCGCCCTGGCCTCCTGCTCTGCCGGCTCCACCCTGGCCTTCAGCTCCGCCCGGGCCTCCTGCTCTGCCGGCTCCGCCCGGGCCTCCTGCTCTGCCGGCTCCACCCGGGCCTCCTGCTCTGCCGGCTCCGCCCGGGCCATCTGCTCGGCCGGCTCCACCACAACACGAACTCGACCCGTCCTCCCGCCCTGTTGCGCCTCCGCTCCATCCTCCTGGACTAGTCTTCTGTGGCCTGGGGAGCGTCTGGAAGCCGCTCGTGGGGGGGGGGGGGGGTTCTGTAATGAGTCTGTCTGTGTTTTGCCCTGTTTCTGTCTGCTGTCTGCTGTGCTGTTAATTGTTTGCTCCGCCCACTCATTGGTTACCATGGACACTAATTGCACTCTATCTCCCCCCCAGGTGTATCATGTTAGTCACTGATTGTCTCTGCTTGGTGATTGGTTCCTGCTTGCTATATCTACCCGGTTTGTTCACTTCCCTGGTGTTGGTCGTTGTTGTATGTTGGTGTTGATGTTCTTGTTTCCTGTGTGCTCAGTATTCTACCCTGTTTTGCCTGCCTGTTTTTTTGTCTTGGTTTATTAAAAGTCTGAACTGCACTTGGATCCTCACTTGCCTTTGTCCTGCAGCGTGACTGATACCTTGAGTTCTTTTGACTAAAACTAGACTAAAATGACGAGACTTTTAGTCGACTAAAACTAAGACTAACAAAAAAGATATGTGAATGACTAAATATGACTAAAACTAACAAGGACATTTGGCACAAGACTAAGACTAAGACTAAATTAAAAATATGTGACGAAATTAACACTATCTTTGACTAATATTTAAATTTGTTTGATGATCTGAAACATTAATGTGTGACAAACGTGAAAAAAAAACAAATAAAAATCAGGAATGGGGAAAACACTTTTTCACACCACACACACACACACACACACACACACACATTATATATATATATATATATATATATATATATATATATATATATATACACAGTATATATAGTAGGGCACTGCTGTCTGTGGTGCTGAAATGCTGAGGCGAATCCTCAGCAGCGCTATCCATGGTGGTGCACCACCGCTGCTTTCAATTAGTGGTGGATTTTCCAGGGCAAAGAGCAGCTTTTTGTCTAGATTGTGCAGCAGTGCAGGTGCAGGTAATATTGCACACATTTTGACAACTTAAAACAACTTTTGTGTAACAGAACACTCTCAGCCTTGTATTATTAAATGGCATAATATAAACTCAAAAATAAGAAACCCTTTATATGAAGGAACTAATAAAACAACCTCTGTGACTGGCCTAGTAAGGACTTTGGTCTGATTTGGTGACTCTAATCTCTACTGTGCATACTCTACCATCTTTAAATGTAAACACATGAGTAATGAGTCGAAAAGGTCATTAATTTCTAGGGTTACATTTGGTTGTTTTGACTGCAACTTGTGCCCTGGTTGTAGTGTGGGCAGGACCTTCCTCCACCTGTCCCAGAAGATTTTTGACAGGTGCTGGGCCTGGCACCATTGATGCATGTAAAGGTCAGACACTGAGAAATTGCCAGCGGGTGATTGAAATGAGGTCCATTTTTGAGTGAGCAGAGTTTCTGAGTTCAGAATTAGTGGGTCTATAGGGTCTGCTGAAACAGTTATCAGGGGCCTAGCATAAATAATAGCTGACACCTCTGCCATAAAGTTGACAAGAACTTCATGGGTGAGCTTAATAGTCTTGAGCTGGAAAAACATAACATTTTGCAGGCAAGACTGATCATTCTTTCCTACGACCCACCAAAGTGAGTGCCATGGGTTAAATGTCTACATACATCCTTGTTCCTTTAATCAGGTTTGTACAGCTGTAGTGTCCATGTTTGAGGGGATTTGAGTTCTTTACATGCACTGACAAAGTCTGTGCCTCTATCAGAGCGAATGGTTTTCACAGATCCTCTGATAACCTAAAAATGTCTGAATGCATTAATGAAATCGGATGTGTTGAGTGACTCCATCACTTCAACGTGGACTGCCGTTACACTTAAACGTTTAAATTACAGCCCACATTTTCTTTTGGATAACATGTCCTCTGGTTCTCTGTGACGACACAAACCAAGGACCAAATACATTTGTGCTGAGAGGGGCTCTGAGCCTTTTGCAAATTACACACTGATAAATATGTGTGCAAACCTTATTGCCTCCTACTATCCACCACCCTGAAGCATGAACAGCAATTTCTATAAACAGATGACCCCGGAGATGAGTCTGCTCATGGTAATGCTTTATAAGAAGAACAGCAACATGATGGTGGTCAGGAATAATGACGAGGTTCTTTTTTATTTGGTTTATGCTTGAGTCAGTGATACAACCACCTACTCACAGGAGTCCATTTTCAACTAAGAAGGGGTCTAAATTCTTTAGTTGGCTGGATTTTGGGAGTTTTTCTTGTTTTAGTATGCACGTTATCTTGTCAGAATATACATGGTTAAACTCTGCTACAGTGAGTCTAATGTTTTAAATGTGAAGCAGTCAGTACTCTGAGTACACTGCATGGGGACTGAGTTTGCTTCTAAGTCTTTTAGGTCTTTTGTGTGGTTTTGGGATGGGAAAGCATCCAAGACTTCCTTTCTGTTGCTTGTGATTTTATGCAGTCTCAGGTTTGATCTTGCAAGTGTGTCACAGGTTCTTTGCAAAATGGACACAGTCTTTTCGACAGTAGGAAGGGATTTGAGCCCATTGTCTGCATAGAAGTCACTTGAGTGATTAACTGCTTGACATCTGGATCACACTCTGGCTTACATTGTAGGTCAGACGGTAATGCTTTATAATAACTGCACACTATTAAGCATTAGTTTAAGCATGGGTAAATACTTTAATTTATATTTTAAATATTAGTAATAAATTACTCATAAACCATATTCCTAATATAAATCATGATTAATTCAGTTAGCTAAGAACCATTTACTACTTTTTAGTTAGCTATTTTTGTAAGCTCATCTAAAGTGCGGACTATTTATGCCTTGTAAAGCAGCCGAAAAGGAGATTTAAAGGCTCAGTTAACTTTTCAACAAAATAAGGAAACAAACACAGCACAGAGTGATACAGTACATAGAAACATGTATTCCAAGATATAAACATGGTTTAATGCAAAAATAAACCTGTCATATAAAAATTTCATAAAAATGAACAAAAATAAACAAAATAAGCTACAAAAAGAATATTAGCAAAATATCAGTACCAAAAGTGCAAAACAGCAAATCTGTAAACCTTCAGAAAATATAACTCTGCAGTAAAATGAAATGAAACCTTGGCAAACTGATATAAATATCAATTTCTTCAGTGTAAACAGTGTCAAAATTCAGCTACCTCAAAGTGAACTTTTAAACAGTAAAGAACAGCATTGCATATTGTGCATGAGTTTTGGTTCATTGTACACTGTACTTCAGATACAGTCCAAAAATTGTTGACTTTTGTTTTAATGGCAGCAGCTTTCTAAAAGCCTTAAGGGCTGTGATTTTATAGCTTGATCCTTCTGAATTGCAGCAGCACATTGTTAGCAATTTCACTACACTCTAAAAACTGCTGGGTTGAAAACAACCCAATTTGGGTTATTTTGGCAACCCAGTCCTGGGTCAAAAAGGGATGAACCCAGCGCTGGGTTATTTTAACCCAACTAGTTGGGTTATCATGCTTAACCCAGCATGCTGGGTTGTGATTTTAACCCAACTATTAGTTAAAAATGACTACACTGCTGGGTTGAATTTAACCCAAAATGGGTCAGAAATTTAAGTGATTAAAATAATGAATCTACAGCAATACTTACTTTGGTAATCCAACCCCGCCCATAGGAAACACGGAAGTATGTGGAAGCAATTTCGGTGATCTAAATAAAATGTCGTCCTTCATTTTATTAATACACGTTTTCTTATTTTTGTAAAGAATGTCTAGGTTAAAATAGCAAACCTTAAATCTAATATATAATATGTCTAATATATGGAGCTTTCATCATAATTTCATCATAACAGCATGTAAAACGCTTGAATTCTATGAAAATGTATCAAATATCACAGTAAATGCATCACTGACTTCATTCATTCATTCATCTTCTACCGCTTATCCGAACTACCTCGGGTCACGGGGGGCCTGTGCCTATCTCAGGCGTCATTGGGCATCAAGGCAGGATACACCCTGGACGGAGTGCCAACCCATCGCAGGGCACACACACACTCTCATTCACTCACGCAATCACACACTAGGGACAATTTTCCAGAGATGCCAATCAATCTACCATGCATGTCTTTGGACCAGGGGAGGAAACCGGAGTACCCGGAGGAAACCCCGAGGCACGGGGAGAACATGCAAACTCCACACACAGAAGGTGGAGGCGGCATCACTGACTTCAGTCAGAAAAATTAACTTTAAGAATACAAATTTAAAATATGAAAACATTTCATGTAACAGTGTACAAGTTAAAGAACAAAGTTTGTCTGCAAAAATGAATGCTCGCAGAACTCTTACTGCTGGTGTCTCCTCCCCCAGAAGTCCATACACCATACTGCCACATACTGCCACACCAGGGAACACTGCTTGCTGCCATCAACTAATTACATAGAAAATATTAATGTCAGTCAAAAGGCATTTTTATCCAAGAATTGCTCCTAAATGATCCTAATTATCCTGGGTGTGTCACGAATAAAATGGCGGAAGAACATGTTTAGTTTTAAACCTTATTTATCCTGAGCTGCCCTCAGACATTCCCGCTTGTTTCAGGTTGTACAGGAGAACAGGAATTTAACTTTAATCCTGAATAAAAACCGAAATATTATGTAGTAGCTCGTAGTGAATGAATCTCGTTTGCTGTTGAATTTACCTCACAGTGAAGTTAAACAAAATGTAGAGCGGGAAATTGGATGTCCTAACAAAATACGTTACCATCAAATAAACTCCGCCATATCAAATCCATATCTAACAAAGAAATGATTTGTAATAAAGTAGATTTAACATCTACAAAAGTAATATTTAAAAAGCATTTACCCTATTTCTTCCAAGCTCCGATGAAGATGCCACGCGCGCTCTCCTGTTCACTGATCTGGGATCTGTCGTGAGTCGGAGCACGGCTGTCACGGCCGCGAGGTAGTCTCACTTTAACCGAATGAAAGCCCAAATTGCGATTATAACATTAGTTTATACAGTAAAACAGATTTTTTTATAGCGATGAACATCGTTATATACCTATTGAATAACATACATTTCAGACAGAATTTCAGTCGCTTTTATCTGAAGACGCAAAGAAAATGGCGGCTCCATGCACTGGTGTCGTCCGATTTTCACGTTGACGTGCATGCTCTCTTTAACGTCCGTGTTCCCAACCCAATGCCGCTGGGTTATAGCTCAAGACAATTTTCAACCCAAACTTGGGTTAAAACAACCCAAAGTCCTACCCAGTGATCTCAACCAAGCATTTGGGTTGAAAAAACAACCCAGCGTTTTTTAGAGTGTAAGTTTAATTTGACTGCTGTGGTTATTGAGCAGTTTCTCATACTTAAAAGGTGCAACAAAGAACAGCTCCGCTATTGGCGCATTGACTACCACAGTGTTCCGGTTCACCTCAACATGCTTGAAAGCAGCTGACATGGTCCCTCTTCTACTGAAGTGGCGAAGAATTTTTTTGTATCGGACCACCACCTGCTGTGGGTGTTGAGCTGTAATTCAGAGAAAATAGAATAAGTGTTAGTGTTTGCTTTTATTATTCTCACACCCACCTTTGACTTACAGAAAATCTTAAATTAAGCCATTAAATAAGTCATATAGGCACTTTCTTTGCTGTGAATTCAAAGTGTCTTATTAAACAGAGTTGCACAAATATTAGTTTTTAATAATTTGATATATACATTTATTATATTTTGCTTTGTGAAAATGTATTATATTTTGCCACATTTCTCATTGGGGACTTGACAGTTTTCTACAATTACAACCGTGAAGTAATTGGGAGCTTATGAAGCTACAATTTAACACATAAAATTTGCATTCTTACCTGTCTGACGTGTCTTTACTTTAATATTCTTTGACGTCTTCCCATACTTTTTTTCCTTTTCCCTTCCATTTCATCCTCTTCTTCTTTCTGTTCCCTTCTGATGAGACTCTCTCAGAGGAGGATTCAGACATTGTATCAGAGGATGATTCATCTGAGCTGTCACTAGAGGGATTTAGAGGCTCAATCATTTCAGCTGAGCCATAAGCTTGTTCAAATCTATCCCAAACCAGCTAAAGACCTGCGACAGGGTTGTTAATGTGTATGGCTCTAATTTGCTCAGTGTTTAACATTGCCTATCTCCTCACTTGCTGTCAAGTCTAAACCTCTGATTGTGTTATTGGAATTCCATGCTATGAAGTTTTTAGGCTTGTCATTACACTGGAGTATCCCTGTTGCTACAATTTCCCTATGAGCAAAGTACCTGACAAAGTCATTTACATTATTTTCTCTGGGCTCTTGGAAATGGGACATATCATTGTAATGGTGGAAGCTGACACATTGTGGGACCAGCTGGCGTTGTCATGTCTAAGGGAACGAGAGAAGTTACAGGATGGGACATTCTGGAAGTAGTTATCATTTGGAAAACACACATTTGGAGATAAATGTGTGTTGTCATTTTCCCTGTTTGGGTGTAATGTCTTATTATTAGTGTGCTGCTGTTCACGCTGTATTGTAGTTTCATTATTTTGTGGTGTCTCTAAAGGGCTACATTCTCTGTTGTTCAAAAATGTGGCTTGAGTTATGACATACTGTTATGTGCACTCAGCTGTTTCAGAAGGAGATGGGTAAGTATCTGAATCTAACTGTGAGGTGGCAACTGCTTATACTTCAGCAATGGCTGTAGCTACATCTTTTTCTTGTTGTAGGAGCTCCATAGATGCTTCAAGTTTGGCTTTCTCTACCTTTAAGCTTATTTATTTTTTTAAATAAACAGCTTTTTTTAAACGGTCCTTTGCTGCCTTAGCTTTTGCTCTTGCCTTGGCTTCTGCAGAGCCATGACACATTGACTTGTATTACAGACAAATAACACATTCCTAAGCCTTATATACATTCATTCATTCATTCATTCATTCATTCATTCATCTTCTACCGCTTATCCGAACTACTCGGGTCACGGGGAGCCTGTGCGTCATTGGGCATCAAGGCAGGATACACCCTGGACGGAGTGCCAACCCATCGCAGGGCACACACACACTCATTCACTCACGCAATCACACACTACGGACAATTTTCCAGAGATGCCAATCAACCTACCATGCATGTCTTTGGACCGGGGGAGGAAACCGGAGTACCCGGAGGAAACCCCCGAGGCACGGGGAGAACATGCAAACTCCACACACACAAGGCGGAGGCGGGAATCGAACCCCCAACCCTGGAGGTGTGAGGCGAACGTGCTAACCACTAAGCCACCGTGCCCCCCTTGCTGCAAATTAATGGAAATAAATTTAAAGTAAGTCACACTCACTTTAAATACAATTCAGAAACATCGTGGATGTGGGCTGTGATTTAAATGTAAATGATGTAAATTACAGTTAATTTTATTTTACTAAATAAAATGATGATAATGGTGCCATATACCATCTTATGACCTATTTTATGAACCTTTAACTACTATATTTTTTCTTTTACTGTCAGGACTTTGGACAGGACTTTGTCTGGACTTTGGCCATGTGCATTTGTTTGTGTCACGTGTCTGCCTCGCCCTTGTCTCTTCCTCCCCACCTCTGCACACCTGTTCCTCATGTGCTGATTGTTAGTAGTATTTAGTTGGGCCGCGTTGCCTTGAGCAGCACGGAATCCTCTGTTGTCTTTTGTTGTCTGTGTCTATGTTTCCTGTTTTATTTTAGCTATCCTGCATTTGGGTCTGTTTTATCCCCACGTCGCTGACATGTACTTAACATGTCAAAGGACGTCTGTGTCATAATGTGATCCAGTCTGTAATCCAGTTATAAATAACGACTTCAAAAGGGATTGAAGTCTGTGATCCATTTATTGATAGAGATTTCAGAGCACTATCAATAACTGGATCTGACAAATGATAAATGAAAATGTTTCTTTTTTTATGTCATCTTCAAAGTTATGGGGTATGCTATTTCTTCAGAGTTTCAGGGATGTTATTGGCTCTTTTACAGTATTTAATTAATAATTATTATGCACTGGCTTTGTGTTTCCTTGACAGGCTTGTGCTGGTAGGCCTGTTTAATAATCCACCCTAGAAGATGAGTGAATATATTGTGATATGGAATTGATTGAGAGAACCACTTTTTTATTCCAGCTGAACAACTTATAATTAAATCGTATATATTAATATATGCAAAGAAAACCAACACCTCAGCAATTAAGTAAGCTTGAGAAGCAGCCTGGCAAATCTGTACAATACATCTTAATCATGTTCTACAGTAAAAACTAACATGATAAATATGTACTTAACTTCATGTTGTATAATTGAGGATTCCTCTATCCAACCATTACATCTATTATATCTATATATTGCTTATCCTACTCGGTCATGGGGAATTTGGAGCGTCTTCAAGGAGGCTTGGGGCACAAGACAGGGAACACAAGGCAGGAATCATATTGGACAGGTTGCCATATATTACATACAGGGCTCTCAAGCTTTCAAGACAAGTGTGACATCTCCAACCCCCCAACCATATTCATATATATATATATATATATATATATATATATATATATATATATATATATATATATATATATATATAATTAATTAATTAATTAATTAATTAATTAATTAATTAAATTAAACTAAATTAAATTTCAAAAAAATATAATGGGGTGTTGTTGTGTGTGTGTAGGAGAGAGAGAGAGAGAGAGAGAGAGAGAGAGAGAGAGAGGGAGAGAGAGAGAGAGATTATGACTGGTGTTGTTTATTGTAAGTGTTTGTTGCCTTTTTGGACTCCTTTATCATTTGTAATGTTGGACTCCCATTTAAAACAATTCGGCTCAAGCCCAGCCATTTTTAGGGTCATTATTGAGGACAATGTCCCGTCCAGAGACAAGCTGTTTCGTGTTGAGGTTTTGTTCAATCCAACCATCTAAAATACCCTTGCTAATGAATGTATTTTTTTTTATTGGTTGTTGTGTTAAATCTTAGCCAATACAATAGTGCTATTTTCTGATTGGTTATTGTGGAGCTTCTTTTTTTGATTGGCTGATAAGTGTCAGGCTCGTCTAAAAACTCCAGGGGAGACACGCTTGATTCCTGCCCGGTTCCATAGAGACAGCGGTGCGGACACTGTCCGCCAGACAAAAAAAGTTTTTCTGCGTGAGAAATATGATGTGTGGCAGGAGAGCATGAGAAAAGACTGAAATGCGTGACTGTCACTCTCAATGTGTGACACTTGACAGCCCTTTACATGGCACACACACACACAAACACACACAAACACAAACACACACACTATGGACAATTTAGAGCAGTCCGACTACAAAGCCTGTCTTTGGACTGTGGAGGAAACCACAGTACATGGAGTAAACCCCAGATTTCTCCCAGACATGGGGAGAACTAATAAATCTGGTGATCACTGGGATTAATTGAAATTACCATCACTATTTTTTATGCTGCTACTGCAAGAAATATGTAAAAAAAAAAAATGTTATTGAACTTTTTGTGATATTATTGAATTTTAAGTATATAGAAGTTTTTTTATTAAACATTTGTATTGCTGTAAGAAAAAAAAATAAAACTACATTTTAATCATACAAAAGCTAACGGCGGAACAGTTGCCGAGTATTGTTTCCGCCCGACCTAACTATGAAAGCACAAGGGTTGGCCAATAGAATTAGCCAAGCTCAAATGAACCAGAAACGGATGCTTTTCAAAAGCATATAATACCGTTGTAACTCGACATGTAATATTAGCTTTTGTTTAACCGAAAGTGACGGAAATTAGCCGAGCACGCTGGAATAATGCTTGGTTTGTCGAGATAGCTCACATTATGAAATACCCCCAAGGTCTCAATTCCAATCTAATGACTCTCATTAGGGATTAAGACCTAAAATCAAACCTGCTTTTTAAACGTATTTATTTATTTAGCATTCCATGTGTTTCCGCCCTTCCACCCTTCTCCCCGTCACCTATATTCCTTGTCTTTTGTGTAAGGGAGGGGCAGGGCATCGTGTCAGTTACTCGCCACACATGTTTGCAACGTGCTCAAAATGCATTCGACATTCAGTTCAGTTAACCGTGGGGAAACTTGCTCTCTCCTGCCAAATTTAAGGATCTTTGTTACAGTCTGGCTTCTAGATCCGAACAGCGAAAACGGAATTCTGAATTTTATCTCCATCAACGGATTTGAATAGTGGAATTCACTGGAAAGGAAGCGTGGACAAAAGCGAGTCCTTACAGGTTGGTACAGATTACGTTGTATTGTGTCATTAACTGGTAGCTGTTAATTATTTAAAAGGAATTTTTCAATGCTGATCTTGTCCTGTTGTGGAAGTTATGGCTTTGTTTACGTGGGCTCTGTTATCGCGAGTTCTCCATTTGAGTGTGGTGTCCGTAGGGGAAGGGGCAAGTGGAGACTCCTCCCTGCAGCAAGACCTTATCCGCCTGCAAGGTGTAGAATAGCTTATGTGCCGTGTACCAACCCCCCCCCCAGCTCTTTTTTAAATAACAGAATGAATTTGTCTTACAAATAGGGTGGCCGAAGTTCACCACGCACATTGCAGTAGTTGAAGATAATTACGAATTCTGAAACAATTTAATTACAGGTAAGAATGTATGTTGATTATTTGTAACGCATTCCACTCAGTAGTGCTTTATATGGACCTATTTCAAGTACATAGCTAGGAAAATGTTAACCGTCTGTTAATCCCTAAACACCTTCAGTTTAAGTCTAGGACTCGTTCTCAACCATATTATATAGGTTTTCTGAAGTCCAGTGATCACAGTGTATGTGTAATACATGACCTACGTCTGCTATTTCTGACTACACCTTTCACATGCTGTCCCATTTATTTTTGTTGTGCTGGCATTGAGGAGAAGGGAGGAGTTAAGTTCACTTTTTAAATATATTGACCAAGTTCCCTCTATTTAAACTTTGCTGTAAAGAAGTTGCATGTTATTAGGTGATGGTAATCGGTAAGGTGGGGGTTGTCAGAATATGGGTGAAAAAACAACAAAATATTAAAACAATATTTTGCAGTGGGGACACCACATTAGCTTATAAAAGCTAGGTTGCTAGGCTCTGTAGCACTAATTTTGAAACCTGCATTCTCTGCTGGCCTATATCAATTTGTATATGTAACACATTTTTGAGTAATTGGCAGTGAGCAAGCCTACTCTCTCTTTTTTGAATCAGTGAGGAAAGGCTGATTCAGCTAAATATTGTGTGTGTGTGTGCGCGCGATTATACTTGTTGCGGTAGCTGGGAGAAAATGCTGACATTACCTTCCAGCCCAAAAAACTGTGTTTTAGACAACAAAGAATATGTACACATGATACAATATTTTAATTTATTATTATTATTATTATTATTATTATTATTATATTCTGTTAATCTCACATAATATATTTCACAGGTCCAAACCCCCAACTCCCCTTACCCCTTTCCCCTTACAACTCCTACCCAAATAGGACAAAGTGTTTCCTCAGCACCCTCACTACTTATATCTTCATTGACCGACTGTATTTGAGAGCAAGATTGAATCTTAGTTTGGCCTCTGCCATTGAAATTTCATTTCATATTAACCAAAACATTTAATTATTGAGGCTTACACGTTTATTGCCTTTTGATGATAAATGCATAGTTTCCTGTGATGCTCTGCATCTCCTCCTAACTGATTACTCATTTATACTGTATTTGATCTGTGTATGTTTCATGTAGCTTGCTGGTATACTGTTTCTTTATTATGGTGATACTATCTTGTTGTGAAAGAAAAGATACATCTGCACAGTTGTCTGTTACCAATACAACAGAGGCACGCCCACTGATTTCTTTGCTGGCATACAACCAATATATTTTAGCAATATACCCGCAAGCTGTACGCTATTGTAGACAATTTAGATAAATGATCAAATAAGATAAACTAATTAGTCAAACTAGAGAGGAATTGTAATGTTACCTCATTGATAACCTTTTCTGCCTCAAGTTTCAAAGGTGACTCTTAAAGGTAACAGAGGACTCATTCACAGCAAAAACTCGTTCACAGCAGAAAAAAAAACAATGTTATTAACAGATATGTCAGATCTTTGCCATCTCTAAAATTATATTAAAGGTTTTAAGGCCAGTTCTGGACAAGCTGTTATAGGTAAGCAATTATATAATGATGCCTGTGTAATAGGGCTATGTGTATGTAGGTGATATTTTTATGTTTTGTTTCCTTATGATTTCCTTTTATTTATAAAGCAATAAAGACAATGGGAAATGGCATTATTTATAGATCATTGAAATAACTCTCGTTAATGTTTTTTAATTAAATTCAAAATTATTTGTATAGCGCTTTTAACAATTGACATCATCTCAAAGCAGCTTTACAGAACATAAACATAAAACAAAAGGTTAATATAAAAAATATAAAGATTATAATAATAATATAATACAAAAAATAAAATTTTATATTATTAATATATTTTTATTTCATTTATTATACTTAAATGTATTTATGTTTATCCCAATGAGCAAGTCTGAGGTGACTCAGGTGACTGTGGCAAGGAAAAACTCCCTTGAATGGTAAAGAAAGAGATCTTACGAGGAACCAGACTCAAGAGGGAACCCATCCTCATTTGGGTGATACTGGAAGGTATGGTTATCAATATACAGTCTGACAATTGTTGTACCTCCATGGTTTTTGTCCTCAAAGACCACATGAATTTGGCATCTCCTCTTAGTATGACAGAATATTTTATGAAGTGGAGTCTTAACTGGAGCTGGTAAATATCTAGTACCTCAGGATCCTCACAGAGTCTTATCTCAGTAGGTCCAAAATCTTCATGGCACAGAAAACAATCGGAGCTGGTACAATTTCTGGATGCCTCCAGATGGGTAGAAAGAGAGAAGCAGTGGAGAGGGATTAACGTAACTGCTGTTCATAATATTAGCCACACTTGATGATGATAATGTGCATTTGGTCAGATGTATTAGAGCACAAGATTATGGGAAGTATTGTGTGTACGTCTGAAATAAAGCATCTACATTTAAACTTGGAAAGTGTGTCTGAGCCCCAAACACTATCAAGAAGACTATTCCAAAGTTTGGGAGCTAAATACAAAAACGCTCTACCGCCTGTAGTGGATTTTGATAATCTGGGAACTACCAGAAGTCCTGAGTTTTGTTATCTTGGAGAGCGTGAAGGATTGTAACATATTAGAAGACTAGTTAGATATATGGGAGCTAAACCATTAAGAGCCTTGTATGTAAGTAGCAGCAGTTTAATCAATTCTAAACTTAACAGGTAGCCAGTGTAAAGATGATTTAATTGGGGTTATATGGTCATATTTTCTTGGTCCTGGTTGGAACTCTGGGAGCTGCATTTTGGACTAACTGTAGCCTATTTATTAAAGATGCAGGACAACCACCTAGTAATGCATTACAATAGTCCAGTCTAGAGGTCATGAATGCATGAACTAGCTTCTCTGCATCAGATAAGGATAGGATGTTTCATAGCTTGGCAATATTTATAAGGTGGAAGAAGACCGTTGCTGTCTAATATAACACCCAGGTCTTTCACTGTTGAGCTAGTAGTAACAGTACATCCATCTAAAAGGAAGTTGAAGTGTGAGAGCTTCTGTGTACTGGTTTTTGGACCAATAAGTAGTATTTCTGTCTTATCAGAGTTTAACAACAGATAATTACAGGTCATCCAGTCTTTTATCTCTTTAACGCACTCAGTTAATTTGGACAATTTAGCTATTTCATCTGGTTTTGATAAATGGGTATCGCCAACATAACATTGGAAACTAATCCCATGTCTTCTAATGATGTTCCCTATGGGAAGAATGTATATTTAGAATATTGAGGGACCCAATAATTAACTGGCAATAAACTGGAGGATTCACCATTTAATTCTACAAAATGGTATCGATCAGACAGGTAGGATCTAAACCAACTTAAAGCCTGTCCCTGAATATCTGTGTAATTTTGTAAGCGATCTAGGATAATGTTGTGATCTATAGTGTCGAATGCAGCACTAGGTTCAAGTAGAACTATATTAGTGCTACGTTCTCCTAGATCGCTAGATCGTGACATGCAGTGTTGGTCCAAAGCTAAGAACAAGTAATTTGTAACTTAAATTAAGTGCAATTTCATAGTGCTATGATGTGGCCTGAAACCTGACTGAAACACATTCATTCATTCATTTTCTACCACTTATCCGAACTACCTCGGGTAACGGGGAGCCTGTGCCTATCTCAGGCGTCATTGGGAATCAAGGCAGGTTACACCCTGGATGGAGTGCCAACCCATAACAGGGCACACACACACTCTCATTCACTCACGTAATCACACACTACGGACAATTTTCCAGAGATGCCAATCAACCTACCATCTCAACTATTTTGTTCCTTATACTTTCAATTTTATCAGTGAATAATCTCATGAAGTCCTCACTACTGAACTGAGATGGAATAGTCTGTTCACATCTCTAGACACTGTGCTAAATAAAAACCTGGGATTTTTTGGTTATTTTCTATGAGTTTGCTCAGGTGCTCAGCCCTGGCAGCTTTTAAAGCCTGTATATAGCTGGACATACTGTCGTTATATGCAATTCTAAAAACCTTTAATTTAGTTTTTCTCCACTTTTGCTCGAGGCTACAGGTTGCTCTCTTGAGCATGTGAATATGACTATCATACCATGGAGCAGGTGTTTTGTCTGCAGCCTTCTTCAATTGGATGGGGGCAACAGTGTCTAATGTGCTAGTGAAGACGGTGCCTATGCTGTTAGTCATTACATATAGATCGTTTGCGTTTAAGGGTACAGTAAGAAGTTGAGACAGACAAGGCAGGTTATTTGTGAGTCTGTCTTTCGTGGTCGGAATAATAGTTCTACCGAATCGATAACGTGGTGAGACAGTTAGTCTGTTCTACAGGTAGTGTGTACAGTATGAGGTAATGGTCTGTGATGTCATTGCTTTGAAGTATGATGTCAGTGACATCTGTTCCGTGTGATATTAAATCTAGTGTATAATTAAGATGATGAGTTGCTCTAATGATATTTTGTTTAAGCCCAAATATGTTTAGTAGGTCCATAAATGTGAGTCCTAAAGCATTGCTTGTATTATTGGCATGCATGTTAAAATCTCCTACAATTAACGATTTATCAGAATCAGAATCAGAAAGAGCTTTATTGCCAGGCATGTTTTCACACGCGAGGAATTTGTTTTAGTAACAGCAGCTCCACAATGTAGCAGAATGAAATAGACAAATTGTACAAGTGTGAAATGTGCAATTGAAATATACAATATAGGCAATTTGTATGTACAAATGTACAAGTGTGAAATGTTCAATTGAAATATACATAGTATGTGTTTTAAGTAAATAGTGTGTAAGAATAGTGTGTGTTCCGTGTATGTTAAGTGTTCATCAGATGGATTGCCTACACTGGATGTACCAGTAAGGGAGGGACTTCAGAAGATTGGAACTGAAGAAACTGTGGCTAAACCAGACAACTACCTTCATTGATGTTGAATTCTTTCGCAGCTGCTCTATTCCCAGTTTCAACCGCGTAACTGATAGCCTGTAGTTTGAATTGTGCCTCGTAAGCATGTCTCTTCACTGGTGCCATTTTCGGTGGTCCTTAGACAAACAAATGTTGTCTTCTTCTGATTTTTATTGGCGGATGGCAAACCAACTTAAGGTGCATTTACCGCCACCTACAGGACTGGAGTGAGGAGCGCATAATGGTTAGGAAGAAACAAATGTTGTTTTGCAACATATTGGTAGTATACCTACCGGAGGCATGGCGGAGGTAAGCGTACGTACTGTATATATTACGTAATGTTCTCTGATTGGTTTATCGCTGCCAGAATACATAGTGTACGTATTACATCCCTGTGTCAGCGGGAAATGGTCCTACAGTCAATCAAGCGGAGCGCTTACCAAAGTCGCACAACATTTTTACAGATTTTTGGAACTCAGTGCACACATAAGCCATACCAGATTATTAGGCGCACGGCCGATTTTTGAGTAAATTTAAGGCTTTTAGGTGCGCCTTATAGTGCGGAAAATACGGTACTTAAATTTGTTTGATGATCTGAAACATTAAAGTTTGACAAACATGGAAAAAAATAAAAAACCAGGAAGGGGCAAACACTCCTCCCATTCTCTAATTTTGTCTTTCCCAATGGCACAAATTCAATCGGGGAATCATAGGAGAGGGAAATATGGGGAGTTGTTGAGGATTTGGTTGTGTGTGTGTGTGTGATGTACAGTATATAAAAATATATAAAAAAAAAAGGGTTTTTAGTAAAATATTGGTCTAGTAGCACTTGAGATTTTCTGTTCCTAAGGAGGCTCTTCCTCCATGATGTTGGAAATACTACTAATTTATTTTGACACCATTAACGTTCTAATTTTTTATGTTCTTTACATCAGGGAAGTCGTGGCCTACTGGTTAGCGAGTTTGACTCCTAACCCTAATTTTGTGGGTTCAGGTCTCGGGCCGGCCACGACTGAGGTGCCCTTGAACAAGGCAACGTATTCCCCAACTACTTCCCGGGCACCGCAGCATAAAATGGCTGCCCACTGCTCCGGGTGTGTGATCACGGTGTGTGTGTGTTCACTGCTGTGTGTGTGCACTTTGGATGGGTTAAATACAGAGAACGAATTCTGAGTATGGGTCACCATACTTAGCTGTATGTCACGTCACTGTCACTGTCAATCAGTTTAAAGGCTTGTGTGATTCTTGTACTAGGGTGCTATTTTTTCCTCTGTTTTCTTTTCATTATCTAGATTCAGAGGTATAAAGGTGATGAGCCACACAATGAAGCTATGGGAAAGAGTAGTGGAAGCTAGGCCAAAAAAGGAAGTGGATATTTGTGAGCAGCAGTATGGTTTTATGCCCAGAAAGAGCACTACTGACGCAGTTTTTGCTTTGAGATTGTTATCGGAGAAGTGCTGAGATGGTCAGAAGTAGCTGCACTGTGTGTCTGTGTATTTAGAGAAAGCTTATGACAGGGTGCCAAGAGAGGAGCTATGGTACTGTATGAGGATGTCAGGAGTGGCAGAAAAGTATGCCAGAGTATTTCAGGATATGTATGAGAGGAGTTTGACGGTGAGATGTGAATTAGGTCAGACAGAGGAGTTCGATGTGGGGCTACATCAAGGATTGGCTTTGAGTTCATTTTTGTTTGCTATGGTGATGGACAGGTTGACAGATGTCCGACAGAAATCTCCTTGGAAAGTGATGTTTGCGGATGTCACTGTAATCTGACAGTAGAGAGTGCATTGAGGAACACCTGGAAAGGTGGAGGTCTGCTCTGGAAAGAAGATTGAATGAAAATCAGTCGTAGTAAGACAGAATACATGCGTTTGAATGAGAGGGTGGGAAGTAGAACAGTGAGGTTACGGGGGCTGAGGTCAAGAAGGTGCAGGAGTTTAAGTATTTGGGGTCAATCGCTCAGTGTGATGGGGAGTGTGGAAAAGATGTGAAGAGGTGAGTGCAGGCAGGTTGGGGAAAGGTGCCAGGAGTGTTGTGAATGGAAAGGTGTACAAGACAGTAGTGAGACCGGCTATGCTGTATGGGTTAGAGCAGATACTGTAGCAGTGAGGAAAAGACATGAGGCAGAGATAAGGATGTTGAGGTTCTCTTTAGGAGTGACAGCTCAGGTTGGCTGTTTTGGGGACAAGGACAGAGAACCTATATTGAGATGGTTGGAAGGCCAAAGAGGATATATATGGATGTGTTAAAAGAGGAAATTAAGTTAATTGGTGCTAGCATAGAGAATGCCGAGGATAGAGTAAGGTGAAAGCAGATGATTCGCTGTGACGTCCCCTAACAGGAAAAGCCAAAATTAAGAGAAGAAGCAACATTATATAGAGTATATTGAAAGGTTTACCCTAAGCATTCAATTGCCTGATCCAGTACTGTGGGGTCAGATAATGATACTACCAAATTTGATAATGCTTCAAGATGTTTTCTAAAACTATGTACAGTATCTTATTATGATGAACGTTGGTTTTAGGTTTGGCTTTGTGATTATGGTGCTGAGCTGAATAAAAATGACAAAGATTAAAATGAAATTAATATTTATTCGTAACATTTATTAGTAAGCCAAGCCTGAGGCAACAGTGGCAAGGAAAAACTCTGTAATATATGAGTAAGAAAACTTGTAAGGAATGAGTCTCAGAAAAGAACCCTTCCTCATTTGGGTGACTACGGATAGCAAATAATGTAAATGTAAACAAGGTCTTTTCTCCAACTGTTTATAGTCAAATGGAATTGTGCAACTTAAAGCTCCTGAGCAAATATTAGGTCAATTTCTGAGTTCATTATAGACTTAACACTAATTTGTTCCTGCTGAAGTCTGCCATTGTTTACTGATAAAGACCTGTGCACAAAGCTGGCTACTGCAACAGCAGTTCAAAGATGGAGAATAATCTCCAAGTGGCACTATCAACAGCAGTCTCATTGGTCATGGGCTGTCCATGCAGAGCCATCTCCAGCAGAATTGTTCACCACCAAGTGGCAAGACATAAAACCAAAAGTAGGGCATCAGGGTAGATCAGGCAGGTAAAGAAATAAGAAGAAGTCACACTGGCAACTCAGAAAACTGGGAACTCATGAGTGGCCTGTATAGCTCAAGAGAGAGTGAAAAAGAAAGGGAGATAAAAATATTAGGTATGTATTGTAATTATGTTATGTACAGGACAGTATACATTATATGCAAGGTGCAGGTAGGGACTCGGGCAAGACTAGTTATGACAGCATAACTAAAAGTCAGAGCCAGAAGCCATTGCATCAAGCAATCCCAGTCTCCAGGATCACATTTCCTCAACACTTATTTCCTTTGGCTCAGTTAGAACCGTTATTTTTGTCAGCACCTTTGTATAGCAAAATGAAAATTGCACCAGGCTTTAATTTAAACAGGCTAAACAATTCATAGAGTCATGTGAAAACATTAGGATGCCATATTAAATATTCTGTATACCACATGTATACAGTGTCGATTGAAAGTTTGTGAACCCTTTAGAAATTCCTATATTTCTGCATGAATATTACCCAAAACAACATCAGATTTTCAAACAAATCATAAAACTAGAGTACTAGATTTGATTGAGTCCTCAAGTAAACACAACATGCAGTTTTTAAATGAAGGTTTTTATTATTTGGAAAATAATCCAAACCTACATAGCCCTGTGTGAAAAAGTGCTTGCCCCTAAACCTAATAACCGGTTGGGCCACCCTTAGCAGCAAGAACTGCAATCAACACTTTTTCACACAGGGCCATGTGAGTTTGGATTTTGTTTTCCCTTAATAATAAAAACCTTCATTTAAAAATGAAGTGTTGTGTTTACATGTTGTGTTTACTTATGTTATCTTTGCCTAATATTTAATTTTGTTTGATGATCTGAAACAATGTGACAAATGTGTGATAAACATGTGACAAACATGCAAAAAAAAAAAAAAATCAGGAAATCATTCTAAATACACTAACAAATATGTATTAGCAAAAAGAAAATAAAACATTGTTAGCATAAGAGGAAGTAAAGCAAAATAAAGTTTCCTTTATGATAACTATAATTTCACATTTTTCTTTTGTCATTTCTAGCCTGTTTGAAAAAAAAAAAAGACAAAAACAGAGTAACTGATTTCATAAATTGTATGAGGTTCAGCAGTTGTATAAGAGGTTCAACAGAGCTTTCAAATACAAAAAAAAATACTTTGGTTTTGCACCATGTATATGTGAGCCTGTGCGTAAGCTATAGAAACGAGGGAAATCTGAGCTGTCTCTTTTTCTGTCTCACTGACACACACTCATGAATTTTAATGATAGTGGCCACAAGAGAGTCAAAAGAGCAATATCTAAAATTATTAGTCTCATTTAAGAAAGTAAATCAAGTCAAATCAATAAGCTTTTATTGTCTTTTCAACCGTATATAGCTGATGCAGTACACAGTGAAATGAGACAACATTTCTCCAGGACCATGGAGCTACTTAGAACAAATACAGAGCTAAGGACTTAAGTTAGTCCTTGCCACATAAAGTGCATCTGGGCAACCTGGTGCAAACAGTGCAAGACAAAAGACAGTGCACAAATCATGTCATCGATCTGTGCATTGCGATCATGTGGTTCGATCTGTGCATTGCTTCACAGCAAGGTAAACAACAGTGGGCTGAGCACACAGCCCTAATGGGCTCCAGTGCTCAGAGTGGTGGTGCTGGAGATGCTGTTCCCGATCTGAGGTCTCCCAGTCAGGAAGTCCAGAATCCAGTTGCAGAGAGAGGTGTTCAGTCCCAGCAGGCTCAGCTTCTCAATCAGATGTTGAAGGATGATTGTGTTGAATGCTGAACTAAAGTAAATAAGTGTCTTTATTGTCCAGGTGGGTGATTGCTAAATGAAGGGCTCTGGCAATGGCATTGTCCGTGGAGCTGTTTGGATGATACGCAACCTGCAGTGGGTCCAGTAATGGTGGTAACTGGTTCTTGATGTGCCTCATGATGAGCTTCTCAAAGCATTTCATTACTATGGGTGTGAGTGCAATGGGATGATAGTCATTGAGACATGACACTGTAGACTTCTTCGGCACAGAGAAAATGGTGGTTGTCTTGAAGCACGTAGGAACAACAGCACTGCTCAATGTAGTATGTGCAAATATTATGTTATAATTATCTATTTGAAATTACATCAACCTCATCTCTCTTTTTTTTTTTTTTACTGTGTATACACTATAAAATATGAAAAAGTCTTAATAATGGACACAAATAGTAGTAATGCGGGTATTGGAATATCCAGTTACACATGATTTTGTCAGTGTAATCCAATGGATCATTATTTTATGTGCTTTGTAAATGCAAAACTATATTTGTAATAATATAATTTTTACTTAATTCAATGCACTGATTAAAATCATTTTTAATGTAGTAGAGAAGTTATCAGTGATTAATTACCTTTTACATTCAATTTTAAATATTCTTAAATTGTAAAAAAATTTAAATTTCTATTTTGCAAAGAAATTCTTCATAGCAGCCACAAGTTGATAAACTTGTTAATTATGCTATCCACTTTCATAGAAATACCTATATACTTGCTAATTGTTTCTTTAACTATTCTACCTCTACTTTTTAACTGTTTTGCTCACCAAACACTGTCTGTTTGAACTGTCTCTTTTTTGCCTTGCACTGTTTGCAAAAGTATGCACACATTCAATTAATATGTTAAAAGGTTATTTTTTGTTTCATCTCACTGTGTACTGTATTAGCTATATACATTTGTAAATGACAATAAAATGCCCCTTTACTTGATTTCTGCAGTTATTCTATCAATCATGTGGCAGCAGCAATTTGCATAAACTCATGTTGGTGCCAGATGAATAATGTTTAATGTCAAATGTTTAAAAAAAATCTGATAATTTATCAGGGTACACAGAAAATTCTCACCTTATGATGAGTGTAATGTGACTGTTGTCTTGTGTTCTGTTAACAGGTTTTCTGTAATCACATGAAGGCTGAAATGAGACTGGCTGATCTGGGAGACTTATGTCTTTGAAGACGGATGCTCTATTGAATTCTAAGCTCAAGCAATTGATCATCATCATCATCAATAAACAGCTCTGTCATTCACTGCAGTAGCACTGGGACTCAGAAAAGGAACATTGCAGGAAAGAAGGAATGTTATTCATGCATCCCTTGAACTCCTGAATGTTCATGATGGTAGTGAGTTTAGCAAGAAGAGACATAAAGATGGAAAGTGTGGTGTGGCACTCTATCCCAGCCTGTTCCCTTTTCCTTCTGACCATCATCTTTTTCAAAGCTGTTTCAGTGCAAAGAGCTGAGGAAGATGTTACACCACGGCTAAGTTTTATATATGGTAAGATTAACACACAAACACAGATGAATTGAAGTGCTACTGATTGCAATTGTATGCACGATAGCCTATATTGTATATTTATGGCACATCTGAAATAAGTTTAAAATGATGAGCAGAAGTTGAACACTGAGATCTAAAGTTCCTGTTCTTGGATCTGCTTTCAGTATCAAGCTCTCCTTTGGTAAACAGTAAACACAGTAAATGTGTCAGCTTTTGTTAATAAAGACAGGTTTAGTCTTTTCTGTTTATTGCCTGCACAATAGACAATGAATGGTGTAAGATTTAAAAATGTACAAAATAAATAAAAAATAGGGCTGTTGGTCAGGTATATTCATTTTAAATTACTTTCTCTGGCTCTAAATCACATTTCTGTTGACATTATAAAAATGTTATGTTATTCAAAAAAGGATTGGTGCACATCGTTGATGTAGTTTAACAGACCGTTACAATATAGTATGATAATGGAGTTATGCAAGAACAGGTTTTACAACAAAATTGGATATCTTTCTAATTTCAAAATAATGCAAAAATCCAAACAATGTTAGGAAATATCATTCATAGAAATATCTAAACATTTCATTTGCATTTACGGCATTTAGTAGACACCCTTATCCAGAGTGACTTACATTTATTTCAATTTATACACCTGAACAATTGGGGGTTTACCAACAGTGGCAGATTGGTGGATCTGGGATTCGAACTCATGACATTCTGATCAGTAGTCCAACACCTTAACCACTGAGCTACCACATCCCCATGCCTATAAACATGCCTATTGCTCATGTTTCCCATCTAGTCTACCTAAGTGACAGCAGCACAGTTGAACATTTAAAGTCTTGGTAAAAAGTCTCATTAGTCTCAGAAAAAATTTAAATACATTTTATTAGCAGTTGTTTTTTTAATTAGTAAATTTTACTCACACTTGAGTAGTGGCCAAGAGTGATGTCTTCACGCAAAAAAAAAAAGCAAAGAAGAAAGAAATTTAAAGTCAAATATCAATTACAGGTCAATAAAACATTATAGCTCATATTTCTCTGTCGAATTCTAATTGTCTTCTGCCAATCATCATGCATTTCACTCATTGTGTCCAGTGGCAAGAAATGATCTCTGGGGACACTTTTTGCAATGAGCACTTATAGCCCGCAGATAGCTGCTTATGGCTATATTTATTTATTTACCCAATAGACCAATCTTAATGTGTTTTGTTTCTGGGGTGTTTTATTTAACCTTGAAGTTATTTAGTTTAGATTCTTATATTTCAATGTTTGTACATGAATACTGGTGCTTTACTCAAGTCATTATTTTTTGTGTTAGGCAGGTTGGACAGTGAATTCAACATTGTGCTGTCAAAATATCCACCCACACAATCATACTTAAAAAAAGGCAGAAACATGGGATTTATGCATGTTTGCACAGGCTTCCTGGTGTTTGAGCAGCATAATTCTTTTCTAGTCAAAAACAGGTCTGATCGTATTTCACAACCTATAACATGTTTTTCTTTCGGCCCTGTGTATCTTGGTGTAAGCCTGAGGAATTTCTTTTTGTCAGTTGCTTTTTGTCAGTGGGCTGTTTGATTGTTTGACTAGGCCTTTTGGCATGTTTATAATTTATCCTCACCTATATAAAGACTGTCACATGCATACTTTTATGATTATGTATAACGCTTTGGACCTGCAGACCTCATCTTAAAATAAATATACAGTCCCCTCCAAAACTATCTGGAATATGTTCGGCCAAGGAAAAAATGTAGCTGCTGCATTATGAGAGCTCTGAAGAAAAACAAAAGTGAGGAACATCACAAAAAGCAGAGGTGAACACATAACAACCCACTCTTTAAAGACGACTTTGGACTTTTAATGTTTCAAAGCCCCTTAGTATGATATGGACAGTATTGATTTTTTTATTTCAACTTTGCTACTAAACATATAGAATGAAAGAGGAAAAAAAAATTAACTTTTCATCATATGCTGCACATATGTTCTTCTGTCCCACTCCTCCCTCCATGGCCTGGCGGCAGGCCTCTGGGACCCAATAGGGACGTTCTCATTCCACCATCCAGGGGTTTTGATCTCATGTTGGACCAGCTGGGTGAGTCCCGGCATAGATGCAAAGATGTCCCCGAACTGGTCCACCAGCTCTGTGATATCCTGTCACTGGGCTGGGGTGAGATCATTTCCCCTCTACACCAGGACATGCTCTTGGGGATTTGTGACAAAAAAAGCAAGCGCAGAGACAATCGGGGCAATCCACTTCAAGATGTTAATATGGTAAGTTGTGGGTCTGCAAGCTTACCTGGCAGTTGCAGCTTGTAATTCACATTTCTCACCCTCTCAAAGACTGTGTTCGGGCCCTGCCATTTGGTCAGGAATGTGTAGGCAGCATTGGGGACCAGCAACATCACCTGGTCACCAGGCCGAAACTCTCAGGGTTGTGCCGGCTGGTTATATGTACGTTGTTGGGCCACCCCATGATGCTCCTTTAATATGGGGCCCACTCGTTCGATGCGTGCCTGCATATCCTGAATAAAATCAATGATTGAGCGAAACAGTGAGGGCTGCTCTTCCCTTGCTTCTTGGGCCACATCCAGCAGTCCCTGAGGTCGCCGCCCAAACAGCAGTTTGAATGGTCTGAAGCCGGTAGAGGCCTGGGGAACTTCATGGACAGCAGAAAGGACGTAGGAAAGAAGGAGGTCCCAGTTCCGTTCTTCCTCATCTACCACCGTACGCAGTCTGATTAAAAGGCTCTACAAGCCCATCAATCCTCTCAAATGGGACACCGATAATGGGGAGAGGGATGAGAGGGGCCAGCACTGGCTTGTGAGGGCTGGTCCATTGGCACTGGGGGGTTCTGCAGGCGAAACGGCCAGGCGAAACGGGCCCAGATGCCCCCCAGCAGGTGCGCATCTATTGTGTCGTGGTATGACCAACAGGTCACATGGCTCTCCTCTCCTCTCAGTGTGGTGCTATAGTAAGCCGTTCTTTACCATGAAGTAGGCAGAGGGTAGGGGGGAGAGGGGGTCTGTTTTCTCCCCTTCCACCAGTAACACCTGGCTCCAGCAGTCTCAGCTGGTCATCCTCCTTCTGTTCCCTCACGAAGTTCCTCTCCTGGCTAGACTGTTGAACCACAGAAGACAATGGGTTATCTGGTGGTGGGGACTCACCTGGAGAGGAGACGTCGGTGTCGAGATAGTCCTACTGTTCAGGAACTCTTTAAGAGTGGCCAGCTTCTTCAATCTGACAGCTTTTCTCTCCTTAGTCGGCAGCGCATGCAGGAAACGGTCCACAGCCACCCTTTCGGCAACATCCTTAGCTGGAAGCTGGTCATCCATTTGGCTCCGGGGATTAACCGACGGATCATCCCGCCACTTATGGGAGTCGCCGGTGGCGGCGAAAGAAGACCGGCCACAGTGGGTGAGAATCTCTTGTTTTACTATGTCGTACTCCCGGGCATCATCTGACTCTAGGGCGTAGTACGCCAGCTGGGCATCCCCACTGAGCAACGGGGCGAGGGTGTCGGCCCAGTCCCACCTAGACCAGACCGTGGTCCGCTTGAAAGTGTCCAAATATGGTCAGGGAGAGGGACGGATGCTGCATGGGAGCCTCGACGAAGCTCCAGTAGCTCTTCAGTGGCGCTCTTGAGGTTCTTTGCCAGCTCCTGGGTCACCTTGTGCTGATGGAGGCTGGACTGCAGCAGGTGCTGTAGGACCTGCCCCACATTAGGCCCAGGATCTGCTTCCGAATCCACTGCCCTCATTCTCCACCAGTGTAAGATCAACAGAAAAATAGCACAGAGTCAGGTGTGTACTCCATATGAGTAGCAGGTCTATCACCTATGTGAATTTATTAAGTGTTCTTTCAGCAATACTGTCAGTTCAAAATGGAATGGAGTCTACTTATAATGTCCAGGGGGAGGCCTTCAGGACCAAAGGAAGGAGGCAGTCCAGCCAGCAGCATCGACTGGGCAGGTGGCCTTCTTCAGTTTCCTTCCTGGATCCTGGACAAAGCACAGCAGCATCCAAATTGGACTCCTTTCCTCAAGAGGAGTTTGCAAAATAGCATAGAGAGACAGAACGTTACCCTTTATTAAGTAGTCTCCACCCTACCTCCCTTCTGCTGTTAAGCCTAGCTTTCCGCTGTGTTCTCTTGCCAGAGGGTGAATGCCACTGTGATGTTCCTGATTGGCCACCCTTTTTTTTGGTGGCAATTTTGCTCCCCCGCCTTGCACTTTGAATCAGCGGCGCTGACCTTGGTGCTGTGCGATTTCCTCCGTGTATCAGCGGGTGCTGCAATGCCGCCGCATTTTTCTCTCGGCGTGATTTTCCCGGCAAAGCATGCGATTTCCTCTGTTTCGTGCGCCGGTGTGGCGGCTGCCATCACACAGTATGCTATACCCTAGCTGGGTATAGTTCTCTTTGATAGGCAATAATTGTCATTTTGATTCTCCTGAAAAAGCCCATCTCTTTTATAAGCAGAAATTCAATGAAAATTTGAATAAAGCAAATTCTTTCATTGTCAGATACTGACACACTGCAGGATTACATTCAGTTGTGCCTTCCATTCACTTGCCATGCAACATGGATAACTAATTCATTTACTACACAATGCATTTCAGGTACAATGTCATTTCAGTTTCTTTGTACTGAGGTATGTAAAGCAGAACTTTTTATCCCTGAGCTTTTCCCCTGGTTGCCAGTGGCAGATTTAATCGACATAAATGGCTGGTTAATGGCTTATATTTTAAAGTAACGTAAAGCTCAGTGACAGATTTGATACATAGAAGGATTATGTGGCCAATTTATTTTTTTTATCTGAAGTCCTTTAATACGGATATAATGTTTTCTAGGAAGCTGATTTATGTTGTTTTCTTATTTTAGTTTAGCTAAACACTCTGCCATAGTAATTTTTGATCATGAAAAAAAGGAATTCATAATAGAAATTTAATAGAGGACTACTGGCTAATAATTAATTCTGTAATTATATCTCCACCAGTAATAAATTATTTTGTAACATATTCTACTTTCTTTTCTATGGGAAACTTTTAAAGCTCTGATTCAAGGGACACAATTTTTACAGCATCAATATATCTAACAGTGTAAAAAGAGACAATCAGAGCTTATGAGTTCTGTTTGATATAGTCTAACCTATAGTAATATGAATCTGATGTAATTTTTTCACACAACAAATGAAATTCCAATTTGGCTTTCAGCTGTTGTTACTGAAACCTTTATGTCCAAAAGAAATTAAATCAGCCTCTATGTTTGGATGATATAACCAATTGTTTAAATCCAGAGTAGAAAGTTGCCAAGCCCTTCTCTTGTTGATTTTACAAGACATTCTATGACCAATTGGCTCCTCTAGGCATTCCTCTAGACTAGTCATCCATCTCTTTAATTTTGAAGAAAAAAAATAATAATAATAATAAATAAATAAATAAGAACCCTCAAGAGGTTTGTCTATGGCATCCTCATGAATCCCAGTGTAAAACTACTATCTAAGATCTAAGATGGCATCTACTGTCTGTTTTTAAAATACAGACATGATTATTCTCCTCAGCAGTTTTTCTGTGGTCCAAAGGGATTTTATTTGAGGTCAAAAACTGTCCTGTCAATCGATTCATAAATTCTGCTAAATTGGTGGTCCAAATTAAGATCAACCTTAGATATGGTAACTTAACATTTATATCTGATTGGCAGGATTCAGTTTCTTTCAGTGTTTTTCTACCAAAATCTTTTAAAATGTTAGACAAGGTAGTTCCTTACTTTATATATGTAGGATACAGAACATGATTATTTAACATAATAATAGACAGGGCTTAGCTCTTCAGAAATTCGGATGTTCTAATCCTGGGCAGCATACTGTATATCGAGAAGATTCATATTATGTAATCTCCCCTGACATAGATTGGTGTTTAACTGAGGCACAATCATATCATCCTTCCCCCATGACAGCCCGTGCTCCTTTCAAGACTTCTGAGCAAGTATCCCAATTATTTTGTTTACATTCAGGTTTTATTTTGATTTCATTCTATATCCATGTATTACGGTGGCCGGGAAGTGCAAAACAAATTAACAAATCCGAAAACACATTAACAAATCCGAAAACACATTAACAAATCTGAAAACAAATTAACAAATCCGAAAACACATTAACAAATCCGAAAACACATTAACAAATCTGAAAACAAATTAACAAATCTGAAAACACAACGACAAGTCAGACAACCCGGAAACGGTAGTGTATCGTTTGTGAATTGAAACTTACCGATCATTGGACAAGATACCTGTCACTCAAGATATACAGGTATGGAATCTTTTGTGTAATGTGTAAAGTTCTCCGTTTAAATATAAGAAAATAACAGAATTAATCCACAATAATCCATTCCATCCATCCATTCCAACCTTTCCCTGTGGCAGACTGTTGAACTTCATGTATATCTTGAGTGACAGGTGTCTTGCCCAATCACAAACTATAACAAACTCTTCCGGGTTGTCTGAAATGTCGTTGTGTTTTCTGATTTGTTAATGTGTTTTATGATTTGTTAATGTGTTTTGTGGACCGATTCAGACAATCCGGAAGAGGTAGGTATAGTTTGTGAATGGAAACTTACAGATCATTGGACAAGACACCTGTCATTAAAGATATACAGGTGAATGAAAGGTGTCTCGTCCGACGATGGTAAGTTTTCATTCACAAACTATACCAACCGCTTCCGGGTTGTCTGACTTGTTAATGTGTTTTGGGATTTGTTAATGTGTTTTGGGATTTGTTCATTTGTTTTGGGATTTGTTAATGTGTTTTGGGATTTGTTCATTTGTTTTGGGATTTGTTAATGTGTTTTCGGATTTGTTAATTTGTTTTGCACTTCCCGGCCACCGTAATGTACAGCCCTGTCTCTTATTATCTTCTGTTTTTGATTTTCATGTGGAAGAAAGCAAAATATATTATATCTTTTGCTGATTTTATTTTTCAGTGCAATTTTCATTTCCTTCTCCATTACCTTAGAGTCAGGCTTAACCAGTCATTTGAGGTACTTTCGAGATTTTTGCATACACACATTTTCGTTCCTTTCCAAAAATTAACAAAAGAGTCACTTATTACTAGAATTATTTAAATTTCTGCTGTAACAGGACTTCATATACAACCCATAATATACCCATTATATACAAACTTACTTTCAACTTCCAAGACAGTAGCTTGTACTAGGAGTGATTGAAGAGGGAGTGCTGGTTGGAGGATGAATGGTAGAGGGAAGCCCTTGAAAGGGTTCCGTGCTCTGATTAATTTTAAAATCTTGCCTAGAATCAATTTAAGCTCTGTAAATCTTTTCCTGGCTCTAGTGATATATGCAGCAAATGTATGTTTTTCCCACCAGTCCCACCTGGTTATGTTTTTGTGGACACACATTGCACACATTTGGTTTATCTGTAATCATACCCAATCTCAAAGAGTTATCAGATTGTAAGGGCAGCTCCTGTTCACAAATTGCTTCATGTCACTCCCCAGATTTTTATTTCGACCTAATTCTGAGCTCTGGCTATGTCATTCCAAACATTGGTGCATTTTGGGTCATAGTGATGCTAAAAGGGAAAATAATACCCTTAAATCCCAGCCAGGGTGTGAATATGTGAGATAATATTAACATGCATAGATTAATTAACAATTGTCAGATATTCCTGCAGTTCCTATACAGTGATACCTCAAGATACGAGTTTAATTCGTTCCGTGACCTTGCTTGTATCTCAAATTGCTCGTATCTCAAAGCAATTTTCCCCATTTAAATTAATTGAAATCCCATTAATCCGTTCCAGCTCGCAAAATTCCACTCCAGTTGTTTTGTTTGTGTTTTGAATATGAAAAATGTACAGTACCTGTATTTATAAATGACAAATATTGTATAAAAACATACAGTAAAAGAGAATGTTAAAAAAATAAACTGGTTTTACTTTACGGAAGATGCGCACGGAGGTTGAGGGAGGAATAAACAGGCGGAGGAGCTAGGAGGAATTACACTTTCACTTTCGTTCACTTACTCACCACTGTATACTCTTAATGCTACTTTACACTTAAATGGAACTTAACTTCATTTAGTGTGGGGAGAGCAGCAACTAGAAAATAGAATAGACCCATTAATATTTATGTATAACAGAACCATTAATCATGCATAGAGTTAAAAATAGGAAAGGGAAATAATAAATGGATAATTAAATAATTAGAGAGAGAGAGGGAGAGAGAGAGAAAAATATGTGGAGATTTATGACGTAAACTGGTACAATGAACACAGGTTCCGGCATGGTGGAGTCGGGGTTGGAGGAGGGAGTTTAAATCGCAGCAGCAGCGAAGTGCTAGAAGGCAGGCTCTCTGAATGGGAATTTAAATTCTCGGGTAATATGGATGTCGTAACCGGATTGGTGCGCGTCGTGGACAGCTGATTAACAGCTGATGCATGCTTGCTATATGCATGCTATATATATATATATATATATATATATATATATATATATATATATATATATATATATATATATATATATATACACACACACACACTTATTTTAACACTTCTGCAGCAATCCCACGTTACCTTTTTTTTGGCTCCAGAAGTATTGGAATACACAATGAGAAACCTCAGATATTGCAGCATGATGCTAACATGTGCCATCATGGAAACAGAAAAGTCCGCCCGGACATTCTTCTACAAAACCCTCTCTTTAACATCTCAGATACACAATAGATAAATCAGATTTATATAGATAATAGATTTAAACAGTTAATGGTAATAAGTTATAAAATTGATTTCTGTAGTGGCTATTCTCCTGTGAATTAAAATTTTATTTTTGACTATTTTTCCTGTGTTCCAGCTTCTATTACTCTGATCTGGTAATTATATATACAGTCAGGTCCATAAATATAGGGACATTGACACAATTCTAACATTTTTGGCTCTATACACCACCACAATGGATTTGAAATGAAACGAACAAGTTGTGCTTTAACTGCAGACTGTCAGCTTTAATTTGAGGGCATTTACATCCAAATCAGGGGGGGCACGGTGGCTTAGTGGTTAGCACGTTCAGGGTCCAGGGTCGGAGTTCGATTCCCGCCTCCACATTGTGTGTGTGGAGTTTGCATGTTCTCCCCGTGCCTCGGGGGTTTCCTCCTGGTACTCCGGTTTCCTCCCCCAGTCCAAAGACATGCATGGTAGGTTGATTGGCATCTCTGGAAAATTGTCCCTAGTGTGTGATTGCGTGAGTGAATGAGAGTGTGTGTTCCCTGCGATGGGTTGGCACTCCGTCCATGGTGTATCCTGCCTTGATGCCCGATGACGCCTGAGATAGGCACAGGCTCCCCGTGACCCGAGGTAGTTCGGATAAGCGGTAGAAGATGAATTAATGAATGAATGAATGACATCCAAATCAGGTGAACGGTGTAGGAATTACAACAGTTTGCATATGTGCCTCCCACTCAAGCCCGAAATTATTCATACCCTTGGCAAATTCCAAGGGTAAAATTCCAAGCTGTTTTAAAGCATCCTAATTACCCTGATTCATTGGGAATAGCTGTTTTAATCAACTCAACAGGTGAAAAACAGAAGCTCTCTGCTGTTGGTTTGGGGACAGTCATGGCTAAGACAAAGGAACTCACTGAGGACCTGCGGCTGCGCATTGTGGCTGCTCACAAGTTAGGAAAGGGCTATAAGACCTTATCTAAATGTTTTGAAGATCCAGTGGCTACAGTGCAAAGTATTATTAAAAAATTCAAGATGTTCTGCACTGTGAAAAATCTCAGAGGATGTGGCCGGATCTTCTGGGATGTATCTTCTGGGAGATGCCTGTGTCATTTCTAATCAAGGAAAAACTTGCTGGTTGAATAAAAGTAACTTTAAGTCAGAATTTGCCAGGGGTATGAATAATTATGACTTGACTGTATACAGGGAGTGCAGAATTATTAGGCAAATGAGTATTTTGACCACATCATCCTCTTTATGCATGTTGTCTTACTCCAAGCTGTATAGGCTCGAAAGCCTACAACCAATTAAGCATATTAGGTGATGTGCATCTCTGTAATGAGAAGGGGTGTGGTCTAATGACATCTACACCCTATATCAGGTGTGCATAATTATTAGGCAACTTCCTTTCCTTTGGCAAAATGGGTCAAAAGAAGGACTTGACAGGCTCCGAAAAGTCAAAAATAGTGAGATATCTTGCAGAGGGATGCAGCACTCTTAAAATTGCCAAGCTTCTGAAGCGTGATCATCGAACAATCAAGCGTTTCATTCAAAATAGTCAACAGGGTCGCAAGAAGCGTGTGGAAAAACCAAGGCGCAAAATAACTGCCCATGAACTGAGAAAAGTCAAGCGTGCAGCTGCCAAGATGCCACTTGCCACCAGTTTTGCCATATTTCAGAGCTGCAACATCACTGGAGTGCCCAAAAGCACAAGGTGTGCAATACTCAGAGACATGGCCAAGGTAAGAGAGGCTGAAAAACGACCACCACTGAACAAGACACACAAGCTGAAACGTCAAGACTGGGCCAAGAAATATCTGAAGACTGATTTTTCTAAGGTTTTATGGACTGATGAAATGAGAGTGAGTCTTGATGGGCCAGATGGATGGGCTCGTGGCTGGATCGGTAAAGGGCAGAGAGCTCCAGTCCGACTGAGACGCCAGCAAGGTGGAGGTGGAGTACTGGTTTGGGCTGGTATCATCAAAGATGAGCTTGTGGGGCCTTTTCGGGTTGAGGATGGGGTCAAGCTCAACTCCCAGTCCTACTGCCAGTTTCTGGAAGACACCTTCTTCAAGCAGTGGTACAGGAAGAAGTCTGCATCCTTCAAGAAAAACATGATTTTCATGCAGGACAATGCTCCATCACACGCGTCCAAGTACTCCACAGCGTGGCTGGCAAGAAAGGGTCTAAAAGAAGAAAAACTAATGACATGGCCTCCTTGTTCACCTGATCTGAACCCCATAGAGAACCTGTGGTCCATCATCAAATGTGAGATTTACAAGGAGGGAAAACAGTACACCTCTCTGAAGAGTGTCTGGGAGGCTGTGGTTGCTGCTGCACGCAATGTTGACGGTGAACAGATCAAAACACTGACAGAATCCATGGATGGCAGGCTTTTGAGTGTCCTTGCAAAGAAAGGTGGCTATATTGGTCACTGATTTGTTTTTGTTTTGTTTTTGAATGTCAGAAATGTATATTTGTGAATGTTGAGATGTAATATTGGTTTCACTGGTGAAAATAAATAATTGAAATGGGTATATATTTGTTTTTTGTTAAGTTGCCTAATAATTATGCACAGTAATAGTCACCTGCACACACAGATATCCTCCTAAAATAGCTAAAACTACAAACAAACTAAAAACTACTTCCAAAAATATTCAGCTTTGCTATTAATGAGTTTTTTGGGTTCATTGAGAACATGGTTGTTGTTCAATAATAAAATTAATCCTCAAAAATACAACTTCCCTAATAATTCTGCACTCCCTGTATATATATATATATATATATATATATATATATATATATATATATATATATATATATATATATTTATTTATTTCTGCAATCTCACAAGTGTTACCTTTTATTTTTGTATCAGAATTATTCAAATATCCCCTGTAGTTTTTGAGATACTCATTTAAATTAGAGCATGTCATTTTCAAAAAACAGTCAGAAAAATAGGCTTAGGGCTTAAGAGGTTTTAAATTATTTTAAAATTGTGGTCACCTTCAGCCAATGTGATTTCAGGAGGTTTTTTTTATAGTTATCACTGAACTGTTATTCATGTGTATGTTCATCTTCTTGTTGTATGTGTCTTGTCCAAAAGACTGATCTGGCCATGCATTATTTTCACAAATTTCCTGGAACTCACAGATTGCTGTTTGCATGATTTTTGTTGTTGTTATTTATGTTTACTATTGTTGTTTCGGAATGTTTTATTATTTATAGTTTTGCACATTTTGTTAGTTTTTGAAATTTGTATTTGGTTTGAAATAACACACAATGCACAATGAATGTCTCTATGAATAGCCAGAAAACAAAGCTGTTTGAAAACAAGAATTACAAGTCATGGTCTCAAGTAATTTTACAGAAATGTGTGAATTCTGGGTATACATTTTACATGTATAATTTGTTTACCTAATGAGCAAGCCAGAAGCAACAGTGGTAAGGAAAAACTCCCTAAGGTGATATGAGGAAGATATTTTGAGAAGAGCCAGATTCAAAAGGGAACCCATCCTCACCTGGGTGACAACAGATTCTAAACAATTTCCCTCCTGTAACTGATACTCAATATTCAAAAAGTGTCATTGTGTAAACAGGTACTTATGAGTTTATGAGCAACTTGAGCATTAGGGGTATTTCAGAGTTCTTTATAGTTATCAGCTGATAAAAACACTGAATGCAAAGCAGGAATCTGATGGTATCATTGGGACACACTACCACAATTAGACAGTTGGGCTGTATTAAAAAAAAAAGTAATGTATAATTTTCAGCTGTCCAATTTTGGTTAGCCCATGCCCATTAAAGCCTTAGATTCCAGCTCTTGGATGAAAGGAGTGGAACCCAGTTTGGTCTTTTGTTGTTATAGTCCATCCACCTTAAGTTTCAACCTTTTTTGCATGATAAGTTTTCTGTTTATTGCAGTTTCAAAAAGTGATAATTTGGTTTATTATATCCTTTTTTTGCAGCTCAAGCCATCTGGCCATTTTCCTCTCTTGTCGACCCATGTCCTTAATGTTTTTTTAATCATCATTCTGTGTAAACTATAGAGTCACTGTTGTGTCCCAGGAGAATCAGCACTTGCTAAAATACTCAAACCAGACCATTCTGATGTTTGATGTAAACAATAACTGATGCTCTTGTCCAGTATCCACATGATTTTGCATTGCGCTACTGCCGCATGATTGTTTCATAACGTCGCTGTCGGGCGGAAACCTCCTATGTCCAAATTTGGTCAATTTCATATTTTTTCACATATCGATGCTATTGGTCAGTCCCCACGTGGGTCTGTTATTTTTACAAGTTATTAACCAATCTGAAGTCTTGAAAATAGCTTGAGCGCAACTCCACTGAACACTTCAACTGTCTGAGAAATCCCGTAACTCCACCTCTTCTTCACTCCGCGGGAGAGCTTCACAGCATATTTCTCCTCAAGATTAAGAGTTGCTTATCGTGTTTTGTATTGCTTCACTTATAGCTCTTAAATCTTTAAAATAGAGTTTAGGAAGATGTATGTAACTACAGTCATTAGCTTTGGTTAACTATTGAAGCCTTGTCTCTTGTCAAAAGGCTCAATGTGACCGCAGACTTTATTGAACACTGCTGGCAGCAGCGACATCTGTGTCCGTACCATTCTTATCAATGACAGCATAATCTCGTATCTCCCTGCTCCCGTCATAAAGCTTGTATCTCCGATAAAATGTGACTTTGGGAAAATGTTGTGTTAATGTTGGTACACAACAGTATGATAGCAATATAAGGTATAATAACAACTTTAATGATATAATGTTTAATAACAAAAAAATACGGCGTTTTTTTTATTTCCTGAAAAATAATGGCTTTGGAGATACGAGGATTCCGCCCGACAGCGACGATAACTGTCTAAATGAGCATATATGCATGTCTTCCTTTTAAACTTGATGGAGTCTATTTTTAAATGAGAATACTTGTTCCCTTTCCTGTTTTATTTACAGTATGTGGGCATAGTCTATTACATATTAACACACACACATATAATTTAATACACACATACAGAATGCATAAAGGTCCTTTTAACATCTTTCTGGTACGTGTACAGAAGTTATTACCCCTTCGGTTCATGAAAACAATTTAAAAAAAATAGTGCTTCTTCACATAACTTTTTTCAAAATAAGAAGGTTCCATATTATAGAGTAACAATATGTAAGTTTCCATGATCATATTGCTTTGGTTAAAACTAAAATGTAATCAAATTAACAAGGATCTCATCCCACAGCACCAGCTATTGTGGTATGGTTTAACATTATTGTCTCTTGGATTTTATATCTCTGTCTCCCATGTTTTTGGCTGTAGATACACAAGACAGGCTAGCCAAGAGGTTTTCACCTGTTGGAGTGTTCAACTTTACCACTATGCTCCTGAGCCCAGGAGATAACACTCTATACATAGGTGCACGAGAAGTTCTGTTTGCACTTAATCTCAGCGATATCAGCAGATTGCAACTGCACCGCAATGTGAGTTTGTATGTGCCTATACATATGAGATAATATACCAAAAATTAGAAATTTGTTTTAATTTGTTGGCATTTACATGTACATCTCTTAAAAAATTTATGAAAGGTATCGTTGATAAAGAATATTTTTATATGTGATAAAAAACTGAACCTTGTTAGATTGATGTTTAAACAATCCATAGCCTTTTTGAAAGTGAAGATTGCATTTGCTAGTAAAGGCTGATAAGTAGGCTGATTTAGTAGTAAACTAAAATTTACTAGAGAGCTGCTTATGGGAGTGAAGATCTTGCAGGGCTACATTTGGAATGGGCTCACTAATCTTTATTGATGATGTAATTCATGATCATAGCAGCAGATTGATTTCAGAATTATGCAGATCCATTCTGTCTGCCAAGCTATAGAGAATTGCATTGCTGCAATTGTGACAACACAGAAAAATGCTATATGGACCACCTATAACATCTTTGCTGCTTTCTATATTTAATGTTTACATCCACTGTATTTTACTAATTGCTCTTTATTCGTTACAAAACTGTGTATTGGTCATCACTGCACTGTCCTCTATATATTAATATACTATTCTATCTTGCACTCTTGGCATGTGATTGCCCATTTTTTGCAGATCACGTGGAGCACAACAGAAAGAAAACGAGAAGAGTGTAGCTTTAAAGGCAAAAATCTACACGTAAGTGGATCCTTAAATGTCCTGACTTATAATCATTAATACATTAATAAATTATTTAAAATTATAAATATAAACACAATTCAAAATTTTAAATTAAAAAGTAATTTTATTTCATAATTTTATGATCGATATTAATTATATTTACCATAATGTAATTTAGCATACCTTATCCTATTACCTTATAATATATACAGTTATTAATTGAGTAGTTTTGTTGTGAGGATATAAAGAATGCCTCTTGAGCTTCTAAAGAAACAGAAAGACAATGTTTATGTTACTCTTGGTTGATTGAGAGAGGTGAGCATTTCTATCATAAGACTACCCGCTGGACCCAGAAGGAGAAAGGGATAAAAGAAAAAAAAATTATATTGAATTACTTATTAACATAATATTAGCATTAAAATGGATTTTTGTGAACAAAACTGAAATCTTTAAATCATGGAAAATTGCACATTCTTTCAGACTCATAGCATTCTTTCAGACATTGTTTCCTAGCATATATCGATGCATGGATTTCCCCTAATAAGTTCATGCACTAAACTAATCTGATAAATAAATTATTTTGAAAGGAGAGTGGGAACTTCAGCCATTTCTGAAGTGCAATATGTACACAGTACACAAAGTGTAATTGCACTCATTAACCTATCATGAATGGCGATTTAATTTGGGTCTGGTGGATGGTGTAAACAGAACACCGTATTAACCCTGTCAAATTACTCAAGTGTAGGTTTGGAAAATAAACAAAGCAGTGAAACTACTGGAGATCAAAATGTAGATAACGTATACCCTATGAAAAATAAAATACATATTGCAACACAAATTCCTTGATATTGATACAGTATGTAAAGCTAAACAGCACTTCAGTCCTAAAATCTACAGTGGTGTGAAAGTGTTTGCCCCTTCCTGATTTTTTATGTTCGTCACACTTTAATGTTTCAGATCATCAAACAAATGTAAATATTAGTCAAAGATGACACAAGAAAACACAACATGTAGTTTTTAAATGATGGTTTTTATTATTATGGTAAAACAAAATTCAAATCTACATGGCCCTGTGTGAAAAAGTGCTGCCCCTAAACCTAATAACTGGTTGGGCCACCCTTAGCAGCAAGAACTGTAATCAAGCATTTGTGATAACTTGCAAGGAGTCTGTTACATTGCTGTGGAGGAATTTTGGTCCACTCATATTTGCAGAATTGTTGTAAGTTGGCCACATTGGGAGGTTTTTGAGCATGAACCACCTTTTTAAGGTAATGCTGCAGCATCTCAATAGGATTCAGGTCAGGACTTTGACTAGGCCACTCCAAAGTCTATATTTTGTTTTTCTTCAGCCATTCAGAGGTGAACTGTGTTTTTTGGATCATTGTCCTGCTGTAGAACCCAAGTTCACTTAAGGTTGAGGTCACGAACAAATATCCGCACATTGTCCTTCAGGACTTTTTGATAGACAACAGAATTCATGGTTTCATTTATCACAGCACGTCTTCCAGGTCCTGAAGCAGCAAAACAATTAAATTCAATTTCAATTCAAATTTATTTGTATAGCGCTTTTTACAATTGAAATTGTCTCAAAACAGCTTTACACTGTCTTTTGTCCTGCACTGTCTTGTTTTTCTTGTCTTGCACTGTTTGCACCAGGTTGCACAGTTGCACTTTAGGTGGCTAGGACTACTTACTAAGTCCATAGCTCTGTCTTTGTTTTGTGTGGCACCATGGTCCTGGAGAAACGTTGTCTCATTAATAAAAGCTTCTTGACTATGACTTGACTCTGAGAAAATATAAAACAGCCCCTTGTGGGTTTGGATTTTGTCTTCCCTTAATAAAAAAACAAATTCATTTAAAAATTGCATGTTGAGTTTATTTGTTATCTTTGACTAATATTTAAATTTGTTTGATCTGAAACATTAAAGTGTGACAACTGTGCAAAAAAATAAAAAATCAGGAAGGGGTGAACACTTTTTCACACCATTGTAAATGCTAAATTGTAGGTGAGGTTGTTTCCTGGGTCTTCCACTAGGACACTGACTGGAATACTAAAATTTTTAAAAATAAATAAGTAAATCACCTAAAAAACATTATAATTAACTAAAAAAGTTATTAGTTTAATAGTGTGCAAATTTGTTGCTATTCCTTGGTATCCTAAGCAAGGCTCCAGGGCAATTTTGTCTTTTTGTGATTCAAAAGATTGATTTGTTGCCTCTGTGTGCTTTTGTATAAGTATTAACATGGGATCTGATATGAAATACTGATAGTGGTCATTCTGTTTCTCTGTCTTTTTCATCCGGTCTCATGCTGTTGATTTACCAGACCGACTGTTTCAATTATATTAAGATTTTACTGCGTGTAAATGCCACTCATCTATATGTGTGTGGAACGTATGCCTTCAGCCCTGTGTGTGCTCACATTGTAAGTACATATTTATTTTATTACTGTACCTAGCAAGTGATACATGAAAATTTCATGTAATGTTATAAATTAAAATTATAATGTATTTTATTTCTCTATTACGCTTCCCAAAGACAATATTAATAATTATTTGATCAATAAGAGTTGCACATTTGCAAAGAGTGACAATAGTTTAATGACATAATGTGGAATGCAATGCAATTTCAAAAAGACTAATATTATTAAATTGATTTCCTCTACAGAACACAAAGGAATTCTCTCTGGTGCGCAGCAGTACAGGGGATATTGTGACCGAGGACGGTCGCAATCACTGCCCTTATAATCCAGAATATAAGTCCACTGCCATCATGGCTGGTATGCATAGCCTTATTTGTCAATATTTTAGTAAAGTTAGTTGTATTTGTGCTCATAAACCAGACTGAAATCCAATATTCCACCAAACAGTTTTCTGTCTATTAAAGTTCAAGTGCATGGACATATGTATTGTCTTGCTTTCTTTATGTTACCATATATTCCATATTATTTAATTAATAACAGTAATTAGTAATTTAGAAAGAAAGTCTTTAACTGTCCTGTAGATTTATGTGACAGGCCTAGGGCAAACATAATCAACTATATAATTTATATGCCAAGCCCGATTGTCCAGCTGTGTGCTTTTTTGGGTTGGAGGCATCACTTTGCAGTCCTCCACAGTGTCTCTATTTGGTCTCTGGGGCTGGCACCAGGGCTGTAGCTCGAGCAATGAAACTTTGTCAATGCGTTAATAGGAGACCACCCCCAGCACACTAGGATCTCATTCTTTAGTATCTCATATTTGGTGGCCTCCTCTGTAGTGAGCATAGAGTAGGACACTTGGACCTCCCTGGAAAGGAAGGGATCGACGAAGCAGGCTAAGTCATCCTTGTGCCACTATTTTCTGTTCTCCCAAATGAATGCAGGTAGGCTTTGACATCATCCTTGTTGCTTAATTTGGTAAGGAGTCATTGGTCATCTGGTCAATGGTAAGAGAGAGGATCAGCTATGTTGAGGGATAGTTTCTTCAGAGAGATTAGTTCTGTGGTGACGATGTGTAGGCTTTGAGCCAGCTCCTGGTTCACCACATGCTGCTGAAGGCTTGAGCATAGGGTCCATTTTGGGTTTGTAGTTTGGGTCTGATTTTATGCCTTCATTCCCTACCAATGTAGCAACCACAAATGCAATGGGCTGAACAAATACACCAGAGATGAGGATAGTGGAAAACTGCTTTTTCATTAACAAAAAAGATGAAGATGGTTGACGTGAGGTTCAAAAAGGAATGTGGACGGTCTTTGTGTGGTGGTGCTATACCAGGCATATTTGGTAAAGGACCCAAGAAGCTTGTGGGAGCTTCTGCAAACAGAAATATGGATCAATTCCTCTGCCCACTTGATTTCTTACCTCCCTGTATATGTGGCATACTAGATACTATCCTGGAGCATGAGGAGTTTTTGCCAGCTTTTTCTGCTGGACCCACCCTGCAGCCATATGCTTCTCTGCTTTTTCCAATAAGTGTGCTGAATTGAAGCTGTTCTTTTAGCACCCAGACATTAGTCATGTAAGGAGCGTGATTTAGTGTGGGCTACGCCGTCACAACTTATAATACACAGTGCAGAACCTTTTTAAGTTGTAGTTTGTTGTTCAAATTAAAACCCTTTTGCCCTTTTATTTGGTTATGTGGGGTTAAACAATTTATTTATTTATATAGATTTATTTGGATTTAATTACATACCAATCCACTGGTCTGATAGTGATTTCAAGTTGACAGTTTGAGAATTGGCATAATTTAAAGTAATACCTATAGCATTCGTATTGATTTTTCCTTTTACAGTTTTTAAGTACCTATTAGTGATGCTTGCTATTTAATGCAACTCATAGTAAAGCATCACTATTCTCGCAAAGCTTTTATTAGTGATGGCTGTATAGAAAACCAGCAATATTGTTATCTCACATAAATCTTATTATTGAGAAAAATGGCATCTTCCTTGCACAAATTGTACTACAGACATGTCTTATTGAGAAGAAGTATACTCTGACATTTATCAGACATATGATGTTCAAGTTGGGGACACGGTGGCTTAGTGGTTAGCACGTTCGCCTCACACCTCCAGGGTAGGGGTTCGATTCCCGCCTCCACCTTGTGTGTGTGGAGTTTGCATGTTCTCCCCGTGCCTCGGGGTTTCCTCCGGGTACTCCGGTTTCCTCCCCCGGTCCAAAGACATGCATGCTAGGTTGATTGGCATCTCTGGAAAATTGTCCGTAGTGTGTGATTGTGTGAGTGTGTGTGTGTGTGTGTGCGTGTGCCCTGCGATGGGTTGGCACTCCGTCCAGGGTGTATCCTGCCTTAATGCCCGATGACGCCTGGGGCACAGGGGCACTGGGGCACGGGGCACAGGCTCCCCGTGACCCGAGGTAGTTCGGATAAGCGGTAGAAGATGAATGAATGAATGATGTTCAAGCAGTGAATGAAAAATCAGGGAGAAAAAAATCAGCATATTTACATTGTCTGAATATTTACAGCCTATCTTACATTGTACTTGATTCAAACTGTCAGAACTCAGACACAAGGCCTGAACCCTCTATTATCTTCTTCAACTCAGACATTGTTTGGCTGATATGCTTGTATCACATATGCTCATCTCACCTATAAGGGACCTGGAATATATGAAATTCCATGTCAAATGGAATTACATTAATGTAAAATTAGATTAGAGAAAGAAACAGACAAATGGAGACATGGTTTAGATAACTACATATATTGATATATCCATCTATATACAGTATATATAACTGTAAACTGTGGTTTAGCTTCCAAGCGAGGGCAATTGACTGTCCATTTTTGAATTATCATGCCAGTAGTGGTCTCTTTTTCACAGAGCTTTTTGCTGATGGTCTTGTAGCCCATTCTGTCCTTGTGCAGGTCTACAATTTTGTCCCCGACATCCTTTGACAGCTCTTTCGTCTTGCGCTTGGTGGTGGAGATGTTTGGATGGAAGAGATTGATTGTGTTACAGGTGTCTTTTATTGACAAAAATGCAGAGATTAGGAATACTTTCCTAAAAGGTACAGGATTAATTAGACCGGTCTGTGGGGGTCAGAATTCCTGCTGGTTGGTAGGGGATCAAATACATAGTTCCCTCGATAATTTAATTTATAACCTTTTTTTTCTAGATTTTTGTTGATATTTTGTTAAAACAAACCTACCAAAAATTATAGATCATTAATTTATTTGTAAGGGGCTTACAAAATCACCAGATCAAATAATTATTTCCTCTCATTGTATATATGTGCATCAATACAATCCTGTCTCGGCAGTCTACAGACAATTCCTTGGACTCCATGGCATCTGACATGCACTCTTAACTGTGGGACCTTATATACTGTAGTCAAGTGTGTGACTTAGCAAATCATGTCCATTCAACTGAATTAACCACAGGTGCACTCCAATCAAGTTGTAGAAACATCTCAAGTATGATTAGTGGAAACAGAAGGCACCTGAGTTCAATTTTGAGTGTCATGGCAATGGCTGTGAATACTTACGTACATGTGAGTAGGGTTTTTTTTTGCAAAGATTTCAAACAAACTTCTTTCAATTTGTCATTATGGGGTATTGTTTGTATAATTTGAGGACAATAATAAAGGCTGTGACATGACATAAAATATGGAAAAAATGAAGCGCTTGTATCTTATTCACAGCACCTGTTAGTTGGTATATATTAGGCAGCAAGTAATTATTTTGTCCCCAGTGTTGATGTTTTAGAAGCAGGAAAAATGGGCAAGCATAAGGATTTGAGTAAGTTTGACAAGGGCCTAATTGTGATTGTTAGATGACTAGGTCAGAGCATCTCCAAAACTGCAGTGCTTGTGGGGTGTTCCCAGTCTGCAGTGGTCAGTATCTACCAAAAGTTGAACCTGCAACAGGGTCATGAAGCCTGGCAAATGTGGTCCGATCCAACTGTTGTAGTTTAAATTGCTGAAGGAGTTAATGCTGCTTCTGATGGAAATGTGTCAGAATACACAGTGCATCACACTGTACCACCTACCTAAGCATTGTTGCAGACCATGAACACCCTTTCATGGAAATAGTATTCCCTGATGGCTATGGCCTGTTTCAGCAGGATAATGTGCTGTGTCTCAAATAAAAAAATGTTCAGGAATCGTTTTTATGTGCACAACATGTTTGAGGTGATAACCTCCAAATCCCCCAGATCTTAATCTAATCGAACATCTGTGTTATGTGCTCCCTGCTGAAAAATCCAGCATAAACCAGCATGAATTCCATGCTGGTCCAGGCTAGTTTTACTGGTTCATGCTGGTATAGTGTTGGTATAATGCTGGTCAGTGCTGGTATAGCTGGGTGGCCAGCATAGTCATGGTGTTATCAAGCAAAACAGGGCTGGTGTAGCTTGTTAACCAGTATGATCTTGCTGGAATGAGCTTATGGGAACAAGCTTTATTTTTGCTTGTGTATGTTTCTATGTAACACATTAATATAAGATTAAAACATGATATATTGGAATATACTTAATTATAAGTGTGTTATTTCTTTTGCTCCCTCTTTTGAATAAAGAACTGAAATAACAAAGCTTAAAAAGCTTTGAATAACAAAGAATAAAAACATTTAAAAATCGTTCATTAAGGATTAAAGTGTCTCCACAAATTAAACATAGTAATACCTACAAATGTTGACTTCCCGGGCTCCATGAGGGAAGCAGCATATAAATCATACAGAATGATGGTTTTTGAAAACATACATACATACACTATATATATATATATATACACACACACACACACACACACATACATACATACACACAGTCAGGTCCATAAATATTGGGATATCGACAGAATTCTAACATTTTTGGCTCTATACACCACCACAATGGATTTGAAATGAAACGAACAAGTTGTGCTTTATCTGCAGACTGTCAGCTTTAATTTGAGGGCATTTACATCCAAATCAGGTGAACGGTGTAGGAATTACAACAGTTTGCATATGTGCCTCCCACTTGTTAAGGGACCAAATGTAATGGGACAGAATAATAATCATAAATCAAACTTTCACTTTAATACTTGGTTGCAAATCCTTTACAGTCAATTACAGCCTTAAGTCTGGAACGCTTAGACATCACCAGATGCTGGGTTTTATCCTGGTGATGCTCTGCCAGGCCTCTACTGTCTTCAGTTCCTGCTTGTTCTTGGGGCATTTTCCCTTCAGTTTTGTCTTCAGCAAGTGAAATGCATGCTCAATCGGATTCAGGTCAGGTGATTGACTTGGCCATTGCATAACATTCCATTTTTTTCCCTTAAAAAACTCTGGTTGCTTTTGCAGTATGCTTTGGGTCATTGTCCATCTGCACTGTGAAGTGCCGTCCAATGAGTTCTGAAGCATTTGGCTGAATATGAGCAGATAATATTGCCCGAAACACTTCAGAATTCATTCTGCTGCTTTTGTCAGCAGTCACATCATCGAGAACCAGTTCCATTGGCAGCCATACATGCCCACACTACCACCACCATGCTTCACTGATGAGGTGGTATGCTTAGGATCATGAGCAGTTCCTTTCCTTCTCCATACTCTTCTCTTCCCATCACTCTGGTACAAGTTGATCTTGGTCTCCAGAACTGTGGAGGCTTTTTTAGATGTTGTTTGGCAAACTCTAATCTGGCCTTCCTGTTTTTGAGGCTCACCAATGGTTTACATCTTGTGGTGAACCCTCTGTATTCACACTGGTGAAGTCTTCTCTTGATTGTTGACTTTGACACACATACACCTACCTCCTGGAGAGTGTTCTTGATCTGGCCAACTGTTGAAGGGTGTTTTCTTCACCAGGGAAAGAATTCTTCGGTCATCCACCACAGTTGTTTTCCGTGTTCTTTCGGGTCTTTTGGTGTTGCTGAGCTCACCGGTGCATTCCTTCTTTTTAAGAATGTTCCAAACAGTTGTTTTGGCCATGCCTAATGTTTTTGCTATCTCTCTGATGGGTTTGTTTTGTTTTTTCAGCTTAATGATGGCTTGCTTCACTGTTAGTGACAGCTCTTTGGATCTCATCTTGGAGAGTTGACAGCAACAGATTCCAAGTGCAAATAGCACACTTGAAATGAACTCTGGACCTTTTATCTGCTCATTGTAATTGGTATAATGAGGGAATAACACACACCTGGCCATGGAACAGCTGAGAAGCCAATTGGCCCATTACTTTTGGTCCCTTAACAAGTGGGAGGCACATATGCAAACTGTTGTAATTCCTACACCGTTCACCTGATTTGGGTGTAAATGCCCTCAAATTAAAGCTGACAGTCTGCAGTTAAAGAACAACTTGTTTGTTTCATTTCAAATCCATTGTGGTGGTGTATAGAGCCAAAAATGTTAGAATTGTGTCGATGTCCCAATATTTATGGACCTGGCTGTATATAATCCATTTGTCTCAATTAAGAAGTAGTTGTTTGTTGTTTTTTTTAGTAAAGCAGTAATGTGAAGAGATATTACCCAGCATCAGCGTTGCTATGCAACCTTTAAAGCAACTATGTTCACGAAGGTAAATGTAGTTCCTGCACTTTCCAAAAATAAATCTCGCAATGTTTTCGACTACATTATATACCTTACAGTGTTTATCGAAATTAGTATAAGTGCACGTGTTCCAGATCATCATGTTTTT